>NC_087357.1:32415812-32746812 GCF_030014295.1 Loxodonta africana
CTTAAGTTCAACTTTGAAAGTTTCTTGCTGCCCTCAGACAGGGTCCTTCAGGGGAGTGTTTTGACCCTTATTGAAGTGTCACCAAATGGCAGTTAAGTGACCAGGGAGATGACAGAAGTGTTGTTCTTATCCCAATTCAAGAAATATGTTGATTCTTTTCCCATTGTTTTCTGCCTGCTATGATCCAGAATATTCAAATTTTAGTTTCACCTGCACCTTTTAGTTTAGACCTAACTCAAGGGGAGAAGTGTAACTGCCTATGATCTCCTCTTTGTATCTGGGAGGGGTTTGTCAATAAGATTTGACAGGGGAATCTAGTCTTTTTAAGATCTTAGTTCTTTTAGCCCATCCTATCAACTCACCTTTTTCTGTCCTCAACGCTCTATTCATCTGGTAGCGTGGGCTGCTCTCTAGTAGTGTGCAACCAGGGACCAAATTTACCCAACTGATGAATTCAGTAATCTATTTATATATTTTAGCCTTAACATGTGGGTACCAAATCCTAATCATTCAGCCTGAAAGATGACTACTGTTTGATCTTAGCAGAATAATTTCTAATAGTTATAGCTAAATTAGTTATAAGTAAATTAGAACAAAATTGAACGATTATTCAATTAACTTTAGTGATGGCAGTATTAATGGATATTAACTATGACATAAATTTACAGGAAAATAATTAACCTTTTCATAGTGATTTATAATTTTTACTGTACAGTACTTTGTGTTGGTTGTCATTTTTAAAACACCACAATTGCGTGAAATACTGTCATATCATAGGCAAAGAAATTGACCATTAGGGAGGTTAGGTGCCCAGGCTTGCATAATTAGTAAGGTAAATAGAAAGATACATCAACAATGATGTGACACAATTAAAAAAAAAATATTGCTCACTTTCTAAAGCACCAGGAGCCCTTGGTGGTGAAGTGATTAAGAGCTCAGGCTGCTTACCAAAAGGTCGGCAGTTGGAATTCACCAGCCGCTCCCTGGAAAACATTTCAGGGCAGTTCTACTCTGTTCTATAGGGTCACTAAGAGTCAAAATGTACTCGAAGGCATCGTTTTTTTTTTTTTTTCTAAAGCACTATCTATTTACATCTTCTGATCTATTCTTAATGGAGATGTAATCTTACATAATGCCTCCTCATCTCTACCTTTATACATTTGACTTAGTTTTAAATTTACCTTTACTTGCTATAGTCTTTTTCAAAATGTTTTGCAGTCCTCACATTTGTCATATGTGGTGGCAGCATATTCCATTGCGTTAGTATACTGTTCTCCCCTGTAGACAGACATTTGGACTGTTTCCGGTTTTAGGTCTAATATATAGCAGCAACTATAAGTATCTTTGTAAAAAATATGTTTTTCTTTTTCCCTTTTGAATTATTTCTGTGTGATATAGTGCCCAACGTGGGAAAGCCGGGTCAGAAGCTATTATTTCACACATTTTTGTGTTAAGAGACAGCATTCCTTTTTGAAAGGCTGTACCAGTTGAGTGTGCTACCAAAAAATGTATAACCAAACTCAAACCCTTCTATCAAACCAAGGCTAGTGTCAGGTTTTTCCACTTAATATATGTGCGGTGGTTGTTTAATAATTGTTTTAATGTGCATGTCTATAAAACTACAGTTGTTGGAGGATGTTTCCCCCAGTTTTATCATGAGAATGAGAACAGTGTGTGACTCTTCATATCCTCTGTTGGATATGGGTAATAGGGTGTTGGAGACAGAGTGCTATCCTGATAGATCTTTATCAGTCCCCTCAATGTTTTAGAGGTAAGACTTGCATCTGTAATATTAATTGTTAATTTCCTCCGACTCTGTTACTTTCATTTGAATCTTTTTTTCCTCGTCTGTTGTGAGGTGTCACAGAGTCAGTTCCAACTTATAGTGACCCTGTGTACAACAGAATGAAACACTGCCTGGTCCTGCACCATCTTTATATGCTTGAGCCCATTGTTGCAGCCACTGTATCAGTTCATCTCACTGAGGGTCTTCCTCTCCTTTGCTGACCCCTCTGTTTTACCAAGCATGGTGTTCTTCTCCATGAACTGGTCCCTCCTGATAACATGTTCAAAGTATGTGAGACGAGTCTCACTATCTTCACTTATAAAGAGCATTCTGGCTGCACTTCTTCTAAGACAGATTTATTCATTCTTCTGGCAGTCCATGGTAGATTCAATATTCCTTGCCAACACCATAATTCAAAGGCATCAATTCTTCTTCAGTCTTCCTTATTTGTTGTCCAACTGTTGCATACACATGAGGCAATTGAAAGTACCATGGCTTGGGCCAGGAGACCTTAGTCCTTGAGATGACATCATTGCTTTTTAATACTTTAAAGAGGTATTTTGCAGCAGATCTTCCCAGTGCAATATGTCATTTTATTTCTTGACTGCTGCTTCCATGGGTGTTAATTGTGGACCCAAGTAAAATGAAATCCTTGACAACTTCAATCTTTTCTTCGTTTATCATGATTTCACTTATTGGTCCAGTTGTAAGGATTTTTTTCCTCCTCTCTGCAGTATTTAAAATTTAATATAATCAAACCTGATGGCTTTATAATTGATTCATCTCTATTGTTTCCATAATCATGAAATGAACTCCACTCTTCATTGAAATATGTATACTGTTTCATCTTCTTCTAGTTAAAAAAATATTTTAAATTCACTCTTTCATCTTTTTGTAATTTAGAGTATTATGGAATGAGATGGTAATCTAAATCATGCAGTTTTATCAACAGCATTTATTATTATTAGTTTAATGAGTATTTTTCTCTTTACCAAAGTATTACGCTATAGAAAAACTGGAAAATACATAAAAACACAAAGAAAAAAAAAAACACACCCATAGGTGGCCATCCACAGTTAACGATTACCATTTTAGAATATACCCTTTCAGTATTCTTTCTGGGCATGTATATTTCTCTTCTTTACCTCCCTTCCTTCTAATAAAGTTGGGTGCATGCTATACAAACCCAGCAGCATTAACTAAGCTTTCTTTGCTTAGTTTTAAATTTTACTTGGTTGTATATTAAATTCATATCAATTTGGGTCATTTCTGAATTTCTTGTAAATTGAAGTACCAGTTTTCTTGTTGCTTATTTCAAAAGTCTTCTCATCAAATAGAACTAGAGTATAATTGCTTTATCAATAAATGCTTATTGATAATTACTATACATAAGACATTGAGTAAATGAGAACAATGCCTGGCACATAATAAGCATCATATTAAACGTTTGTTAAATTATGTTTGATATCATGATCCAGAGAGATTATAAATACTAAGTCATTTTTAAAAGGTATTCAGTTGGGTCATCTAAACTACCTACTATGTTGACAAGATTTTCAGTAGTAAGTTCTGAAATAAAAATGTATTTCTGGTTAACTTTCTTCTAGCCAGAAAATTATAGTAGGAAAACCTTTTCTGAACATTTACGCTTTTTGAAGTGTATTAAAAGATAGACATGAAATCATGGATATATAAAAAGAAAAAATGTCTGCATGGCTAAAATACTATAAATTAAGTAAGAATAAAATGATAAATTGGAAAAAAAATCTACAACACAGAATTTTTAAAGAGCCTTTACAAACTCATAAGAAAAAGACCGAAAACCTATTATGAAGATGGGCAAAGATGTGATCAAGCATTTCACGGAAGAAATACTGTTGTTGTTGTTGTTAGATGCCATTGAGTTGGTTCCGACTCATAGCAGCCCTATATACAACAGGAGGTTCACTGTTTGAGCCCATTGTTGCAGCCACTGTGGCAATTCATCTCTTTGAGGGTCTTCTTTTTCAATGACTCCCTACTTTACTAAGCATGATGTCCTTCTCCAGGGTCTGGTCCCTCCTGATAATCTGTCCAAAGTACATGCGATGAAGTCTTGCCATCCTCACTTCTAAGGAGCATTCTGGCTGTACTTCGTCCAAGACAGATTTGTTCATTTTTCCATAATTCAAAGGCATCCTTCTTCAGTCTTCCTTAATCATTGTCCAGTTTTCATATGCATATCGGGTGATTGCTTTTAAACACATGACCATGTATTCAATCTTATTCATAATTAAAACAAAATGCTAAAACAATAAGAAGGAACCATGTTTCACCTCTTAGAATGGCAAAGATACAAAATAAGTGTCAAGATCATGAAAAATAAGGGAAGACAGACACCATTAGAGACAAAGGAGACTAAGAACGCAAGATTAAATACAATGTGGTATCTTGGATTGGATCCTTGAACAGAAAAAGGGCACTAGTGGAAAAACTGGTGAACTTTGAATAAAATGTGAAGTTTAGTTAATAGGAATGTATTAGTGTTAATTTCTTAGTTTTAACAAATATGCAATGGTTATGTAAGATGTTAACATTAGGGGAAGCTGAGTGAAGAGTATATGGAAACTATAATCTTTGCAACTTTTCTGGAAATCTAAAATTATTGCAAAATGGAATTTATTTAAGAAAAGAAAAAAAAATCAAAGATACTCAGAAATAAACATTCTTGTATAATATTGGAAGTCTAAGTTGGTATAACCTCTTTTAGATGACAATTCGTCAGTATCTATCAAAAAAAAATACGTAATTTCCTTTGATCCATTCAAAACTGCCTCTGATATTTTTTGTCCAGATATATTCTTATATGTAAGTATAGATGCACAGGGTTTTCACTGGGTGATTTTCAGAAGTAGATCCTAGTCTGTCTTAATCTGAAAGCTCCGCTAAAACCTGTTCATCATAGCAACAGGCAAGCCTCCATTAACACATAGGTGGTAGCTGCACGTGAGGTGCATTACCTGAGAATCCAACCTGAGTCTCCTGCCTGAGAAGGGGGGACTTCTAACACTGAACCACCACTGCCCCCAGGTGCCACTATAAAAAAAAAAAAAGCCACTATAGATACTTTCAATAGTTTAAAGGATAGGCTCTTCTCCTCAGTTTTCTTGGCTATCCAAATATGAAGAGGAGAGTTACTCTTTTGATCCCTTCCTGGTCCCCTAACCCCTTCACTTTTATCCAGATATATTCTGAATGTTTCTGAGTCCTAACTCAGCAAGCCCATGGAATTTTCTCTGGTCAGCAATAAATTGTGGTGATTGGATTATCTGTTCTTTCTGGACACAGGATGGCCGGTGTCCCAGTGAAGGAACGGGTGAAGGTGTCTCAGAACTGGAGGTTGGGGCGCTGCCGAGAGGGGATTCTGCTAAAGTGGAGATGCAGGCAAGTAGCCTCTTGACTCTTTTAAAGCTGCCTGAAACAGGAAAGCATGTTGAAAAGTAGAAACCCTGTGGGTGGGGTGGTACTGGTGATCTTCTAAACATCACAAAGGAAGTGTCAGGACAACTTTTTATCGCATTTAAAAAATGATTACAAGAAATGTACTTTATTTTAACAAATTACTATTTTTTCTGATTATAAAAATAATGTTTATTATAGAAATTTGAAAAAAAAAAAAGTCTAAAGAGAATAAAAACTTATAATTCTACCACTCAGAGGTAACCACTATTAACTTATCAAAGCCCATCTTGTTTTACTGTTATTTTTCTTTAAATATTCTACTCGAGGGAGTCATATCTTCACTCTTGGCTTCCTTTAGCCTTCTCCCTACTTTATTAAAAGGCAAAATAGGATCTAAAGGTTTGGCCATATATGTTACAAGAGGCAGGGCTTAGAAAAATTGCCAGGAAATTTACATAATGGCTTTGGCACTGCTACTACCACAAATTTATGCTTTATCGATGCTAAATTATTTCATAGTTATTATTTGACTCCTTACCAAAAAACCGCTACTCCTTCTTGGCTGTTTGGAATGGGTAGGGAAACATCCTGTTTTCCCTTTCTAGGTTGACCTGTACCTGCACAGATGGTACAGGCAAGCTTCTTTTGTCTGATGAACCTTTCTCTCTTGCTTGTGTCCAGTTTCTGCTGGTTTCACTGATGTCAGTTGCTATGAATTACAGGAGAGAAAGATGGATTTTTATGATGAGGGACTTTATCCCCTGCTTCCCACTTTTGCTTTTTAATACCAGAAAGTAGAGTTTATTTCTCTGTCAATGTTTTGTCCCTGATGTCTTTTTGGGCTAGTTTCAAGCAGTTTGGAAAATAAACACATGAAACAGTTACCAGGCTGCTCTGGGATTCTCTGCTTGCTCACCTGGCATGAACCTGGTTTCTTGTCCTAGGCAAATGGCTATTTACCAGGTGGCTCTAAACACATGGATACTGAATTCCAACCCCTGCTGCTTGCTGTCCACTTGAGTGTACCACATGCTCATGCAAGGGGATGTTGGTGAGGAATGTGCACGATAAGTGAGAATGCAGGCGTCTGTACCCACTCTACACATGTTCCATGTAATATATGCACACACTTGTAAAAACCTCATGAGCAGAAACTCAGTTACTACAAAGTCCAAGCTGCATTTAATGGCCCGTCAAGTCAATTTGCAGAACTTTTCCACATTCCCATGACGCTTGTATTAAGGAGGCTGGGGAAGAAACACAGCCCAGTTTACTCAGACGGACTTGGCAGTGGGAGATGGTAAATGAGGATGAATCAGCTGTCCCTGTGCTTTCCTTGGGACTTGGTAGCTCCAGAACCCCTATGTAGAGTAGGGTAGGCTGTTGGGATGTATCCCTTGGGAAAGGGGCTTAGTCCCCACCAGACAGCTTAGTGTCTGGCAGAATCCTTCTTAAGGCTCTCTCCATGCCATGGAAATGGCCTATGCCTTCTAACCTTTCCTTCTCCTGCCAGATTGTAGTGGGAATGTTTAACTATTTGTGGATTTCTCTTATCAGCTGCCTGTGAGAGATATTTCTCTGTAGCCCTGAACTGTAGCAGACAGTTCTGTAGCTGTGTTTTTCCATTGCCACACTTACCCTCTAATACAGAAATGTAGATATCCCCTGTGAGGATCTAGGTATCTAATCAGGTTAACATCCTTTCCTAAATGGCTTTATTCCTTTCACTTATAAATGGCCCCTTTGCTCTAGTAGGATGAGGGAATGGAGCTTCCCCAGGGCTCTTCTCTTTTCTCTGTCACACCCTTACTGAGCTATTGG
Source organism: Loxodonta africana (assembly GCF_030014295.1). Taxonomy (NCBI): domain Eukaryota; kingdom Metazoa; phylum Chordata; class Mammalia; order Proboscidea; family Elephantidae; genus Loxodonta; species Loxodonta africana. Next base: position 32,422,861 of record NC_087357.1, read on the forward strand.
CAGAGAGGCATGTATGGTAGTCTTGGAACGTTGAAACTTATTACCGACGCTTCAAATCAGTAAGGATGCAGAGGGAGATAAAATTACTTCACCTGGCTGGAAGTTTTCTGTTTTAACCCTCCTCTCTCCTCAATCATTGAATTTTCCAAATTCAGCTTACCTAGGAGAAGTTTAAAAAAAAAAAAAGGAGAAGTTTAGGTAGCCAGTAATCCAAATCTTAAGCATTCTTCAATTAAAAATGATGCTCAATTGGCCTTTTAGTTCTGATTCACTTTTAGAAAGCCCAAAGAAGACTGGATCATCACGAAGCTCAATCACTCTAGTTTCCTGAGGGTGGCCTAGGGGTAGGCAGTTTTGAAGGAGGAGAGTGAGGTGTAGACTGTTAGCCTTGCAGGTTGTTCTTGCCAGGTTGGGGATTGGTCAGCCTCTCCAATGGCCTGAGTCATCAGGTTTTCAGCTTGTGTCTTGATGACCCTTATCTTTTGTTTTCTATCTCTGCAGTCAGATGCCCTGGATGCAGCTAGAGGGTGATTCTCTATACATATCCCAGGCTAATTTCATCCTGGCCTACCAGTTCCGCCCAGATGGTGCCAGCTTGAGCCGCCGGCCCCTGGGAGTCTTTGCTGGGCATGATGAGGACGTTTGTCACTTTGTGCTGGCCAACTCGCATATTATCAGTGCGGGAGGGTAAGTGCTGCAGGCTCTCCTACCACCCTCTTCCTTAGTGCTCTTCAGGGACCTTCTACCTGCCTCTGACTTTTCTGTCTCAGCTCCAAAGGGATGAGGAGGGAAACCAGAAGAAGAGGTACTGATTTTTTTTTTTTTTTCCATTTAAAGCCAAGAGATTTACCAAAGACAGCTGATAGGGTCAGCTGGAGAAGGAAAACAGGAGGAGCCTTTAATGAAAAGTGAAACTGGTTTTGATACTCTGTAAGGGGAAATTTGTTTTATCTCTCAGCTCTGTTCAGCCCTAAGTGTGCTGAAGAAGTAAAGTTATCTAGAAGCTCAGTATCTTATTGGGCTGGAGTTGTCTAACACTTAGCGAATTTGGACATCATCAGATACTTGGGGTCTTTCTATAGACTTGTTCTTTTTCTACAGAGAGACTAATTGGCTATTGGGGGTGGACTGCTTATTTCTCTCCTTACTTCCATCCTAGAGATGGGAAGATTGGTGTTCATAAGATTCACAGCACGTTTACTGTCAAGTACTCGGCTCATGAACAGGAGGTGAACTGTGTGGATTGCAAAGGGGGCATCATTGTGAGTGGCTCCAGGGACAGGACGGCCAAGGTGAGGTGATCTCCCCCTTACATACTGTTATTCCCTCCTGTCTATAGGGAGTGGTGTGGGAGAGGGTGGATGGAGCCTTGAGTCCCAGGATTGGCGGAGAGTATTGGGTGGGGGCAGGGGGGAAAACGACACAATAAAGACTCACTTATGTGCCTCTGGCATGCAGTTCGCCATGCCAGGCTGCGTCCCTGCCAGCTGGACTGGGAAAGGAGTGGACAGTGGCTGGGAAGCTTGCCACTCACTTGAAATGTGGCGTGAACTCAAAAACAGAGGGCCTGGCCAGCTTTTCCTCCCTGAGCTGAGTTTCCTCAAGTTTGTGGGTTGAGTTCTGACCCCAACATTTTATTTTAAAATCTCTTTCCTTTTGCTTGCTCTCTGTTTAAGGAGGTTAATTTTTCACCACCTTGTTTATAAGCAATCAGGCTGATAATTAAAATGTGTTTTTACTGCTTCTCTGGAGGGTGATGTGGTCAATAAGCAGTAGAAAGACGACTGGGGAAGAGTGTTGTTTGTTGCGTCATTGCCAAATGCCTTGTCTACAGTCAGGCATCTGCCAAGGCATAAAAGGGTGAGGCTGATAAGTAGTGGGACCCTTGCTATATGGACTCAGCTCATCAAAGAATGAATGGGTCAAGCAGGCTCCCACCCATGAGACAGAGAAGAAATTTTCTCCATCCCTGTGTCCAGCAGCCCAAGCCAGGGCCTACACATGCCTGGTCCTTTGGGGCTGCTGTGGGAACTTTGCTGACAATTCCGCTGATAGTGCAGGAAGCCCAGTGGTATCTTGCTTGTGTGTTTCCCAGCATCTGGAGGCTCTGTAGTGCTAACAGAAGCAAAATGATTGTTGGTGTTGGCGTCAGCAAATGGGGCTCTAAGACACATAGGGAGAAGGACTGGAGAGAGGGAAGTTGCAGTCTTAGTAACTTTTCTGACTCCATACATCCTCTGATGATTACTTCTTCATGTAGAAATGTTGCTAATTTATATTAAAAAAAGAGCTAAGTATGTTCTTTCCTAGTTACAGAAGTTTCTCCTTTGCTGTTTTCTTTCTTATACAACTTCGTATTCTGTCAAAGAGACATGCACATCAGCACAGGGAGCCTGAGAAAAATCCAGAAAATCTTTTAAACCAACATGGAAAAGAATTTCCTGTTACCTGCTTGCCACCCTCCCACCCGATACTTATTTCAGGTTTTGATTGGTCACTGTGTTTGTACCATTCCTTGCAAAGATACTGAGCTTATTGTACTGGTTAAAAGTCTATTGCATGGAAACTCTATGGCATGTGTGGCCTAGATATTCCTGCTTCATCTGGCATTTCCCTATCACGGCTTTCCCTGGTTCTGCATTTTAAGTGACATCTCTTTCTTCTGTCCTCTTCTCTGTGGTCTGATATCCAGAGTCATATAAAACTAAGCTTTATGACCAGTAGCAATTCAGGGATATGTACTGCTTACGATCGGGAAATAATATCAGATTTGTTTGGGGTATGGGGTTAGTTTGAGTATTGACTCATATCTGTTTAGTGGCTTAGATTTTTTTTTTTAAGTGGGAGTTCTTTTTTTTTTTTAATTTTAATTGTGCTTCAAGTGAAAGTTTACAAATCAAGTCAGTCTCTCACACAAAAACTTATATACACCTTTCTACATACTCCCAATTGTTCTCCCCCTAAAGAGACAGCCCACTTCCTCCCTCCACTCCTCTTTTTGTGTCCATTTTGCCAGCTTCTAACCCCCTGTACCCTCTCATCTCCCCTCCAGACAGGAGATGCCAACATAGTCTCAAGTGTCCACCTGATCCAAGAAGCTCACTCCTCACCAGCATCCCTCTCCAACCCATTGTCCAAGTCCAATCCCTGTGTGAAGAGTTGGCTTTGGGAATGGTTCCTGTCCTGGGCCAACAGAAGGTCTGGGGGCCGTGACCACCGGGGTCCTTCTAGTCTCAGTCAGACCATTAAGTCTGGTCTTTTTACAAGAATTTGGGGTCCACATCCCACTGCTCTCCTGCTCCCTCAGGGGTTCTCTGTTGTGTTCCCTGTCAGGGCAGTCATCGGTTGTAGCCGGGCACCATCTAACTCTTCTGGTCTCAGGCCGATGTAGTCTCTGGTTTATGTGGTCCTTTCTGTCTCCTGGACTCTTTATTCTGTCTCCTGGAGTCTTTATTACCTTGTGTCCTTGGTGTTCTTCATTCTCCTTTGATCCAGGTGGGTTGAGACCAATTGATGCATCTTAGATGGCCGCTTGCTAGCGTTTAAGACCCCAGACGCCTCTCTTCAAGGTGGGATGCAGAATGTTTTCTTAATAGATTTTATTATGCCAGTTGACTTAGATGTCTCCTGAAACCATGGTCCCCAAATCCCCACCCCTGCTATGCTGGCCTTTGAAACATTCAGTTTATTCTGGAAACATCTTTGCTTTTTGTTTAGTCCAGTTATGCTGACCTCACCTGTATTGTGTGTTGTCTTTCCTGTCACCTAAAGTAGTTCTTATCTACTATGTAATTAGTGAATACCCCTCTCCCACCCTCCCTCCCTCCCCCCTCTCGTAACCATCAAAGAATATTTTCTTCTCTGTTTAAACTGTTTCTTGAGTTCTTATAATAATGGTCTTATACAATATTTGTCCTTTTGCAACTGACTAATTTCACTCAGCATAATGCCTTCCAGGTTCCTCCATGTTATGAAATGTTTCACAGATTCATCACTGTTCTTTATGGATGCATAGTATTCCATTGTGTGACTATACCATAGTTATCCATTCATCTGTTGATGGGCACCTTGGTTGCTTCCATCATTTTGCTATTGTAAACAGTGCTGCAATGAACATGGGTATGCATATATCTGTTCGCGTAAAGGCTCTTATTTCTCTAGGATGTATTCCAAGGAGTAGGATTGCTGGATCGTATGGTAGTTCTATTTCTAGCTTTTTAAGGAAGCACCAAATTGATTTCCAAAGTGGTTGTACCGTTTTATATTCCCACCAGCAGTGTGTAAGTGTTCCGATCTCTCCACAGCCTCTCCAGCATTTATTGTTTTGTGTTTTTTGGATTAATCCCAACCTTGTTGGAGTGAGATGAAATCTCATTGTAGTTTTGATTTGCATTTCTCTAATGGCCAATGATCGTGAGCATTTCCTCATGTATCTGTTAGCTACCTGAATGTCTTCTTTAGTGAAGTGTCTTCATATCTTTTGCCCATTTTTTAACTGGGTTATTTGTCTTTTTGCAGTTGAGTTTTTGCAGTATCATGTAGATTTTAGAGATCAGATGCTGATCGGAAGTGTCATAGCTGAAAACTTTTTCCCAGTCTGTAGGTAGTCTTTTTACTCTTTTGGTGAAGTCTTTGGATAACCATAGGTGTTTGATTTTTACGGCTCCCAGCTCTCTAGTTTTTCTTCTGCATTGTTAGTAATGTTTTGTATACTGTTTATGCCATGTATTAGTGCTCCTAACGTTGTCCCTATTTTTTCTTCCATGATCTTTATCGTTTTAGATTTTATGTTTAGGTCTTTGATCCATTTTGAGCTCATTTTTGTGCATGGAGTGAAGTATGGGTTAGTAGCTTAGATTTTTTAAGCATAAAAATAGGTACTTCCTAGTTCTAAGATTCTGTCACTGCAGTCCAACTTCTCCCTTTTGAGGGTTTCTTTTAGGTCAGTGACAGAACTGTCCTCTCTGATTCTTTTTCAGCTCCTGAAAGCTGCCTGCTGTGTTGGATCCAGAGCTTTGAACTGGTTCAAACCCCTGCTGAGAATTTGCATTTCTAACAAGTTCACAGGTGATACTAATGCTGCTGGTTAGGGACTGGTTTTGAGAACAACTAGTACAGCAGTGAGTCTCAAAATTTATTATACATAAGAATCAACTGGGGACCTTGTTAAATTGTAGATTCTGATTCAGTATACCTGGGGTGGAAATGCAAATTCTCAGCAGGGGTTGGAACTGGAATGGACATCTTCTCTATATTCTGGATGCTGCTTGGGTTCCCTGCCTTTCTGTTCTTGTCTTCGCATCTGGCAAAGGCATCTTTCTGGCCCATTTCTGCTTTATCTGTGGTTAATCTTTTGTAGTCAGCTCTCTATTTCTTTTTAGTGGCATCTGCAGTTCTATAGCTACTTCCCCATGCTTCTACTAGAATCTACCTAAGAACTCACAGTTATGTTGGCCTGTAAACATCTGTAGCCCTTTTTGGGCGGGAGAGTTTCCCAAATATGTTCTAGGAAAGAGGGATTTGTTTCATTGGGGTGAAGGGAACCAAAAAATTCTCTCTGCAAGACTTCTGAGAAAGGGACTATCCATGGAGCCTGCCTCCGGTCCCCTCCAACCCTGGTTTCAGACTTTTTGTGACTAGGCTTGGATTGCCTCACTGGGCTTCAGTGGGACTGGCCCCATCCTGAGTTGTGAACAGAGGGTGGCTTACGTTCTTGGTGGGCCTGGGCTGGTACTGACCATTCCTTCATGCCCTCCTTTATGCCTCTGTTCTTTCATGCCTTCTTACAAGTGCCTATTCTATGTGAGCCTTTGTGCACAAGGCACCTGGGCTCTTCAAAGGTGAAGAGATACAGCCTTTATCCTTAAGGGGAGCTGAGACACGTTGCACCTGGGTAAGAAGCTAATCGGAAGTGGCCCATTCCATGAAGTGTTAAGGCTCTAGGGAAAGGGCCAGAGAGTTCAGAGGGTGGAGAGATCACGTCTGGCTTGGAAGGGGTGACTTTATGGAATAAGGAGCATTTGACTTTGTGTTTTTTCTTCTTTTAGTCATCTTTCAATGGATAGGTTTGTTTTGTAACAATATTGAATGTTACTGGGCACTTTGCTAAGTACTTTATTAATATTCTCATTTTATCCTTTAGGGTAATTTTTTCCCTACGTAATTATGCTCATAATGTCTTTTGGATATCCAATATACCCATCTGTATCTAGTTTATTTTGTAAGGGTTCCCATTATTATTATAAAATTATTTGTAAATATCATTCGTAATGGCTTCTTAATGGACTAATAATTTACTTACTCTTATTGCTGAATGACTATATCCAGTTTTTTCCAATAGTAATAAGAGTCACCATTATCGAATGCCTCATACCTGCCAAATACTGGGCTACTGTGCTAGGTGCTTTACATTGTACATATTTTCACTTTTCCACACTACAACTCTACAAGATAGGCATTATTTCCCATTTTACAAATGAGGAAACTGAGCTAAGAGGTTATGAAACACCCCTAAGGTCAAAGTAAGTAACAGCTAGGGTTCAAACCCAGATTTGTCTGATTCCAAGTTCATGGGTACTCTTTCTGCAATGGTAGATTACAGAGAATATTTTTAGCATTTAGGCTTTTCTGAGTTTTAGGATTATTTTCTTAGGATAGATTCTCAGCAATAGTTACTGAGTCAAAGACTTTGGTCATTTTAAGTCTTAATACATTTTGCATCTTGATATACATCACCAATCTGCTTTAAAGGGCTTTATAAATGTCTACTCCCATTGAGTTACGTCTTTTCCAGGGATGGGTCTGTTTTGGATTTGATCATTGAGGATGAAGATGTGATCAGCATTATTATTGTCAACTACTGTCATTCAGGCACCATGATACTCATGTTTCTAGTGGATGGTGTACCGTGGGGCAGGCCAGGAGGGCCACTTTCCCAAAATCATGTTCAAAATGGACAGAATATTTTCTGAGCCTTGCCTGGAGACTAGGAACCTCCTTCTGTGGTTTGCCTAGGCTGTCCCCATAGACTTTATCAGAATCCTTAGTGTCTCCCTATCCCCTAAGCAAATTCTGCCTCTAAAGAACCTGCCTCCCAGGTGGTTTGCATCAGGCAGAAAGCAAGTCTTTGCCAAGCTGGAGCTACGTAAAAGAGGATATTAGAAGCACATGTAGTTACCACCAAAGAGGACTGACTGTAGATCTGAAAGAGGAAGCCAGAGCCGTGGCACTCCAGGAAAGTTGTGGTATTTACTTTTGTTTTTTGTCCTTCCTTATTCACGATCTTCTTGTTAAATTTATTTTCTTTTCCCTGTGTTGGGAAAAGTCACTCACTCAACCCTGCCCCCCTTGCTCATACACACACAAACTCTAAGTAACACTCTCTCCTTTTATAGGGAAGAGATATCATGTGATCCTCAGAAGGCAGGGCCACCCCCACTCCCTCATCTACCCTTAAACCCAAGGAATGTTTTCCTTAGTGTTCTTCCATCTAAGGTCCTGGCTGAGTTCTGTGTGTTCCCCTTATAGCACTGCAGGGACCTTGAGAGGTCATTGATCCATCCGGCCACCTCAGGATCCCTCCTTGGCTGCTGTCTGGGGACAGCCCTGTACATTTGAAGCCTCCTTTCTGTTTGGTTAGAGGCTTGTTTCCCCATGTGTGTCATCTGTGCTAGGGTGAGGTGAGGGGGAGCCTTGTGCTTAATGGGAGACCTCTAAATGCATTGACTGCTGAGAGGGCTCTGTGAGTGTTGATTAGAGTTAAGCCCAGAGTAGCTGCTAATGTACATTCCTGACTGATAGGGACCAGATAATGTGCTCCTAGCAATATTTTTAACCTGTAGGAGATATGGAAGCTTAAAAGGGTTAAGCTTTTCTGCTGCTTTTGGTGACACTAGGTGCTAAATTCCCTGCTGACATGAATAGCATTGGATCCTGGGCATTATCAACAAACAAACAACAACACACCACCTTCCTTCTTTGAGGTCTCTCTTCTTCCATTCTTTTTTTCCCTTACATCTTTCTTTCTTTCTCCTCTCTCAAATTCTGCCTCTGTCTTCTTATATCATATCTTGATCTTTCTACCTCTTCCCACCTGCACAAAGTAAAATCTCGCCAAGAGATAGGAAAATCCACAAACATAGTAAGGTTACTGAGAGCAGCAAGCCCCATTGGCCTACTTCTTCTCTGTCACATCTCCACTGAGGAACGTGAAACTTCTAATTTCTTGGTATAAAATTGACTGGTAAGTAATGATAAGTATAAAAAAAAAAAAAAGATAATTAGGTAGAGGTAAAACAGGGCGGCTAGGACTGGGTGCCAGGGTCTCTCTGGGTGGTAGGCAAGCCAGACTCTAGAGACCCCCTCTGCTGATACCCTGAGCTCTGTGTGTACAGAATAGAAAAGGTTCTTTATTCCTCACCTCCCTAGAAGCAGGCACCTCACCTGGAACTTCTCTCCTCTTCCGCATTCTAGGCAATGCCAATGAGACCCTCTCCTCTCCTGTTTTTAGGTATGGCCTTTCGCCTCAGGCCGGCTGGGGCAGTGCTTACACACCATCCAGACTGAAGACCGAGTCTGGTCCATTGCTATCAGCCCATTGCTCAGGTAAGGGAGACACTTTTGGATATGGTTTTGTCCCATGTAACTAATCCTTTTATTTTATTAGGTCAGGTGGGCTAGAAAATCTTCCAGCTGTATATTTTAGTTTGCTTTGAGCCACTCTCTTGGAGATTTTTTAAAAAATTGTGCTTTAGGTGAAAGTTTACAGCTGAAGTTAATTTCTCATACAAAAATTTATAGACATATTGTTATGTGACCCTAGTTGCAATCCCTATAATGTGACAGGGCACTCCCCCTTTCCACTCCAGGCTTCCTGTGTCCATTCACCCAGCTCCTATCCCTTTTTGCCTTCTCATCCAGCCTCGAGACAGGAGCTGCCCATTTTGTCTCATGTACCTACTTGAACTAAGAAGCACACTTTTTACAAGTATTATTTTATGTTTTATAGTCCAGTCTAATCTTTGTCTGAAGAGTTGACTTCAGGAATGGTTTTAGTTCTGGGTTAACAGAGAGTCCAGGGGCCATGTCTTCCGGGGTTTCTCGAGTCTCAGTCAGACCATTAAGTCTGATCTTTTTACTTGAATTTGAATTTTGTACCCCACTTTTCTTCTGCTCCGTCAGGGACTCCCTGTTGTGTTCCCTGTCAGGGTGGTCATTGGTGGTAGCTGGGCACCATCTAGTTCTTCTGGTCTCAGGCTGATGGGGTCTCTGGTTTATGTGGCCTTTCTGTCTCATGGGCTAATATTTTCCTTGTGTTTTTGGTGTTCTTCATTCTCTCTTGCCCCAGGTGGGTTGGGACAAATTGATGCATCTTAGATGGCCGCTCACAAGCTTTTAAGACCCTAGACGCCACTCACCAAAGTGGGATGCAGAATATTTTCTTAGTAAACTTTGTTATGCCAATTGACCTAGATATCCCTGAAATCTTTTGGAGACTTTGAAAATCCTCCAGAGGCATGAGGTCTAAAGGTCACTTCAGGTATACATGGGGTTGACATAATCTTCCAGGGGCTCACTTCCTAAACATCTAACCCCAAAAATGTTGAGGGAAAGATACCGTTAGACTGTAGCCCAGAGACCAGGTGTTACCAGGGATATCCCTTCTGGAGCAGATGCTGGGGCAGAGGCCTCTCAGCATCACTGGGAGGTGACATCACCAGCCAACCTACTTTTGCAACTCGTATCTCTGGTTTGTTCCCCTCGGAGAATATCTTCAGGAGAGACTTGGGGCTGCTGTCCAATTGAGCCCTCATCCAAAGACACGCATGTGTAGAGGAGTAAAATCATCAATAATTATAACATAAACCAAAAGCAAACTAAACCCATTGCTGTTGAGTTGATTCTGATTCATAGCGACCCTATAGGACAGGGTTTCCAAGGAGTGACTGGTGGATTCGAACTGTCGACCTTTTGGTTAGCAGTTGTGCTCTTAACCACTGTGCCACCAGGGCTTCAACTGTAAATTTTTGATGATGGCCTGACTGGTATTTCTCTAGCTTTATGTGGTAACAAGTGAGTTTTACATCCTGCCTTCTGCTTTCTAGGCTCTCTTGAGCCAAGACAGAACCTCTCTCCTCCCCAGCAGGGTATATGTACTCACTCTTCTGCACCTGCTCTGTCACAGTATTTACCTAGGGCCTTCCCCCACTTCCTTCACCCCCCACCCCCACCTGAATGATAAATGGGAAAGCTGTAGGGCTGCCACTCTCCAACAGTGGGTTTAAGTCAGTCACTTGTTTTATGAGAGAGTTGACCCCCCCCTTTGCTCAGCCTCCTTTTCGTCACCCCGTGGAGCCTACACCCCTCCTCCTGCTCACTTCCACAGCTCCCTTTCAAATTTTTTTCTTCCCAAAGAATTAGAGCCGATTAGCCACGTCATTAATTCTTCAATTTGACGGCTGATATAGCAGGACCTGAAACACATTGCTGACCCCAGAGAATGGAGACCCCGTTCCTTAGCATATTGACGATGGGAGAAGTTAATTAAAATTCCACAGAGCGGAGGTGTCAGCTAACCTATAAACCTGTCGCTGTTCAGAACAAATCATTTTCGAAATCCTAGGAAAGAGAGAAGGAAAGACCGGCAGGGAGTGGAGAGGCCTAAGTGTGTGGGAGCAGAGGGTGGAAAACGGGGCCATTGAGCTCTGTCTCCTCCTCAGTTTCTTCCCAGTACTGTCCTTTTTTAAACCAATTAGCCAGGCTTGGGAGTCTGTGGGCTAGAAAAGTATAAGGATTTAAGGAGGGCGAGGCAGCCTGTGGGAGGTGACGGGTATGCTGGTGACTTTGTCTCATTACCTGTGGGTTTCTGGCTTCAGAAGACTTGGGGGGCAGGGGACAGATGTTAGGGGTTGACCTTCAGGACTGGAGATGGTCCACGTGCTTCCTGCACGTGGCTGTAGACCAAATCGCACAGGCAGGCTCTCTCTCCACTCCTCCCTCCCCTAATACTCCTCTATTCCAGCTACCTCCTCTGGAATGCAGTTTCAACTCAGCAGCCCCGTGTGACAGCGTGGAACTGCCTCATATGGTTTTCTAGGCTGTAATCCTTATGGGAGCAGATGGCCAGGTCTTTCTCCTGAGGAGCTGCTGGGTGGGTTCAAACTGCCAACCTCTCTGGTTTGTAGCGGAGGGCTTAGCCCTTGCGCCACCAGGACTACTCCTTCTTAACAGACCCAAAAACCCAGTGCCGTCGAGTCGATTCCAACTCATAGCGACCCTATAGGACAGAGTAGAACTGCCCCATAGAGTTTCCAAGGAGAATAGAACAGAGAAAACTGCTGAAGACAGTGTCGTTAAGACAGGGTGAGGGCAAAGTCTGCCCTCACAATTAAGAAGCATTTTCGATCACAATAAACTGAATTTGGGTTTGTTTTTCCCCTGACTTGGAAACTGGCTTTGGGGAGGGACCTAGGTTTTTTAGTATTGTTACTACTAACAGCATCTAACATTTATTAGTCATTTACGCTGCCAGATCCTGTGCTGAGCCCTTGATGTGCCTTACCTTTGGTGAAGACCTGGGTCTTGTACTTTCTTCACCTATCTCCTTCAGGGTGTTCTTGCTCCCTTGGAGTATTTTCTCAGTCTTGGGATGATTTTTTTACCCACTGTTGGCTGGATATTCAACTCCTGACCCACAGGTATTTGAGATGTTCTTTTCCCTAACTCTATTGATGTATCTTAGGTTCTTTTTAAAAACAGTTTGCATTTGGGATTCTGTCTTTACACTAGATGATTGGGTATATGCTGCTGTCATCTGCCCCTTTTTCTCTTACTCAAAGAATATACTGGGATAGCAAACTTTTCATTTTATTATTAGATCTAGTTCTCACAGTTCCCATGGATTTGAACTTTTCAATAAACTCACCTATTTTCTCAGTCTGGAAGACTGGGTTCTGCTTTGCCACCAGCTAGCAGGTGGCCTCAGGTAAGCCACTCCCCTCTGAACCTCAGTTTCCTTATCTAGTCTCAAAAAAACACTTAACTAAACCCATTGCTGATGAGCTGAGTCTGACTCATAGCGACCCGGTAGGACGGAGTAGAACTGCCCCGCAGGGTTTCCAGGGAGCAACTGGAGAATTAGAATTGCCGACCTTTTGGTTAGCAGCCCTATCTCTTAACCACTATGCCACCAGGGCTCCAGTATAAGTAATAGTTCCTTTACAGACTTTACTAGATTATTGTGAAGATGACCTGGAATAATGTGTAGGTAGTCCCCGTCTTACGACGGGGTTTTGTTTCAACAACTCCGTAGTCAGTCAGTTCTGACATAAGTCAAATATCTCATTTTTTAAGTTTTCATTATTATTGCCTTTTATCATCAGTATCTTTATAAATCTAATCTTTATTTGTTTTTAGGGGTTGGAAACATGACATATAAATTTACAGATATATTTTAATACATACATATATAAAAAAATACACAAATCATAAAAATACAGTCGCAAGTACGATCTGTTGTAACTCAAATAAGCCCTAAATTGGGGACTACCTGTATGCGAAAATACTCTGAAAAGCTAGAAAGGCTATATTATGCCAACCAAAATCACCTCCTGTCTGGTGTAGCATTTGTTTAGAGTAACTTCACTTCCTCAAGTCTCCACCCTTCCCCAGGCCTTTCCTGGCTCTCAGGAGTAGTTACATTGCTCTTTTGCAGGCTCCTTGAGGTGTTTTGAGGTGGGAACTTGGTATGAATCCCTGTTGTCTCTACTTTTCCCCCCAATAATGTTCCTGCCCTCGATAGCTGTCTTCTGCTACCTTCCCTCTTGAGTGTGGTTGTCAGTGTCACTAATGTGATATGACCTTGAACCCCTCGAGAACATGGGAGGATGTGGGCAGCAGCTGTCCTCTAGGGAGGGCTGTTGTTGGGGGTTTCTGCTAGGAAGGCGTGTGTGTTTTCTGGTGAGGCTTTCCAGCTGCATCTCATTCCATCAGCCAACCAGCCAGGATGTGTTAATACATACTCTCTGTGCAGTCCTAGCTCAGGTACTCCTGGTTACCTGGCAACTTCTCCTCCCCTCACTGCCCTCTTCTATAGTCAGAAGGAATCTGGACAGTTAGGAGACCTAGCACATCTTTTTTTCTCAATCTTTTTCTTTTGTTTAAAATAATCTCTCATCTTATTCATGTTATTTATTTTTAATGCTGGAGCTTTTCTCCCTTTTTTTCTTGCACACTCAGGCACTTACAGTATAAAGCATGAAACCTCAAGCCCTAGATTTAATTTGAGGTGTCGATGACTGGGAGAAACCAGTATTCTGTCCTGTGTCCCCATACCCCTTTTCCTTTCTTCCATGACTGTGAGTTCTTGATTCATAAACAGTTGTGGGGGTGGTATTTGATACCAGTTGTGTGCTTCGAAGCATGTTTAGGTGGGTTCTCAAAAAGCACAGAATGAAAATCAGTAGGTTCCACATGAAGGTGGCAGACAAGGACTCTTTTCTTTACCTCCCGCGTACCTACCCTCTTTACTCACCGTCTTACCCTGGCACCAGTAGTCCTGTTTTTGAGATCCACGGCTTACAGAGGCAGCCTTCCTCCTGTAGAAGAGGTCCAGCCTTGAGTTTTTTGATGAGTGAAGGAAGGAAGGGTTGAGGTGGAACAGGAATCAGATCCTGGCACCAGGCCTGTCTGAGTGTGACTGGGGAGCAGGAAGACGTTTGGCCCCGCTGTCCTCAGAGTTACTACCTCCTGAGGTCCCACTGAATTCTGAGCACTTTCCCATGACTAACACAGAAAAGCAGATTTTTTAAAATGTCTAATATGTTTTAAAGTTCTCTCCAATTGAATGAAGTTAGTAAATACTCTAGAGTGAGGAAATGCAGAGCCTTTAAAGATTCAACTTCATTTCATCCTTTCTCTTCCTTTCTCATTCCCTTTTCTCCTCATTCCCTGTGTATTTACTGAATGCTTGCTATGTGCCAGCTCCCCCAAGGATCTTGTAAGATGGGTACACAATTGTAATGGTTGCCAGGTATAATAAGTGCCTGGAACTAAGCTGTCTTTGGTTGGGCGGGAAGGGGATTTCATTCTCCTCCTGGCAGAGGGACAAATTGAGGCCCAGTGAAGATCATTGCAGTGCCACACATGGGAAGGGGCAGAGAGGCAGCAGTTGTGCCCAGATCTTCAGACTATTGCCATAACCTGTGGTGCTGGGTGAGGGCCCGTGAGGTCCGGCAGGCCCCTGGCTCATCACTGTGCCTTCACCAGCATCTTGGGCAGTAGCTGTGGGTCTTAAAAGGCCTGTGGACCAGAGAACATCCTTCTCCTCCTGGAGACCAGCGTTGAGATAGGGAGGGGTGTGGAAAGGCAGTATTCAGTAGAAGCCTGGGCTTACTTGTGTAGCTATCCACCATCCCAGGAGTGTGAGTGCACACAGATCTTCAGTTTGTAGGGCCCCCTCCAAGCCAGCAGTAGGGGGTCTTAGTGGTGAAATGACTGTAGGCCTACCTGCCCTGCTTTCCTGGCAGGGGAAGGAAGAGGAGCCCACAGCTCCTCCTTCCTCTGCTGCCACCATATTTATTACCCTTCAAGAAAATGGAGGTGTTCAGCAGAGTCCTTCTCCCATCTGTGAACAGCATTTGCTATCGTGTGAGTGTGGTCAGGAAAGCTTCCCAGGACACTTGGGTTTTAATCCCTTCTCTCTTGCTTCTGTCATTAGGGAAATACATGAGTGGTATAGGTGTAGAAACTTGACTTAGCTGTGTTATTAAATATACAATGTAATTTTGTGTAACTTTGCTCACTGTGGTAGCCTGTTTGGTTTTGGGGGGATTACTGGTCCAAGTCTGCATGAAATGTACCGATTCAAATTTGTAAAGTGAGTTGCGGCCTCTGGGGGTTTTTGATGAAGTTGCTGCCCCTTCTTGCTTCATTTCTCCCAGAGGTGAGGGAGAGTCTGGAAAGCAAAGCAATCACTGTGTATACTGTTTGGTAAGGGGGTGGGTTTCTGGGGAGAGCAGGGTGTTTGTTCCTAGTGACTACAGGGTTTACTGTGTGTTGTGTATGTGGTAGACGCATATTCACCAGCCTGTTGAAATACATCTTTCTTTAGTGGAAGGTAATTGCATCTGGAGTCTTCTCTGACAGAAAGGTTTGAAAGGTTGGAAAAAGAGGCAGCCAACTTTCAATTTGAATTCTTTTGGTTCCCACCCAGTGGTTCTGCAATCCTTTGGCTCTGGGCTTCGTGACTCAGTCAATGCTTTTAGGGGAAGAAGAATCAAAAGTAAAGCTTGTGCCTCCGAGTTTGCTTTTTCTGGTTGGTAATGGAGATCTGTGTCTTGAAGGGGACCCCTAACCTTGTTAACCTAAAGAAGGATTTCATGGATGATTTTGTAGAGCTTCACATTGTGGCCAGTGCTCCTGATGGCATGGACGATGGGTGCCTCAGTGCCTTCTCTGTTTTGCCTTCCCAGGGTCAGGGGCAGAGGAGCAGTGTGTCCTCTGGGGCTTGTCTAGGGAAATGAGACTGGAAGAGCAGGGCAAAGAGTGGCTCAGTGTTCCCTTTGCCAGGCTGCAGAGCACACAGGAGAGATCCTTCTGCACATGGCGTCCCTGGATGAGAAAGCCAGAGGTGCAAAGACACCATGGAGGGGCCATGGGGTCAGGGGCTGGCGTGACTGGAGGGACCTCATGGCAATCGAAAAAAGTAGGAAGCTCTGGGCAAGGCTAGGTGGGCCCACTGGCCCAGGCTGAAATAACCTGGAATTGGGAAGGGAGCAGTGTGGGGACACAATTGAATTGGAGTCAAGTCCTGCCAGATCTCAGTGCAGCGCCCACCCTAGAGTTCATTGCCTGTGCTAATTGAGGCCTGTCAGGCAGTCATATCCATCAGCAACAAGGACCAAATGCCACAGGGGGTGGGTTTCACTTCCTCAAGACCTTGGATTTCTGCCATTCCCTGGGGCAGGATGGGCACAAGGAGGCTCATGTGCTGAGCTGTTGGCCGGAGACCAGCAATCCGCCCAGGCCTGGCTGGCCCAGAACCCATTTGTGGGAGCGACTCCATCCGGGGCCAACAAGTTGGTTGAGTTGTCAAAAGCTGACTTAAATAAAGCACTACAAATAGAAACAGAGGCTGCTGCAGAGGATTGGGTACTGTGGATACAGTCGATGCATCCAGACTGCCCCTGTGAACAGGGAGACCTTTCCATCCCTCGGTCTCAGTGTGTATGTTCTTTCCTTCTGGATCTGTTTCTGTCTGTCTCTGTCTCTCTATCTCACTCCTTCTCTCCTGGCTCCAGGCCCTAACTGCACTACTATTTCTTCTACTCTTCCCTCATCAGGAAGAGAGAAGGTAATTTTCCTGCCTTAGCTGCTCCTGACTTTTGGAGGTTGTGTGTGCAATGTGCCTGTGTTTTTCCACCTTTGATCACCGTTCTGCCAACAGATAATTTAGCAATCACATCCCAAGGTGGAAGCATGGAGTTAATGTTAAAATTAGCTTTTTTTTTTTTTTTTTAAACTCTTTTAAACTTCAGTGGGTGATGAGGCAGAGAGGGAGGTGGGAGGGTGAAGGGGGGCCATAAATTCTGTGGCTGGTGTAGCTGTTCTCTAAGCAGCCGGGAAGCCTCTGATGTCTCCACAGCACTTTCATTAACATTTAAATTAAGGGTTTGTTTTCCAGTCTGTTTTATAGGCAGGGACCTTTCATGGCCTGTCACATGCAGCACACACACCCCCCTTCCAAGCAAGTGTGTAATTGTACCCACTGCTCTGTCTCTAACTCTGGGTTACAGCCGGAGGTTCAAAGGGAATTCCTGGAGATGGAGCTTTGGAGGTACAAGGTGTAGCAGTCAGGATGTGGGTGTTACCCCTCAAATGAAGGTGCTACGGAGAAGCTCTCTCTCCTCTTATCTGACCTGTGCCTCTCCCCGCTCAAGGGACACAACACTTCAAGCTGACTCTGACCCCTCTCCACCCTTCCCACCCTTTCTTCCCTGGGGCCGTGAGGCAGGTGGGAAAGGGTATCATCCACCCCAATGATTCCTTCTGACATCACGAGTTAGGGCCTGGAACCAATGGTTCCAAGATCCGGATCTTCATGCTCATCTTCCTCATTTTGACTTTTTTTTTTTTTTCTTTTGAGCCTCATGAATACTTCCCCTTACCCCACTCAGACTTGAAGAAGCGACAAAATAAACAAAATTCTTCTCAAATGGTAGTCTGGGAAGAATTTTTAATCTAATATGGCCCTTTGGTCCTAAAAAGTAAATTCTAGCATAGACAGATGTGTATACATGCAACACACTTAATACAACTATATACATGCTCTGTCTCCCAAGTCCCTGGCTTGGCGTGTGCATGTGTTTGGAAAAGCCTACTGAGGAAAGGAGCCCTGGTGGTGCAGTGGTTAAGGGCTTGGCTACTAACCAAAAGGTTGGTGGTTCGAACCTACCGTCTACTCTATGGGAGAAAGATGTGGCAGTCTGCTTCCATAAAGATTTACAGCCTTGAAAACCCTATGGGGCAGTTCTCCTCTGTCCTACAGGGTTGCTCGGATTCTGAGTTGACTCAATGGCAATGGGTGCTGACTTAGAAGATTGTCTGAAGAAACTGTCTTCCCAGGTCTTGGCATTCAGTGGAAGCTCCCCTCAACCTTCATAAAGTGAATTTGTTTCTGAGCATCCCTTCACACAGGAATATCTGTAGCATTTGAGGGTGTTTTGAAAAGATATTCCTGCTCTGGTCTCTCTCCTTCCCATCAGCATCCTGTTGATCTGTAGTTGACGAGAAGATGTACCAAACTCACATGACCATCTCATTAGCCCTTAACCTCTGAGGCTTTAGTTTCCCCACTGCTGGTCTCTAGATAGATTTCCTCTCTAAACGGTGATGTGAGAACGTTGGAGCCTTTCTCTCTTTCTGTTAAGAGGCTGAGAATTTTCTTTCTTTCGGAGGATTGGCTTCACTTCCTGAGTCACTGCGTCTCTCCGCCTTCCCTCATTAAGCCACTCAAACCATCTCGCTTTATCAGCAGGACTGAGGATGGCTGAGTGCCTTGCCCTCCTGTTCCAGGTAACCTAGTCAACAGGTGGACACCTTCATGCTCTGGGGTCCTGCCCAAGGGTAGTGAGAGAGGTGCTGGAGTGACCCCTGTGCAGGTGCTGTTCAGGCTCAGGTTGCAGGCTGGTGTCCAGGCCCCGCCTGGTGGTGATTAATCTGGGGCACAGGCCAGTAGAGGCCCAGCCAGGGCAGCTTTGGTCCCTCACTGTGAAGACCTTTGGCTCGGAGACTGAACTGATCTCTCTAGCCTGCTTCGGCTTGGGGTTTGATCTGTCAAGGCTAAAGAGGAACCTGATGGTGAGGCGGAAACTTTTAGCCATGTCTGACTTATGGCACCGACCCATTCCAGTGACCCTGTCATGATAATACTCATAGATTTAAGAGGATTTCCCCACCTGTTAGCTGTAGCGCTCAGATCAGCCAAAAGAGGGATCTTTATGAAATATCTGAGCCTTTAGTTTCTTGAGCCAGTGGAGCTTACTCTTGTAAGTGGACTGGGGGCAGGGTAGGGCTTGTACTGGGTTGGAGTGAAAAAGGTAATGGTGGGGGTGTGGCTGGATCAGTAGCATAATGTAGTATATAGGTGGAAGGTCATGTCAGAGGTGGAAGGATCACCCCACCCTCCTGCAATTAGGTGGCTCTCAGGCCATTTGTAGCAGATTTCAGGAATTCAGTTTTGAGTCAAGTCTTAAATTTCTTGTTTTCCTCTTCACTTCAAACCAAATTTCTGAAAATGTGCCCCCCTTTCCGTCTCCCAGAGTCCTGGTCTGCAGGCCCTCCAGTTGGACAGTCCGTAGTGGCAGTTACATTTATCACTTTTTCTAAGTTTAGGACAGAAAAAAATGGCTCTGTTCAGTCATGGGCTTAAGGCCCAGGAACAGGAGTTCTGCTGCCCGTGGCAGTTTACCTGTACCAGTGAGTCTCAGTGAGCTGCATTATTATTTACCAGTTGCCGTGGAGCCGACTCCCACTCATGGTGATCTCATGTGTGTCAGAGTAGTTCTGTGCCCCATAGGGTTTTCAATGTCTGATTTTTTAGAAGTAGATAGCCAGGCCTTTAAGAGTTCCATTTTAGGGGTACAGAGCTCGGGACCCAAGAGCTGGAACATTTTCCTTATATCATCAAGAAAGAGAATGGACATTCATGTATACCACCAAACCCCAAAAAACCAAACCCGTTGCCATCGAGTTGATTCCCACTGATGACGACGCTATAGGATGGAATGGAACCGCCCCATAGGGTTTCCAAGGCTGTACATCTTTACGGGGGCAGACTGTCACATCTTTCTGCCATGGAATGACTGATGGTGCCAGCCTTTCAGTTAACAGCTGAGCACTTAAGCACTGCGCTATCAGGGCTCCATGTATACCACCAGTAGTGGGATATGTTGATACCCTTGATATGGGAACCTGGCTATAAAGATGCTATGAATGATAACAGTTTGTGTTGATTCTGAATTTTGCTGTGCTGAGTAGAGTTTCTAACACATGATGACAATAACTGTTAGGTGCCATTTAGTCACAGAACAAAATGCTGCCTGGTCCTGCACTATCCTTACAATCATTGCTATGCTTGAGCCCATTGTTATAGCCAGTGTGTTGATCCATCTTGTTGAGGGTCTTCCTTTTTTTCTCTGACCACCTACTTTACCAAGTGTAATGTCCTTCTCCAGGGACCAGCCCCTCCTGATAACATGTCCAAAGTACATGAGACAAAGTCTTGCCATTTTCATTTCTAAGGAGCATTCTGGCTGTACTTCTTCCAGGACAGATTTGTTTGTTCTTCTGGCAGTCCATGGTATATTCGATATTCTTCAGCAACACCGTAATTCAAATGCATCAATTTTTCTTCGGTCTTTCTTATTCATTGTCCAGCTTTCATATGCATATGAGGCAATTGAAAATACCATGGCTTTGATCAAGCTCACCTTAGTCCTCAAAGTGATATCTTTGCTTTTTAATACTTTTGAAAGGTCTTTTGCAGCAGATTTGCCCAATGCAAAACGTCGTTTGATTTCTTGACTGCTGCTTCCATAGGTGACAATAGAGGATGCATTTATGCCTCAACAAACCAACGAATGTATTTGGCTCTTCTTTCAGACCAATGCTAAAAGATCTCTGGCCCTGTGGATTAGACATCAGCTAATCCCTGTGCTTCCCTAGCAATTTCTTGAACAGGACCCCAGAAGTTTCAGATTCTGAGCTTTTGGGAGCAGGGGTTTTATTTC
The DNA here is from genome assembly GCF_030014295.1 of Loxodonta africana. NCBI lineage: Eukaryota > Metazoa > Chordata > Mammalia > Proboscidea > Elephantidae > Loxodonta > Loxodonta africana. The sequence continues at coordinate 32,443,149 of NC_087357.1, forward strand.
CTGTCTAAGAGTTATGTGCCTGTGTGCTGTAGACTTCCTGTGCTTCTGGGGTGCCCTATTAAGCTGACCACCCAAGATTCTTACCCCTTTTCCCAACTTGTTTTTGCTTCTCTTTCTGACCATGGGATTTTCATAGGGGGGAACTTGTGACATGGTCAATAGTGTCCTGTCTGATAGGCAGAAGGTGCTGGCAAGGGAGGGAGGTATGGAGGGAAGAGAGGGAGGTGAGCACATGCGTGCAGAAGCCATGGTAATTGCTAAGGGAATATTAGTCCAAGAGCTCCTGGCCCAGGAAATTGCTTTCTGCAGACTTTCTTTTTTTGTAGTTTGCAATGGAAATTAAAAACATGAATGGGGCACAAAAAAGTATAGAGGAGCAGGGGGAGTTCCAGTTGGGGTGTGTTAATATCCAAATCTTGAGCAGGGTCTTAATTTGCAGAAGAGAATTTCAAGCAACGAGAGAAAACCTTTTAAGAGATTAAAATCATTTAAAATCATATTTTGCTATGATCCCCCCCGCCCCTTTTCCATGTACTTGTGTGCAGACTCATCTCTGACCCAGTTCAGCCCGCCCTACTCCAACTTCATGAACAATGGCTGTGGGGGTCATGGTGTAGTATTTTGATTTTCACAGCAGGTTGGAAATTAGCAGCCCCATAGAAAGTTTGCCCACTTTAGAAAATGTGCACACCGGCTCTGTGGGCTGGTGCCTCCACATATGGCAGAAGAGCATGCATCTCCAAGGCGGGAGCGTGCTTGCTTTGAGGAGGTGTGCAAGCCAAGCCTCCTTCCCTTATGCTTTCCCTGGTCCTTTAACATCAGAGGTAGGCCTGGTGAGGCCGAATGTGAGGCCACTGGGCCTTTTTCCTCCCTTGATTTCCCATGCCCTGTCTAGAGAAGTATGGCTTTCTGCTTCTGGACTGGAGACACTGTTGTCTATGCTCATATCAGTGATGGTTTGCTGATGTTGGAGGTGAGGATGGGCAAGGGTGGCCACCACTTCAACTATTCTGGCATAGCAAATGATCAAGTAAGAAGCTTCAATGTATGTAAGACTAAATGAGCACACGAGCCCCGGGGCAAGGACGAGAAGGCAGGAGGGGACAGGAAAGCTGGATGATTGGAAATGGGGAATCCAAGGTCGAGAAGGGGAGAGTGTTGACACATCATGGGGTTGGCAACCAATGTCATAAAACAATATGTGTATTAATTTTTTAATGAGAAACTAATTTGCTCTGTAAACCTTCATCTAAGACAAAAATAAATTTAAAATAGTAAGCTTCAGGCTGGCTCCTTTCTAGAAACTGAGCTAGACATGAAGAGTAGCCAGAAGGCAGCTTGGAGAGAGAGATTTTCAAGTTTAAATATGCCCAGTAGTGGAGGTCACCGCATAACTATGGGGGCTTCTTTGCGTCCTTTGCGTGCGGGGCTCAGTTGCCCACGTGACATGCATTGGCTGAACAGATAGGGAAGGAAGAGCTGCCATGTGTGGGATAAAATGAAGGGCACTCTCTGCCTGTGGCTGCCACAAGTGTCCCTTCCCTCCTTCATTGACTGGGGAATTTTGAAAGAGAGTTTAGCTCAAGTCCTGCCCCAGGTCAGTTCCATGGTACATGGTTAAAACTCTGGAGTGTCGGAAGAACAGTTTCCCAACAAGTTTCTGTCCAGATTTAGTCAGAGTCGTTGCTCAGCACATGCTTCTCCTCACCCCCAAACTCACTGTGCTATGATCTTCAGGGACTACAGAGACGGTCCACCTCAGAGCTCATGACCTCTTGTCTCTTTCTTCCAAGGACTCTACCCTTGCAGGGTGTTTCTCTTTCTCCTGCTCTTTTCTGCCTTGTTGCAGCTGTAGCGTGAGGCGTCCTGGCCAAGCCTGGGCCTCTTTCCTCCTGTGCCTGAGTAGGAGGAGACCAAGTGAGTGACTGGAGGGGGGTCTTATGGTAAATGACTTCAGAGAAGGGTCAGCTTGGTACTAGGGTGAGATTTGTAACATTTGGCTCAGAGGAGGGACACATGGGTTAATGTGTTGGAAGCATTCTACTTTCCCTGACATTTTGAATTTCACTGGTACCCAGGGTGAGCTGTGGTTGAGAATAAAAAAACAAAATTAACAGAAAAAACTGATTATTTGAAGGCTTCTTCTACTTGTTAGAAGTCTCTGGCTGAGAAGATCCTTCTTTGCAGGCTGGTAAGGGAGGTCCAAAATGAGGAGAGGAAAATTTAGAGTTTTAAAATTGCATTAGTTTGGCAGTGAGTATCAAAATAAAAATGTGAAAACTTTTTTTTTATTATGATAAAAATATATAACAAAAAATTTGCCACATCAACCATTTTTAATTGTGCCACTCAGTAACATTAATTATATTTCCCATGTTGTGCAGCCATCACCATATCTATTTTCAAAAGTTTTTCATCACTTCAAAGAGAAACTTACTACCTCTCAAGCAATAGCTCCTTGTGTCGCCTTCTCCCCAGCTTGTGGTAATCACCAATAGACTTGTTCTCTGTGCATTTGTCTACTCTAGATAGTCCATGTCTTGGTTGTCTAGTGTTGCTGTAACAGAAATATCACAGGTGGATGGCTTTAACAAAGAGAAATTTATTTTCTCACGGTCTAGTAGGCTAGAAGTGCAAATTCAGGGTGCCGGCTCCGGGGCAAGTCTTTCTCTGTCAGCTCTGGAGGAAGGTCCTTCTTGTCAATCTTCCCTTGGTCTGGGAGGATCTCAGCGCAGGAACCTCAGGTCCAAAGGACTTGCTCTGCTCCCCAACTCTCTGCTTGCTTCCCTTTCCTTTTATTTCTTGTAAGATAAAATGTGGTACAGGCCACACCCTAGGGAAACTCCCTTTATATTAGATCAGGGACATGACCTGGTTAAGGGTGGTGTTACAATTCCACCCTAATCCTCTTTAATATAAAATTACAATCACAAAATGGAGGACACCCACACAATACTGGGAATCATGGCCTAACCAAGTCGACACGTATTTTTGGGGGGACACAATTCAATCTATGACAGTCCATATAGGTGAGAGCATACAATATATGTCCTTTGTATCCAACTTCTTTTACTCAGCATAATGTTTTCAAGGTTCATTCATGTCATAGCCATGAAAACTTTTGACACAGAAATTCCACTTCCAGGAATTTATTGTAAGGCAATAACCAGACAAGTGTGTAAGATGTATGTACAAAGACTTAAACATTAACCCGTTGTGGTCAAGTCGATTCCGAGTCATAGCGACCTTGTAGGACAGAGTAGAGCTGGCCCATAGGGTTTCCAAGAAGTGGCTGGTGAATTCAAACTGCCGACCTTTTGGTTAGCAGCCGAACTCTTGACCACTGCGCCACCAGGGCTCCTAAGATTTACATTAGAAACACCTAAATATCTACTAGTGGGAGACCTGGTTAAATATTTTATGCTTTTTCACTCAATAGAATACTATGTAGCCATTAAAAGGATGATACAGATGAATGTTTATTGACCTAAAAAGATGTCATAACATATTGTTGAATGAAAAATGATCACGAAACAGTATGCTAGTTATTTGACTATCTCTTCAGGGTTATTTCTTATGTGGTGGATGTCTGCTGAGAATTACTTTCTTTTTACCTTTTTGAATATAAAATTTTTTTTTCCATAAATGAGCCTATTTTTATAATTAGAAAAAAAAACAAATGACATTTTAAATGTTGATATCCGTTTCAAGTAACTGTAGGGAGAACGCTCCTTTTTCCTTACACATATATTTAAATTAAGGATGCTTGGTCCTGTATTTCCTCTTTTATTTTAAATGCCTTTATCGAAATATAACTTATATACCATTAAGTTCTTCCATTGTCAATGTACAACTCTGATTTTTAGCAAATTTACAGAGGTGGGCAACGTTCGCCACATGTTTTAGAACATTTTTATCACCTCAAAGAGATTCTTCCTCACATTTACTTTTTCAACATTAAGCATGGTTTCATGTTTGGAACCGCTTGTGGGGAAATAAATAAGTTAAAATCCTGAAATTAAAAAAAAAAGACAATATAAACGCAGAAGTGTTTTTCTTTGTAACGCTGGTCTCCAAGTCCCTGTCTTGAATGCTGCTGTGTGCAAGGTTCTATGGTGGAAAGTATGAAGTACAAGTAAGAAATATGATGTGTGTACTCTGACAACAATCTATTCCAGTGTATGTGCAGCCCATGTGCCATCAGTTGCCAGGGTTACTGACAGGAAACCAGAGGGAAGCAGTTGCCTTGTTAAATTGGGGAGCTCCGTGGGTAACATGGAATTTGAAGTGGGACTTAAAGAATGGCAGTGTTTAAGTTGTAGTTTGGCAGTGGCAAGGGGACTGGTATGAACAAAGGCATTATAAGCGATGGGGGGCTCAACATAGCTTTGGGGTTCAGAGGGGACAAGTTTGGCTAGAGAGTGGAGGGTTAAAGGAGTGGTGAGCCGTGAAGCTGGAGGAGAAGTTGGGGCTTAGTTCTGGAGGACGTTGAAGAGGAGAGTTGATTCAGTTAAATGGTGGTGGCTCAATGTGTAAGATACTTTGGAGAAGGGGAGACTGAGGCCATTTGGGTACTTTCCCAGAAGTACATTTTGTAGCTGTAAGGGTCTGAACTTCTAGGGACAGTAAGAAGACAACCTTAGAAGGAGAAATTAGGTAGGAAAAATCAATAGGAGCTCACGATTGCAAATGGGGGAGAAAGGGGAGAGGGCAGGATGAGTACCTTTATGAGCCTGATGACTGATGGGGATCCTGATTTTGAAAAGAAGACTGAATTCTGTTTTAGACATGTTGACTGGGAGTTGGGGATGGGACAGTCAGGTAGCAATGGCTGGAGACAGCCAGGAACGGTGGTCTGAAACTCAGACATGGGATGCAGATGTGGAAGGCCTTGGCATGGAGACAACAGTTGTAATAACCTGAGGGGTTAGCCTCAAAGGAAAGCTCAGAAAGAAAGGGACAAGGAGAAACAAAGAGGCAAAAGGCACGATCAGAGAGACAGGAGGAAAGCAAGGAGCCACGAGAAGAGTAGAGCATCCAGAAAGAATAGTTGGTGGGCAGGTGAATATTTTTTGAACAACTTACATAAATTATCACTGCTTTGCTTGTTAGGCCTCCTCCCTGTTCTCATTAATACATAACTCGGCAAGATAATAGTGCTTAGGTCGCTATGTGTTGGAATCGACGGCAATGGGTTTGGGTTTTTTTTTTTTATATCAATGCATGGAGATTTGCAAGCATTTTCCTTGCTTGATTTAAGCATTTTGTTTTCAAAATGCAATAAATCCTAAGTTTTGCCTTTTCTCAAGTTCTTTCCACTAACTCCTGCTCTGTTCTTTATTGCTTTACCTTATAGTTTTTTTTTCTCTTGAAAATTGCCTACCTTGGGCTTGGTAATTTTTTTCCTCTCGCCCACAAAATCATTCAGTATATGATGGGACTTGGAGGGTCAGCAACTGAACTTGAGATGCTAAGTGGCAAAGTGAAGGAATATCTTTCATCTAAGTTGTTTTCTCTGTGTGGTATCCAGGGCAAAGCTAGAAAAGCTGATTTAAGAGAGAGAGAAAAGCCAACCAATTGCTTTGCTGTTTGGAGATTCGACATCAGAACCACAGAAGCTGTCCAGCTTCTGGGCTTGCTTGGGCAACTATGCCTGTCTGAAAACTTTTTCTTTAAAGAGAGTTAAATAAAAACCTTCAAGTCCTCCTCAGCCTTTTGGGAGTAGTAATTCCATGGGGCTTGTATTTGTGTTTGAAGCTAGTGGTGAGGAGGGCGGAGTGAGGAGAAGCGAGGGGGTGGAGATGGGAAGCAGAGAAGGAATCAGAGAGAGAAATTTTATTGAGGGAGGGTTTGCTGGGTTTATGGGAGAGAATCTCTCCCCTCCTCCCCATTCGGATTTGAAAGGGCCGGTGAATCTTTGATTAGGTGCAGGTCAAAAGAATTTACACATTGTGACCTTAATAACTAGAGGTGATTGGCAGGCGGGCTGTGGGGAAGGGGGCCTGCGGGCCCCTTTCATCTCACTTAGCACAGAGGAGAGACAATGGGCCAGCCGATTTTCCTTGTTGTCCCTTGTTTGAAAAGGTCTGGTGTCTCTACTAGGTACCTGTGACATGGGGGTCTTGATTGGGGTCTCATAAAGGCCCCAGTCAGTATGTCCAAAGGCCAAGAGTACAAAAGCAAGCAGTGGGTGGGGGTCTCAGCTGACCACTGAAGAAGGGAGGGGAGGGTCCGGGAGGCAGTGGAGGGAGAAGCAACCCCCGATGGGAGCCCTTATAGAGGGAGGGAAAGAGGGGGGCAGAGAGGGACCATTTTTGTCCCTAACTCATCAAGCACATCTGCAGAATTGTCCAGGCTGCTGCCTCCTGGTTTCAAAAGAAAAAATGATCGTTTGATAAACCGTCCCCGATTCACCACTTTCTCACAAGGGTGGGAGACCCAGTCCTGACCTCTGTATGATTTCACGTCAGGACTAGGCTTTCTTTCCCCCACCTCCAAATTGCTAGAGAAACTTTGAAATGTATCCTGTGGCTTTCTCTCTCCCTTCTTTCACACTGCCCACCCCCCCGCCCCCCGCCTTTCCCACCCTCTCCACCCTACTGGCCTCTGTTTTCTCCCTGGGCGCTCCAGAGTGTAGGCGAGTAATTAGTCCCCTCTTTCTGGGCCACAATGCAGCCAGGGTGTTTGGTGGGCCCCTTCCCACCGCTCGCAGAGCTGGGGGCCTGGGGGGAAGGACCAGGTGGCATGTGCAGTGTGTTCCAGGCCTGGACAATCGCCGGGGGACTGGGCCGGGGGCTCCGGACTGTGTGCTCCTGCTTCTCGAAGGAATGTGCATAGGCGCATGCATTAATGGGTCCCTACACAATGCTTGCATTTTTTTCTAGCAGAGGCATCTTCTCCGTGAAAAGGCTGCCGAGCTAGGAGCCAAGGGCGGGAGCTCTCACCACCGCGGTGGCGTTATTTCCCACCCTGTGCCTAGTCACTTGGAGCTAACATGGGAGACCAACAGGCCGCGTCTCCTGAGAGCCCTATCTTTGTATCCAGTGTGTGCTCCCCCTCTGCCCTGTCAGTTTTGTGTGTTCACGGAGTGTTGATTTTAGTGCAGGGCTGTGTTGGTTGGGGAGGCCAGGCTGGGGGGGCCTCAGGTCTTTGTCTTGCAAGGCCTCTTCTTCTTGGAGGGTCTTCGGCCCTAGAGGCTAGTGGCAGATTTGAGAGGTAGGAGGAGATGCCAACTCTGGCTGGCAGAGGATTTCCCCATTCATGTGTTTGTCACAGGCCACCATGGGGTGCCTAGAAAACAAGAGCACCTTGGGATGCTCAGGCACACGCTTGCTTGGCACCCACCACCCCTTTAAGGGGGCAGTTTGTTCTACCTCATAGTGCTGCCATCTTGGAGTAAGTTAAACTTCCCTGGTGATGAAGTCTGGCAGGACACAGATTGCAAGTCTTGGGGAGCCAGGTCAGGGCCTTGTTTACAGGGGTGCAGGGGGGGAGGCAGAGGCAGGCAGGGAAAGTTGCTGAGAGGGCAAAAACCTGCTGCAGATAACTGCCCAGCAGTTGGGGAGGATCAGGTGAAGAGAGACAAAGGGCCTAGGGAAAGAGCCAGGCCAGCTCATGTGTTCATCTCCAGCAGTTGAGGGGAGAGTCTCTGAAACTAGGGGCTGCATGGGAGGCATTGTCCCCATTAAGAAGAACTAGGGTCAGTTACAGGCAGAACCACTATGGACTGTCGAGCAGGCTGCCTTCTGTCTGTACGGCTTGCCTGGCTGCAGCGTATGCCTCGTGCGGGAAGCGGGGAGAGAGTCTCTATCCTCTCTGAGCCCTAGTCCTGCTGGGTGAGGGGATGTGTGAGTGTGATTCGAGGAGGGGAGTGCTGGAGCTGATATCAGCCTGGATGTGGCTGCACTACTCCTGGGAGAGCAAAACCTAGGAGTGCCTCTGGGGCAGGAAGTCTGGGGATGAGGACCTGCCCACATCCTGCCCAGGGCCAGGCTCTAGTTCTGTTTTCTGTTGTGGTGCTAGGGACATCCTTCATTGGATGAGTCTGGTTTTTAGAAGGGGCTGTACCCACACTCTTCATATGGATCAGAGACAGAGATAAGGGCTGACCACCTGAGATGAAGTGGCCCTGGGGAGGCATCCCACCAAGGTTCCTCTGAGCACAGCCACTCTGTGCTGCCCTTGGTGGCTTCAGACCGTCTCAGGAATTGTACTAGTCACACTGCCAAGCCTAGCAAGGGGAAAGAAGCTGGGCCTCCCAGGCCTTTTGGGGCCTTAAGCCCGGAAGTGGCCCACCAGTAAGGACAGCTCTTGCTTTGGATTGCATCTGCAGAGAATATTTCTTTCACTGAGAAATAGGGGCTCCCAGCAATACTCATTCCCTCCCTCTTTTACTGTTCTTTTCCCTTAATTTTTCCAAATGCTATTTCCCCTTCCTTCTTTTTCACCTTGTGGACGGCACATAAAGAGCCTGAGAGACAGAACTTATGTGCATGGATGTGATGCTGCGGGGGTGGGAGAAGTAGGCTCCAAGATTGCAGGGAGCACTGTTGTCCCCTAGGCTGTCCTGTCAGGGCCTGGCTGGGAGGGCACCAACAGATCATAACCTTTAAATGCAAACTCGATGAAGGCGAGAGAGGAAAGCATGGGAACAAATTAGATGTATCTATAGGGGGTGTTCAACAGGAGAAAATGAGCATTTCTTCCTAATTGGAGTGCAGGGCATTTCATTATGAGGTTTCATTATAAGGGGAAGAGCGAGGCAGGCATCTTTGGGGGATTCCCTGGGCTGACTTTTTCCCTGTGTTTGGGGCAGAGAAAGAGACAGGAATAGCTCTGGGTGACTCTGTGGAGAGCCCAGGGATTGAAAGCAGAGTGTGGAGCAGGATAGAGAGGGAGCGGTGCACCATGGGAGGTGCTTAGAGGCCCCATTCCTTGACAATAAAAAGGAGGTAGAACTTCCATGAGTGGGGATAGGGATGGGGCCTCACTTCTGGAGCCAAGATTGAAGGATTTGGAATGACAAGAACAGTGTTGATCAGAAAACCTGACTTCCTGGGAGACGTGATATTTGACGATTTTAACTTTTGTATTCAAAATAGAAAATGGTGGGATTCAGATGTGGTGTGAAAGTCTGACAAATTGTTGTTTGCCAGCATATAGAGGGAAGGGCTGGAGTGGATGTGGTCGTCCACAGAATTCACTTCCATGGGCCAGGGCCGGTCTGGTCCTCTCCATGAAGGTCATCTGAGCCAGCCAAGTGAACTTATCTTTAAAGTTCTGGCTCTTCTTCCTGCTACTGTTGCTCCTTCCTGCTGCTGCCCCAGTGCTCACGTCTGAAGTACCATCAGTCCCCGAGAAAACTGATTCAAGGTGTTTGCTCAAAGAAATTCCTTGTCTAGGTTCTGTCTAGTCGGTCAAGTTATCTGGTGTTCATTGTTCTCAGGGAAGCTGAGGAAGGGTACCATTTTGTCATGGGAGAGTTTCTCCCATGGCTGGGGTCCCAAGAGCAGTGGTACAAAGTCTAAGTCATTTAGAATCAGTGTTTGTCCTGAATTCATCAAAGGCCTAGAGTTTTTCCTTTCTCCCTTTGCTTTTACTACAAGTCTATGCTTAGCTCAGTTTCCCTGAGGTACCTGGAACTTTAAATACACAGACTTCCTCCTGTGGTTGGTAGGCCTAATCCCTAGTGGAGGCCTAACCCCTTTCTTCTGGGGGCAGGGACCTCCCTGGTGATTGAGTGAACTTGGGGTTTATAAGCCCACTGAGTGCCTGTAGGAGCAGCTTGTTTCATTCTCCCTTCCTCCTCACAAAAAAGGAAAAATATTCCCTGTGCACCCTCTACTTCCTCAAAGGAAAGGAGAAGAGATGATTAGAGGAAGCAGTTAGCACATCATGAAAATTAACTGAGTGATAGATAGCCAATAGCTGTCTGTTTTATTTTGCAGGCATAGGCCCTGTCCCCTTCTCCTGTTCTGATTGTATGTGTGTCTGGGCAACTGTGTGTGTCAGGGTAACAGGCAGCGTCCTTGGTCTCTGGGTACCCTCACACCAAGCAAGAACAACCTCTCCTGAGATGAGCCACATGTAATCCTCTGCCTTTCACCTTCATTACTTTGTGCTGATGTCACTGCTTCTTCTGAGACAGAGCACCCTCATTAAGGCCACCTTGGTGTGAGCAAGTGGAGTATATGAGGATTCTTAAAGCCACTGGGTTCCATTGTTTCCCTTTGTCTGGAATGTGGAGGAGGAGCTGGGAACCTAGTTTTTGGCAATTATTATGTTTCCTGAAGTTCTTTTTTCTCCTCTAGATTATCTTTCATCCATTCTTCCCCATGGGACTCCGTTTCCCTGTGAATTCTCATCCTGTGGGTGGCAAGTGCATGGAAATGTTTCCTGGAAGAAGTTGTGTGCTTCTCAAGCAAATCATAATGGGTGGTTGTGGTTATATGTGAGAATGCAGAAGCTGAGTGTAGACGAGAGAGCAGGAGCTATTGACTTGGCTGAAGGCCCAGGCCTGTGCTGGTGGCAGCTGACCTGTGCATTCCAAGCAGGTTTTCATCAGCATCTAAGCTCCTTGGCTTTTCCACAGATGGAGCGGAATTTTGGGAGGGGAAGGTAAAGTTGTTTTTCTCCAGAAACCTTTGACTTGAGGCTACTTCAAGGTAGCAGCTAGCAGTGCCCAGTCCCTGGCACAGGTGCTGTGTAGGAATGAACAACCTGAAGTGAGGTGGGTCCCTCAGTCAGTGAGTCAGGAACCCACAACACGGTTAATGTGTGCTTGCAAATTTGTGTCACTTCTTTTCATTCTTTTGAAAGATTTGTGCCCCATCCCAGTGGCTTAGTGGAAAAAAAGGAAGCTTCCAATCAAATGGCCTTTTTAGTATCCTAAAAGCTTTTTCCCAAAGAGCAAAACCCATAGTTTTTATGGCTTGTGATTTCAGAAATGCGTGACTGAAACATGTCACCAGAAAAGATCTCTTCCAAGGCAAGGGTTGGGGGTGTGGTATGAGTAGATTGAGCTAAACTTAAGGAATTGAATGGGATTGTGAGGCAGCTGTTTAGGAAGGGATTCCCAGGCTTAGGAGCTCCTTAAACTCCTATGCGAAAACCTCTCCTACTTCAAGGATCCAGTGAGAATAGCCCCTTCCCTCACTCTCTCTGAAGTGGTAGTCACCCAAGGAAGGCCTGGAGTCAGTAGCCTGGGGTCCCGTGGAGAGCAGCTGACAGAGGTTGAGTGACCTATGGCTGGGGCCTCCACTCCCCACAAGTAATGAAGGACACAGATAAGTTAACGTTGCTGTTGGAATCTTCTCCTTACATTTAGGAGTCCCTGCCTGGTCTGGGGCCAGGAGGACCTGATTCTTGGGAATAAGTGGGCTCTGGTGGTCCCTGGCTGTCTGTGAAGCTTCCATTTGGAAAGCCCCACATACTCATGGCTAGCAAGACTGCACGGGTATGTGTAGGTCGGGGGGGCTTGAGATCCCAAGGTTTTGTGGTAGGGCTGACTGATGCCAAGTTTGTGCCCCATCCTTAACCATCACCACCCCCCAGGAGATAGAAAACTTCCCTCCAGACCTCTTGGGACCGACTGTGGCCCACTGGGACTCAGTGGCTCAGAAGAGGGGGAATAGGTATTAGATGCCGTGGGATCACTATTGGCTGTTTATGATCTAAGTCTGGGGTTTGAAATTAATTGGATTGCAGAAACAACTTCCTTTTATTATTTTTTCAAACCAACTAAATACCCCAAGACCAAATTAAAAAACCCCTAACCCTTTCATCCTTCTCCCTCTCCCTGTGGCTTTATTTGTTGGGTAGTGAAAAGTGCTTTCCCCAGCCTTCTTTGGGTTGCCGTGCTGAACAAACTGAGAAACCCAGAGAAGGAGAAAGCCAGTGCCAAAACGGCTGGCCACTGCCTCTCTCAGCTCTATGTCCCCTGGCCTGCCCCAGCCGCCTCACAGTCTGGGCCTCAACCCAAGCAAGCAAAGGCTCCCTGACCAGCAACAAGCCCCAGCTTTGTTGGGCCTGTGGGGGAAATGCTTTTGGGAGCCCAGGGATCTCCTCTGAGAACCACCTGTGCCTCCCACCCTCCTGCCTGGCCTGGGCCTTCTGGCACCAGGGCCTCTGTGTTCCAGCCAGCAGGCTGATGGTGGGGAGCAAGGGGTGGGAGAGGCAAAGGGGCCTATGACCAGGCTGTGGTCAGCTTGAGAGGGCTCAAATTCCAATCTATCTCCTGAAGACCCCTGGTTGGTTCAGGATCTCTTGAGGCCCTGGCCAGGTTAAATTTGTCCCGTCTCTCGTCAGTATTGACAATAGCTTTCTGAAGTGATCTGCAGAATAGGGAAAGGAAACCTGAGGTCTCTCTTCTTTCTTACCCTAGTTCTCAGTTCTTTAGAAGGGTACAGGTTCCCTTTGTTAGGCCACATGCCTGATAGACTCTCTATTGTCTAACCAATGATGATCAGAATGATGAACGTTTATGGAATGACAACTAAATGCCAAGTACTATGCTAAACATTTTATACCTCATTTAATCCTCTCAGATAGGTGCTGTCACCACCCCCATTTTACAAGTAAGGAAACTGAGGCCTAAGAGGTTAATTAACATGTCCAAAGTCACATCTCTTGTAATTGATATACCCAGGGTTTGAATGTTGGCATCTGACTGTGGAGCATGTTTTTCATCTACTGTGCTACACTGCTTTCCTCTCCACAGTGTTCTCTCTCCCTTGGGATTAGAACTTGATTGTCTTGAGTTGCTTCCAGGTTTTTTGTTTGTTTGTTTGTTTGAATGAATTTAGGACTTGACTCTCTGGCTGGACCTTAAGCTACATAAGGAGGGGCAAGCCTCTGTGGTTTTGTTTTTTCTGTCCACCTGAGCACCTGCATAGGGTAGCCCTCAGGTGCTTGTTGAAGGAATGACACCCTTAGTTTGCTGCCTTCAGCTCAGGAACTGTGCAGGCAAGGAAGGCTTGTCCTGTGAGAGGAGTGCTTGGCCCCAGAGCAGGACTGTGCATCTGTCCTGGGGAGGCAGCCTCTGGGTGTGTCTGAGGAAGAGGCTGGGAGAGGCTATGGGGGAAGAGGATATTCTGTGCAGGTGGGACATAAGGCTGATGCAGGGGCAGGAAGAAGATGGGAAGACAAAGTCTAGACCAGTTGTGACTGGGAGCTGAGTCAGTTGTTATGTGCTGTCTAGCAGCCCTGCTTGTCTCCTGCAGGTTGCTGGGCTGGGCTGCTCCCAGAGGGAAGAGCCTGCAGCAAGAGTGGTAGGGGTGTGAGGGCAGGACCTGGTTTTACATCTTGGAGCTCTGAGTGTTTGTACTAGCCACCCTTCTTTTATAGACTCTTTTGTAGAGAATCACTTTGGAACTCATTTGTTGAGAGTTGGGGTGGTGGTTTCAGAGGGTGAGGTTCCTAGCAACCAAACCAGGCCAATGAAGGAGTGCGGAGAGGGAAACATGTTATATTGCAGTAGTTTTCATGGCTAGATTTTAATGTTGGCTAAATAGTCAAAGAGTTGGACTGAACACTGCCTGCATGCCACATGCCAAACTGCCCCAACTGCCCACTGAATGTACACTCATGCACTGTATAACGTCTGTTTGGCACATTACATATACATATATATATCCACGGTCCCATAAGGTTATAATGGAATTCAGAAATTCCAATCAGAGAACAGAATGTAGCGGACGTAACTGGACGTAGTGAATGCAACGGTTTCCCACACGAAGTACGTGTATCTCAGCAATTGCGCTGCCAGGTGTATTTAACTCAAAATTTTAATATAAGCTTTATAGCAGTCCATTTTTCAGTATGAGTTGTCTATAAGTCAGACAGTCATACCCCGGAGACTGCCCGTAATGAGGTGTTCGCACAACATCCAAATCACATAACGTCCTATTTCACAGAGTGGATCGTGGGCATTAAGTGATGCAGTGATGCATGCTGTAGTTGTCCCTGCATGTAGTCCACCTGATTCTCAGGGTGGCTGACTGACTCTAGCGCCTATGGTGAGGCTTTGGATAGCAGATGAGCTGCAATCCCATATCGGTCAGTGTGACTGAAGAGCACAGAGACAGGCTGCAGGGCAGCAACCTGGACCCTGGGAGCTCAGCTTTGTTCCTTTTCATTGGTGCAGGGTTCCGCGGACACATAATGCTATTAATGGGGTGTTATTTTTTTTTTATTAGTGGAGTAGCCTAAGAGAGCATCTCGTTCAGTTTCCAGACGGGGCTCTGAAGGTTCGTGTCACAGGCAGGAGGGTGAGGCCACATGAGGAGGATTCCCCCCAACCTCTGCTCGGCAGGAACAGATCTCCTGTGACCTGTTTTATAAACTTATTATAGGAGCCTGTCACAAAAGCATTCTGTTGGTTTTTTAAAAACTTGAAAACATTGTTCTAGTGCAATTGTTTCCCATTTTACAAACAAGAAATTTGAGGCCTGAGAAGGTTACAGGCTTGCCCAGGGTTAGACAGCTTGTGAGCAGCTGCACTGGCACCAAGTGCAGCCTACTGAGCTCTAGCTCAGCACCTTCCAGCACACCACACTCCTGCTTGCCTTGGTGCCTGCCAAGGTCTCTGTTCCGAGTGTTTTCGCCTGGCAATTGTCTTGACTCCTCATTCTTTCTCACTCATGCACATTTGTCAACTAGCCCTTCTGCTTCTGTGGTTTATTCTCTCGAGGCGAACTGTTTCTCTCTTCTGAGCCTAGGGTTAGGGCTCCTCTCAGGCTGGTTGTGACAGGCTGGCAGGCCACTTGTTGCTGGCTCTGCGGATACTCCCCGCAACAGAGCCCACATTCCAGCCTTTGGAAATCTCAGGACTGACCCCAAATAAGTCAGATGCTGTTCTCACCCTTTGTGTTCCTACCCTTGAAGCCACAGAGAACTCTCTTTCCTCTGCTCAGTGCTGGGCAGTAGGGGCTGCTGTGGTGTCCCCAATAGAGATAAGTGTCCCAGGAGCCCTGAGTCTCCCCGTCTGTACATTCCCAGGTGATTTTCTTTGCTTGGAACCTCCTGACTCTGGGGTGTGTGTGAATGCCCGAAATGTGCTGTGAGCCCTGGCCACAGGCCCTCGGGGGAGAGCAGAACAGACTCGGCACTGTGGCCACTCTGCCCCATCGCCTCCTCCCACCCCAGCTCAATCCACCACCCTTTCCCTACTCCTTGCCTTATAAATGCAGGGCTGTGGTGCTGGGAACCAAATGCAAGTCAACTGTCTTGAGTGCCTCCACCTCCTAGAAAGCTCTTTAGGGCCATTGGGCTGGATTGGAAGATATAGATTATGTAGGTGACAATATAGGTAAGGGACTGCAGCACCTTCTTTCCCTCGACCAGGCTTCAGTCCCAGCTGCCCCCACCAGCCAGGGTCTAGCTCACCATGGCACCCAATTCAGAAGCCTCTTTTGTTTGGCTTGCACGGAGCAGCCCCAGCTCACCGTTCCCACATCCCGGTGGTTCCCCACCATTCACTGCAAAGGCTGAAAAGCCCTCAACTAATTGCGTTGGGCTGAAAATTACCACTTCCCTGTGTTCCCCTGCTGCTGAGGACATTTGTGTCACTGCTGTATTTAGGGGGAACAAAGGCCCCCTGTGGGGAGAGCCCAGGTACGAATGTGGGGTGGGGTGAATAATTGAGGTCTCCCCAGGTGAAAGCTCCTGTTAAACTTCAGTAAGTCAATTAGGCTTTGGGGGGAGGGCAGAGACCCCCACAATAAACTGTTCCCACTAAGCAATTAAAGAAAATCATTTTTGCTTTGAGGAGAGAAACTGCTTATTAGAAATTTTGTGGGTCCCCCCTTCCTCCCCCACTGCGGGCCCCCCCCCCTTGGGGATGAAACAACAAAACGCCTTCTTCAATAGAAGTGTTTCTCTTCCTCCCACTCATTGTGTGGCCTGAAAGCACTTACCATGGGAAGGCAGAGGGAGGGACAGAGACAGGCCAAAGAGGGAGAAAATCACAGGGGCTTAACACCTGGACTGATTAAAATTCACAACTGCCCAGAGAGATTGGGTAGAGAGACTCCTGTATGTGGTGTCTATGTTCGGGGCATGTGTGTGCCCACGGGCTGGCTCTCTTCTTCCCACCACAAGTGGAGACACCAAGCTGTGGGTGCCATCTGTATGAGCATGTGTGTGGAACCCTGGGTGCCCCCTTACCTACAAGGGAGTGAACACAAGGCTGTGTGTGTGTGTGTGTGTGTGTGTGTGTGTGTGTGTGTATATACTTGCATGTGCCTTCTCAGCAAAGGGTGGTGAAACCAAGACAGCCTATTTGGGCATGCACCTCTTCCCAAGACTGTGACTGGGCCCAGGCTCCCTCTCCTCCCAGGAGCCAAATACCCGCACCTGGGAGTTGAGCCACAGCATAGCCTTCCGCCTTGGACAGTCAGACAGTCGGCAACTGAGGGCTGAATTGCCAGCAGCCACTGACTGGCCCTCGTCTAGGAAAGGTCTACAAGGAGTGAAGGGTGCTAATCTCCACAGTTCATGTTGCTCAGGAGAGGGTGAGGTGTGGAGACTCAGCAGGGAAGAACTCAGTGGCCTTTCTTGGATCTAGCTTGGCAACCCCCTGCCCCAACACATGCACACTCTAATTGCTGAGGAGAAGTACAAGTAGGAAAGATAGGGTGATCTTATTTTATCTTATCTGGGAAGAGTGGCAGGGAAGGAGGTACATTTATGAGTTGAAAGTCTCCAATTTGGTAATTTACAGGTGCATATGCATGTGTGTACCCACAGATCACGGGTAGCGTAGGCACCATGCCCTACCCTGCCCAGCTCTTGGTACTGAGGGGAGGGCCTAGTGACACTGATGGTGGGCATGGCAATGAGTCAGGCACCCCTGGCCCAAGTGCTTCCCTGTGGCTCATGATGTGTTTGGTCTTTATTCCAGTGTTCCAAAGACGTGAAATTAAACATTGAGAGGTAGACTTTTCCCAGAAAACAAATATGCCGAGTTATTTACCTACGATGAGGAGGTAAAATTTGGTGCCTACACTCTGGCAATGGGGCGGTGAGGGCTACTGGGAAAGTCCTGAGCAGGAGCATGGAGAAGAGGCTTTAAGGAGAACAAGGACTGGTTGGAATTGGAGCTTTGGGCGAGCAGAATAGCTCAGAGAGGAGCAGAAAGGGGCTGTTTGCTTGTGGAAGGCTCCACGTGGTGGCTATGTGTAAGGAGATGGCTTTCAGAGGAACCTGAAGCTAAAACATTTCTCGTGTTTTGCTTCAAATTTTTTATATGCATACATACATAGATATATAGGCATACATATATATCTATTTATGTAATAGATAGTGATATAATTATAGAGTTTTTATATGATGCATATATGATATCATTTATTATTTTTATGCTCCAGAATGTGGTTTTCCATTTATGGGCCTTGGTTTCCTCATACCTCATTTCTGTCTCACAACTTTAAATGTCTTCCTGATCTAGGGCCAGGTTCATTAAAACAAGAGAGTGAGAGGGCTTTTGGGGACTACTTTTGGGTGTATGTGGGTTTTTTATTTATTTATATTTTTAAAGAAAAATAAAATTTTATATGCTATGTGTGAGCTTTCTGCTTGGTTCCTCCTGCATTTTTCTGTGTGTCACTTAGAGGGATTCAGAAGTGGAATGTTTGAGTTTGCTTCATATCGTCAGATTTATTTTTCCCCTGTTTCTTGGGCCCTTAATACCGGGTCAGTGTGGAGAAGAGGTAAAAGAAGTTGCAGCAGAGGAGTTGCTTAGGCTTGGGGTTACAAAGGAAGATCACAATCATTTGGGTTTAATTGTGTTTGTGTGTATTTTTTTTAACTTAATTGTAAAAAATTTCAAACTTACACAAGGGGAACATAGTGAAATGAATCCCTGTGTTTCTATCACTACATTAACAATTTGTGTGTGTGTGTTTAATTCAAGTTGGATAAATACCTGGAAAATATCTTTAAATTAGCCATCTCTTAATTGCCTGGCACTACAGTTTTTGAACATGGAAGGGCCTGAGAGCAGACTGAACCCTGTTGCACCAGAATGTCTTTATCCTTCTGGGGTGTTCATCTCTGTTCTGGATTGCCACTTCTTCCTTTTTCCCCAGCTTATTCCATGAGACTTCCAAGAGCTCCTGAGTTTGGCAGCTCATAGCTTAATTAATGGAGAGTGTCTGGCTTCCAGAAATCCCAGGGCAGAAATTCATTGGTACACCATGGGTCAGCTGCCCACCCCTGGATCAGTTAACTGTGGCCAGGGAGGGAGAGTCGGGAGAGCAAGGGAGGTCCCTTAGGAATCACATGTAAAGAAGGAGATTATAGAGCAGACAGCAATAGTTGTCTAGGCCAAATTACTCCTTGACATCCAGTCCCGAAGTGTCTAGCCTGAACAAGTATGGATGGTGACTGAGCTCAGAGACCTTGGCCACCAGCTCTCAAACAAAGTAGTAGTCTGTGGAGGGAACTGTCATCCTACAGCCCTTTGTGAGGAACCTCCTCTTCCTCACTTCATCACTGGTCACTGATACGGTGCCCTTAGAAAAAACCTCCATCTTCCTAATGGACATGTACAGAGGAAAGAATCTGGCTACAGACACTTGAGGTTAGAAGATTGAACAGTGGCTCAGCATCCTCTCAGTGGAGCTGAGAGAGACTGGAGCCATGTCCTGGGAACTAGGCTCCTGGCTACTTACATCACAGAACAGGGTAGAAGACAGGGACTCCTGCCTTCCCCCTCCTCAGTGCCATTGTCAGGAGGGCAGGAAATCTTGAAGAGGAGCAAAGTTCAAGGCCAGGATTCCTGGTGCTGCTTGCTAACAAATGTGGAAACAAGGAGGTTCCTTGGAATTTTACCTTTCTGAAATGCCCTGTTATGGAATCTTTCAGAAGAGGACCTCGGTATTCTCTCTCTTCCACTATCTGTAGCCTTATGATTTTTCCACTCATCCTGTTTTGTAAGCATCAGTCTGTGTGGCCAGTGTGAGGACTTTGGGGACCTTGTGGTCTCCCATTATAGGGAAGAGGGAAGGAGTCAACATGGGAGTTATTGGCTGGATTTGCACACCAGGGTTTGCTGCTGGCACTCTTCTACAAATGGAGCACTTCCTCCTTGAAGAAGAGGCTTTACCTGCTGTGTACTTAGACACACTGTCCTCTCCTTTCTCCTTGTCCTGGATCCTAGTTCTATAGGCCTGCTATGTATAATTTATAATACATAGCAGGCCCTAGGGGCCTATCAACCTCCATGACACCCCTCTTCTTGCCCCACATGTAGCCTGCGGGGTGATGGTAAGAAAGGCCTCAGCAATCAGACAAGGTTGAAGAGTGTAGGGCTTCACCTCCCTCCTCCTCCCACTATCTTGATAGAAGAGAAGTGGTCCAGGGATGCTGATGATGGTAATGAATTGGTAATGAATCTATAGATTGACATATACACCCTCTGCTCCTTTGTTTCAGCTTGTTGGATGTCACCATGGGACTTTTTTCATTGGTGGATCATCAGGGCCTCTCTTACTTTAAGCCCTGCCAGAGTCATGGGGCCATTAGATGAAGAAGACCTTGTGGTGGGCGGTGTGGTTTGGGCTCTCCTGCCCTTTGCTTCCTTAGAGAAAACCTCTTTCTAGAAGGTCTTGATTGTGCTTTGATGCTTGGCGCATGAAAATGACTGCCCTGGATTGTACTTTTAGAACATTGAGAGTGAAAATAAGATCCAGGCCAATCTCTAGGGGACCCCGTTGGCTCTGGGCCTAAATGTGATGTTGGTCAGGGTAGTAGAGCCTCAGGGTTATAGGTCACAAAGATTTGTCTTTGACCCATTCTCATCTCTCTTCTCTTGGTGTTTTACACCTATAATGCTCCTACCCAAATCTGGATCAAGTCTGAGGCTCAAGGTCCCTCTGTGGTTTGTTAACGCGGGCACGTTTAGAAAGAATCAAATTTTAAGATAAACTTGTTGAGTTTGCGTCCGGCTTATCTGTGCGGCTCTCCAGTCTGGCTCTGCTTTCCTCTCTGTTTGTTTGTGGAGCCAGAGTTGATCCTAATGATTCTCATCATACTTCCATGCCCCTATTTAAATGCCAGCCACTAATACTCATCAGCAACCTGAAAAAACACCAGAGCTTGTCCAGCCTCACCCTCCCTAGTAATTACCAGAGTATGCGAGCCACCCAGTGCCCAGGAGAAGACGTTAGCAGCCTGGTGGCCCAGGCCTTGGGCCTGACCACTACCATGATGCCAAAATGGAACTGCCTAAAAGGAAAAAGTTTTTTGTTTTGAAGTTGGAAATATATTCTTTGCTTCAGGCTCAGCTAGCCATAGCAGCCACAATCATTTGAGTACCACTATGTACTAGGCACTGTTGTGGGGTAAGCCATGGCCTCAACCTTTGATGGTCTCAAAGTTCAGAAGACCATCTGCTTGGAGAGGCTTGTTGTTTACCTTTTTAAAAAGATAGTGGTTTTGAAGCAAATGTTTAGGGGAAAAGCACTATAAGAACAGGGCCGAGACTCTGGATTTCTTACAGGCAACCATTCCCAGGCCTTAACCACTTCGAAGCCCTTCAGGTGAAGAGTCTCTGTCAGAAGGGCATCAGCCTAGTCCAGGATGGAGCTAAGAGACTGTGGTGATATTCAAAGTCACATTTAATTCATTGTGCTGCCAATGTGCAACCCATCTTTTAGGCAACTTCAAAATAAATATTTTTATTACTATACTCTTAATATTATTCTAAGTAATACATACATATATTTTAATTGTAAAAAATTTAGACAACTAAAAAATACATAAATGTAAAGTAAAAATTCACTTCAGTTACCTGTGGCCCCTCCCGCATCCTACTCTTGTGTTTGTTTTTTTCTAGGAAGTCTGGAAAGTGTTATTCCTGAAGCAAATATCAGACATCATAGAATTTCATAAATATATGTACATATACAAATATATAGTTTTGCTTTGGTTTAGGCTCACATTATGCATTTGTTCTGCAGCTTGCTTTCTTCATCTACCCAGGTGGCTCAGAGGTCCTTTCATGTCAGAACACTTAGCTCTACTGCATTCTTGTTAACTGCCGCTTCCTAGTTAGAGTAAGATAGATGTACGTAACTTATAGTAACTTAAAAAAAAATTTTTTTTCTTATGGAAAAAATTTAAAATATTCAAAAGTAAACAGAATAATTATCAACTCTTGGTCAATCTTATTTCATTAATACTCCCCAGTTTTCCCCACTCATTATTTTGAAGGAAATATCAGGCATCATATAATGTCATCCATAAATATTTCAGTATGTATTCTAACAGATAGTGATGTTTATAAAAATGTAATTGCAATACCATTATCATACCTAGAAAAAAGTTTAACAGTAATTCCTTAATATCATCAAATATGTAGAAATGTTTTGAGGGTGAAATGAACCATGTAAAGGACTTAGAACAGCACCTGGCATATAAAAATAGTAAATGCCAATTAGGTGTTTACAATTATTTTTGTTTTTCTAATTTCTAATTTTTTTTTACTACTAGGGAGGTTTAACATTATTTAATATGTTTTTGACCATGTATATTTTTCTATAAATTACTTTTTCAAATTTTTTGCTCATTTATCTACTTTTTTCCCGTGATCTGTAAGATCTCCTTATGTGTTCTGGGTAATAATCTTTTGATTATTTTATATACGTGGTCATTTCTTTTAGACTGTTGTTTTTATCTTTGTTTATTGTGTCTTCTGTTGGGTAGAAATTTTTGTTACTTAGAAGTGGTCAGGCCCAAGGCATGGGCTACCAACCTGGTAATGTCTTCCCCTGGGCACTGGGTGGCTCACATACTCTGGTAATTACAAGGGAGGGGGAGGCTGGACAAGCTCTGGTGTTTTTTCGGGTTTGCTGATGAATATTAGTGGCTGGCATTTTAAATAGGAGCATGGGAGGATGTCAGTTTTTATCTTTATGGCTTCAGAGTTTTGTGTTTGTCTATCTTAACTGTATTTTTTCTAATACTTTTATGGATTTTCATGTAGTTTTTAAAAAATGTTTATCTCCTTAATCCATCTGGAATTGATGTCTGCTATGTTTTTTTATGACGTAGGACTCTTAATTTTATTTTTTTTTCCAAAAGCATATCCAATGGTCTCTACACCATTTATCGATTAGTTCACTTTTTATCTATTGTCTTTAAAGACCACTCTTAGGATCTAATTAATTCTCTACAAATGCATGGGTGTAGTTTTGGATTCTTTGTTATGATCCTCGAGGTGTTCGTCTATTCCAACATAACGTCATACTGCAGCTTTTTAGTATGTTGGTTTTTTGTGGTAAAATATATGCAACAAAATATTTGCCATTTCAACCATTTTTACCTGTACAATTCAGGGACGTGAATTACGTTCACCTTGTCGTGCAACCATCACCACTATCTGTTTCTAAATTTTTTTTATTACTCAGAACAGAAATTCAGGGCCCCTTAAGCGATAACTTCCCCTTTCCCCTCCCACCTGCCCCTGGTAACCACTAATAAACTTTGGTCTCTATACCTTTGCCTGTTCTAGGTATTTCATACAAGTGGGATCATACAATGTTTGTCCTTTTGTGCCTATTTATTTCACTCAGCATAATGTTTTTCAAGGTGCATGCATGTCGTTGCTTGTATCAGAACTTCATTTCTCTTTACGGCTGAATAACATTCCATTGTATGGTTAAAACCACATTTATTTTCTTCATTCATCTGTTGATGGACATTTAGGTTGTTTCCACCTTTTGGCTTTTGTAAATAGTGCTGCGGTGAACGTTGGTATACAAGTATCTGTTTGTATTCCTGCTTTCAAGTGTTTTGGGTATATACCTAGGAACGGAATTGCTGAGTCATATGGTAATTCTATATTTAACTTTTTGAGGAACTGCTAAGTTATTTTCCATGTGGCTGCAACATTTTACAATCCCAGCCATGATGGATGAGAGTTCCTATTCTCCATATCCTCGTGAACACTTGTTTTCCATTTTTTCTGATAGTAGCCATCCTAGTGGGGGTAAAGTGGTATCTCATTGTGGTTTTGATTTGCATTTCCCTAGTGACTAATGATATTGAGCATCTTTTTGTGTATTTATTGGCCGTTTGTATATCTTCTTTGGTGAAATGTCTCTTCAAGTTCTTTGCCCATTTTTTGATTAGGTTGTCTTTTTGTCGTTGAATTATAGCAGGATGATAGTATGTTTTGATATCTGGTTAGAACAACTTCTCTCTCATTTTTCAAATATTTCTTGGTTATTCTTGTGTATTCCCTCTGCAGGTGAATTTCAGAATGAACTGATTAAATAAAAAATCTTGCTTGGTTGGAACTGTATTGAATTTATAGATTAGTTAGGGTCAAACTGACAGTTTATAGTATTGAGACTTCCCATCCATAATATATTTCTCCACTTATTCAACAATTCTGTGTCCTTACTAAAGAGTCTGTCTTATTTTTTTGTTACTGTTTATTCTTGGATATTTTACAGTTTTTAAATTGTTTTGGGAATAGGTTTTTTATTACATTTTGATTGGTCATCGCTGGTGTGTAACAATAGCTAACATCTGTGGGTGTTTGCTATGTGCTGTACACTGCTTTAAGCATTTTATCTCATATATAATTTTTACAACAAGCCTATGCTTAGGTACTGTTATTATTTCTCTTCTATAAGTGAAGAAACTGGACTTTAAACCAAAAAAACCAAACCAGTTGTGTCAATTCCTACTTATAGCGACCCTATAGGACAGAGTAGAGCTGCCCCATAGAGTTTCCAAGGAGCCCCTGGTAGATTCAAACTATTGACCTTTTAGTTAGCAGATGTAGCTCTTAACCACTACGCCACCAGGGTTTCCAACAAACCAGGGCTTTAGAGAGGTTTAATAATTTGCCCAAGATCACATGTTACTAGGAGGCAGAGCCAGGAGTCCAAACTCACAGTAGCGCTCCCAAGCCTATACTGCTTTCCACTATGATATGCAGTGTGCCAGCCACTTCATCCAGCCCTGGTAATAGTTTGTAATAGTTTCTTAGTTGAGTCTTTTGGATTTTCTATGTAGACATTTGTATTGTCAGAAATAATGACCATGCACATGTCTTCTTTTTCCATGTCTCTTGTTTGGTACATAGTTTTGTGGATGTTGTATCATCATTTCTCAGTAAGTCTGACCCAGTCTGTTTTTCTTTTAGTACTGGAACATATTTCCATTTTGTCCTTTTGGGAGCAGATGAAGTGGTTGCTTGTGTTTTGTGGCCATGTATATGGACAATGCAATTTAGAAACTCTTCTCCCCACAGCCCCCAACACATCTAGTTAATTTCAATAGATCGAATGAACGTATTATGTAATTCTACTGTACTGTAAATTTTTGTTTTTGATTTCTTTCTTTTTATTAATTCTGTCCTTCCTTTGCTCAAGTTTCTAAGTTTCTGATTCTTGAGTGTGGTGGGCACATTTGGGAAGAACAGCCTCTCTACTTCAAGCTAATCTAGCCCAGGTTCTTATATCCTTATTAAGGCTGACCCTTTACCATTGGTTAAAATGGAAAACAGCCATTTTGTGTTTTTATGGAGGCATTTCCCAGCTGTGAGGCTGCACTCTTCCATGGGGCACCAGAAACCCTATTTTGCTGGTCCTTGTTTGTTGTAGTTGGTGGAGGGGGTAGCTGGTGAGCAGTGGAGGTGGGAGCCCCAGCCCTCCCTTCTCATCTGGGGCTTCCTGATTCTGATCTAGGCCTTCAGCTACTGGGGAGTCCCAAAGCTTCGGCCCAAGGCGGGTATGGGGTGTGTCCTGGCAGTGTTGTTGACACCAGCTCCAGCAGGCAGCTCACTGCAAGTTCACCTGCTCTTGACCATACGGCCATGGCCTGACTGCCTAGGCCTACGGCTTTGCAGCCCAGGAGTCAATGAACAGGCATGTCTAGTTATGTTGTATTTTCTCTTACAAAATGTAAATAATGTTTTTCCCTTTAAAAAGTAGCACGTGCTCATTGGAGATTTGTAAAAGAAAGAAAATTGAAAAGAAGAAATAATTGCTAGTCACTCTACTGCCCAAACACAATCACTTGTAACATTTTAGTATGTTTGCATCCAATCTTTCCTGTTCTATGCATAGACTTTTTTTAATAGTTGTAATAATTAAAAAAATTATTCTTTTTTTAATAGTTGTAATAATGCTATTGCATAAGACTTTTTTTAATAGTTGTAATAATGCTATTCGTACCCTACTTTTTCACTGTATAACAGCGTATCATAAGCACCTTGCCTGTATTCTTTGGGAACATCATTTAAATGACTGTGTAATATTCCACTCAGTAGATGGACCATCATTTATTTGACATGCTGTTGGTCTTGTCCCTTGTGAAGGCAAAGTGCATCCTCCTTCCCCTTATTAACCCATTGTGGTTCAGTAATCCATGAAGTTGGCTAAACTTCCTTTGAATTTCTATTTTCAATATGTATCATCTCTTTGAGGTCACAGTACGCTAGTTGCTGTATGAAATGGAACTTCTTTTTGCATTAAGCTTTACTCATTCAAGCTTCAGATAGGCCCTTTGCTCTTCTTATCCTTATTATTCATCTTCCCCTCCCTGGTTCTGGGTGCCACCCCCCCAACCCCACCACCTGTATAGACTGACATTGCTGTGGACAGAAGCCCCACAAGTGCGCTCTCGTCCCCCATCACTGATGTGACCCTCAGCCTTCTAGTTCTGTGTACAGCATTCAGGTGGATGTTTCCCCAGCTGCAGGGTGGGATGTTTGTTGGAGAGAGAACAAGATTTCTCTGTCTCTTTTTTTCCCTTCCCCTTTGGTGTCCCAGGGTACCCTGTTGGCTGGATCTTAGGAACTGGCTGCCTCACACTTTCACCTGACCCTGCCTCTGTTTTTCCCCTTCCTGACTTGTGTTGACCTGCTATCCCCACTCCACTGGTCCCTCCCTCACAGCACTGTCACCCTAGCTACTGCTCCTGGCTTGCCCGCTTCCCCTTGCTGAGTGGGTTTTTGTGACCTTCGCACTGTATTCATGCTTTGGGACTTACCCGCTGTAATGATGTCAGTGGCGGAGGTTAGCAGATGGCGGCAGCAGCAATGAGACCTGACATGTTCTAATGACTCCCTCCTTCTCACCCTTGCTGGCTGAGCCGATGGAGGGGCAGGGGTTTCCTTGAGGTATTTAAGGAGGGGGCCAAGGGAAATCGGGGGATCCCCAGGTGCCGATGAGGACTGTGACCTTTGCTGCTATAATATCAGTGTTTCACAGGCAGGGCGGTTCAAGAGCCCACTTGCAGCCCATCAAAAATTGATTTAATTGCAATTTTTCCTCCAATTAGGAGCACTGGAGCCTGACTAATTGGAGTAATAGAGAGTAATAAGGCTCAGATAAAAAGCCTTCCTCGGCTGCCTTTGTATCTCTTGTCAGTGCCTGTCAGAGGTCAGAGAGCTTGCATATTCTATTAGGCAGCCCGGCCTTCATTTGTACAAATTAGTTTACCCAACAGTAATTAAAATGCCAATGCGGGTTGAAGAGAACTGAATACACTTGATGGGCATGTTGGTGAATGATGTGACAGTTCTGGTGGCCTCCCTTGCCAAAGTGTGTCAGCCCAGGCTCAGAGGCTGCTGGGGCCTGGGCCAGCTGGGCGGCTCCAGGCCAGCCACGGGGCAGCAGCTGCTGAGCATGCCACTGCTACTGCCACGCCTCAGAGCCACACAGTCTCTTCTTTCTTCTTCCAGGAGGAGCCGTTCTTTCATTCATTCATTCAATAATCATTTGAGTGTTTAATATGTATCAGGCATTCTCCTAGGTGCTGGGGATATAAATGAGACTAACTCTTGAAATGTAGGCCCAGTGAGAAGTTATGGCTTGAGGGGTAGTATAGTACTTTGGGCTCTGGAATCAAGACCAACTGGGTTCAAATTCCAGTCCTACTAGGTGCCACTTGTGTGAGTTAGAGCAAGTCACATTACCTCTCTGTGCCTCAGTTTCTTCATCTGTGAAATAGGAAAAGTGATACCTACTTCATAAGGTTTTGAGGGTTAGATGGGATAATGCTTTTGAAACACTTGGCACCTGGCACATAGTAAGTGCTCCATAAATTCTACCCTCTCCTTACTTACCAACATGGTTAAGTTGCAAAGACCAAGTCCTTATGTGAAATTGGTGTTATGCGAAAATGGAGGATGGTTACAAAATGGAGGATGACTACATCATCACATAACTGCCAAATTACATCATTACATAATGGCCAAATTACATCATTACATAACTGCCAAACCACTGCCAAGTTGACACATAACCTTAACCATCAAAGCCAGTGTTACTCTTGCCTTGCATCGTGGTGTTTGGGAGGGCCTAAGCTAGTGTTAGTAGGAGGGCCTAAGCTAGTGTTAGTAGGAGGGCCTAAGCTAGAACTGAGGTAGCAAGGATCCACTGTCCTTTCACCCTGCCCATGTCCAACTAATTTTCCTCCTTACCTTCCTCTTTTCTAAGTCTTCTTATTCTCTGTTCATCAACTTGAGTACCAGAACTCCTAATTCTCCTGCAGTCTTTCTCTGGCATGAGGACTTCTAAACCTACCCCTTGGGCCTGATGACGTTCTCTATGATGCTAGGTTTACCGACAGTACCTAAAAATTCATGTCAGAACACACATGCTCCCCTTCCCCTCACCCACCATACGCACTCTCACTCATTCGGTTTCTTAGCTTGAGGGTCAAAAAGTTATCCTGACTCCATAAACTCTATTCTTTTTGGACCAGAAATCTGTTATCAGAAGCCAGCCTTCTACAATTTTTCATCTTGTCTCAGACCTTGCCCAAATCTTCAACCCACCTTATGGACCCCCTAGCCTTAGCTCAGGTAAACTTCGGGGCCAGGCACTGTGCCAGGCGCTGGTGTTCACAGGAGGGACCAGACAGTTCGTGATCTCAAAGGGGAGATGGAAAAATAAATCAAAAATACCATTTGTCCTATGAAGGAGAGAGCAAAGTATGGTATGGACTCAGGAAGCATGGCCAGCCCGCCTGGGGGGCTACCAGTTCCTGTCTCACTGCTTATTCAGCCCAGGTTTGTGGCCCTGTGCCTGGGATACTCCTGAGGGGACAGATGGGACTGAGGGCAAAAGCCATTTGAATTTTCTTTCTTTTCTGAGAGTAGCTGTTTTTTTTTTCAGTAACTTTAAACCCTAAATTGAGGTTACAGCAAAGACCTTAGGAGGAGCCGTGGAGGGGATGGAACCTGTTTTCATTTAGTGCATCTCCAGGTGTTTATGGAGAACCTTTGACATGCATAGCAGAGGACCTGACACGGTGAGGGGTGTGGAGGGAATCTGGCTGAAGACATCAGGCTGATATGAATGAAGCAGGAGATCAGAGCAAGGCATTATGCTCAGGCCAAATCGCCTGGCGAGGTTAGAGAAACGAGGGTGGCGAGGCCACCTCTAAGGCACAAACCCCACCCTGTTGGTCCCCGTTTCAAAGCACTTTACCTGGTGAGTCCTGAAGAAGGGTATGAATGTGTAGGCAGTGGTCCTGCATGCAGCTGCAGCATTTTGGGTAAATTCATGGAAGTCTGGCTATGCGTTACTTTCCATTTCTGTACAACGGGAATAATAATCTCTGCCTTGGGGAGTCGTTGTAGGGTGTGAGGCATCCTTTGGGCGTTCGGAGTAGTAAATTCCTTCTCTTCCTCTGCTCCTCCTCTGTCACAAACTCTGGAGAGACTGCACCTGGACACACCTTTTTAATCTTTGAACTGAATGCGAAGGGTCTATGGATTTTTTATCGTGCTTCCTAAAGGCCATAGGGATTGGGGGGTGTGCGTGGCTGGAAGTGTTGGAGAGTAGTTGGAGGTGTGCAGGACTGTGTCTGCAGCCAGCTTGACCCTCAAGAGTCCTGGGCCGTCCCTGTGCCCTGGGGATGAGTCCTGGTGTGGGCTCCCCCAGCAAGACCCGGCTCAAAATCTGCTTCACTGGTGCTCAGATGGTTTTTACTGAGTATTAAATTTGATTAAAGGAGCGCTGATGGCACAATGGTTAAGCACTCAGCTGCTAACAAAAAGGTCAGCAGTTCAAACCCACCAGAGGCTCCACGGGAGAAAAGACCTGGCAGTCTGCTCCTGTAAAGATTACAGCCTAGAAAACTCCATAGGACAGTTGTACTCTATCATATAGGGTTGCTATAAGTTGGAATTGACAGCACACAACAACAACAACAAATTTGAGTAGACTCTTATGGTCTCTTAAGTGCCAGGCACCCTCGTTTGGTGGCAGGTGGTGCGGGGCAGAAATAGAGGAGGACAGGAGTCCCTGGGAAGGTGTTCACAGCTTCCCCTTCTCCCCCTCCTGTACCTAGCCTGCTGGGAGGTCAGAGCTGGGGGAGTGGCAGAGATTAACGTTCCAGGTTCCTCCCACTCCTTCTCTATTGACTTACCTTGACGCTAATTTAGGCCTATGGCCAGTCAGGGGCCTGCCGCAAGCCTCCTCAAGAGATGTCTGTGTGTCTGTGCTGGCGCCCCTCACCCGCCCCCACCCCTCAAAAGTCTGGAGAGCCCAATTGCCCGCTCGAATGATTTCCAAGTGGCTATTATGTTTCCAACCCACGGTAATTGGCTTTACCAGTTATTAATGGATTACCCTAAGGAGAAAAATGTTGGGGGAGGGTGACGAGGGCAATGTCTCTTGGCTTTATAGTTTGGGTCTTCAGTGTGTCCAGTGGCTGCTTCCCAGGTGGGAGTCATCTGGCACATGAAGGGCATGGATGTGTTGGCACTGCCACTCTACAGTTCAGCTGGCAGTCCTATGGGTTGAGAGGGAGTTGTCCCTAGAAGTTTTCACTTGAGACATGGAGTCCCGGGGTGGCTCTCATGGCCTTATTAGCCTAGGATTGAAAAGCAGACACCTGCCCTGGAATTTTGATTGTAAACCAGTGGCTTGGCCAATGCCTGTACTAACGTCTCCCCCATCAGCAACTGTTGGGCCAAACTCCCCGCCACAGCCAAAACCACTGGCTTCTTGAGAGGCTTCGCTGTGGAAATCCCAATGTGCTTGGGATCAGAGAGCCACAGGTGCTGGGCTGGGCCAGGGCAGATGGGCAGCTGCTCCCACATTGCTAACCTGTCATTAGTATGTCCAGTGCTCACCACCCCCCGCCAACCCCCACCAGACAAGTAGGGACGTGGTCCTTCCCTGCCCCAGGGCTCCTGAGTGACATGATTGCTTTCAACTCTCTAGCTTGCTGTTTAGGTTTTCAAGCCCAAGGTTCCTGAAGGCCTTCCCCTCCCCACCCCTGCAAGTCTGCTAACAAAGGAATGGTCTAACTAGGTTCAAGTTCTAGTCCTAGCACTATGGCCAATCTGGCTCATTGCACTGATCCTTCACACTGGGTTTGTGCCTCCACTTGAAAATGAAATGGTATAGATTGTATATGTTGAACTTTTGGGGGGTTTAAGAGGCACTCTGGGAAATATGGTCAGACTATTCTTTCTCACCTGCCTTGTGGTAGCATGTGTCATTGTTTCTAAACTGCCTGACTCCCATCCTGCTCCCAGCACCCTGGCTGCCTGGCTCCTCACATTCCCTACTCTCCCCACCCCCATCCATGGGATTTACTCACATTTCATATATTTCCTTTTCTCAGTCTGGAGCCTTTACACCTGCCCTCTGCTTGTACCACATTACCAGCTTCTCTCAGCTCTTAAAACCTTCAGTAATGCCCCCCAGCCATCCCAACCTCCAGCCAGGGCACCGCCTTCTAGTCCCCTACTCCCTATCCCAGGAGAGCTCTTCTGTGCCATGGGCATTGTGATCTCGGGGTTCATACAGCCAAGCCCAGCAGGCTCATCCACCTTGGGCTCAGAGTTGCCTGTCAAGAGATTATGCTTTTGTGGTGAGTAGAGACCACACCACTCAGTCTGAGCAGCAAGCTGGTAGCCTTGAACCTGTGGGTTCTCTGACCAGGCAGCTCTGGGAGGTCCAGCCCTCACCTTGCTCCCAGCTGTCTTCCCATAACTCCTCTGATGGCCCTCTTGGCTGCTTCTCTCATTCTGGCTTAACCCCATGATCCCCTGGAAAATGAGGATAGCATTTCCAATTGTGTAGCCATTTCCGCCACAAGTTCTGACAAGCCAGGTCTGACTCTGCTCTCCTTTTGTTTGGCAGCTCTTTTGTGACAGGGACGGCTTGTTGTGGGCACTTCTCACCCCTAAGAATCTGGGACCTTAACAGGTAAGAGATTCCTGAGCCCACAACAACTTCCAATGGGGGTGGGGCTGGAGCAGCCAGGAAGGCAAAAAAAAGTGCTGGCTGAGCCAGCCCCTGCTTCAGTTAGCTGGCTTGAGTGGTCCTGGAGGGGCTGGGAAGGACCCTTGCTCTGAAGCCCACCACAGCCTTAGCTGTGCCTTCTCATATGGGATCATTTGGGGCAGCTTGAGGAGACCACTGAAGTAATTTATAATAGGTAAATAGTTTCATGTGGAATTTATTATAATAACAACAATTTGGATTTATGATACTTTTTCTTTGAGGAGTGCCTGTGTGCCTAGGTAAAATCCTATCTAGCCGCATGGATTTTTTTTTTTTTTAAATAAAGAAAATTTGAAGATGGCTGTCTTAGTTATCTAGCGCTGCTATAACAGAAATATCACAAGTGGATGGCTTTAACAAAGTTTAACAAACTCAAGAACTGAGTTGGTGAAGATCTGACTCTTTGAAACCTAGGAGGCTGTGGCCCCACCCTTTGAAACCCCAGAGGCCATAGCTTTACTTTTCACACCAGAAGGTCATGGCCCTACCCGTTGATACTGAGGTAGTCTGCTTCCTGTATTCCTTGTCTCTTCAGCTTTTGCTTCCAGGCCCCTTGGTCTGATGTCTGCCCTGATTGGGCAAGTGTTCCAAAGCGCTTTAGCTCTACCTGGGGGCACCCCATTCCACCAGGAAACCTCAGGCAGAAGGCATTCAGCTCTCTTGTTCCATGGGTTGGCAAGCCTAGCTTCACCGATAAGTGCCTGGAGGCACCCCTCTCCACCAGGAAGCCTCCTGTGCAAAGGCACTTGGCTCTCTTGCTCCACGGGTTGGATCCTGCACCATCTTGTGCTGATCTCTTGGTTCTGCTGCTACCATTTCTCTGCTGCTTCTTGCCATTTGTGCAGTCTCCAGTGTTACAACTCCCCTTACTTCCTTCTGAGCCCTCACCAAATTGTCTTGGAATAGTCATAATTCCATCAACAGTCTCTTCAAGGCAATCTAGGCTTTTACTATTAGGCACTTTAAAACTCTTCCAGCCTCTACTCAGTCACAGTTTCAAAACTACTTCCACATTTTAGGTATCTGTGATAGGGTTGCTGTGAGTTGAAATCTACTCGATGGCAGTGGGTTTGGTTTTTTTTTTTTTTTTTGGTTGGAGCAGCACCCCACTGTGCTGGTAACAAATTCTGTCTTAGTTATCTAGTGCTGCTATAACAGAAATATCACAAGTGGGTGGCTTTAACAAAGAGAAATTTATTCTCTCACCGCTTAGGAGGCCAGAAGTCCAAATTCAGGGCACCGGCTCCACGATAAGGCTTTCTCTCTCTGTCAGCTTTAGGGGAGGTCCTGGTCATCAGTCTTCCCCTAGTCTATGGGAGCTTCTTAGCACAGGGACCCTGGGTCCAAAGGATGTACTCATCTCCTGGTTCTTCATTCTTGGTGGTAGGAGGTCCCTCTGACTCTCTGCTTGCTTCTCTCTTTTATATCTCAAAAGAGATTGACTGAAGGTACAACCTAATCCTGTAGATTGACTCCTGCCTCATTAACATCCAAAAATAAAAAATCTATTGCTATCAAGTCGATTCCTACTCATAGTGACTCTATGGGACAGAGTAGAACTGCCCCATAGCGTTTCTGGGGAGCGGCTGGTGGATTCAAACTGCCAACCTTTTGGTTAGCAGCCTGAGCTCTTAACTATTGTGCCACCAGGGCTCCCCTCATCAACATAACTGCCTCTAATCCTGCCTCATTAACATCATAGAGGTTAGGATTTACAAAAATAGGATAATCACAGCAGATCACAAAATAGCGGACAACCACACAGTACTGGGAATCATGGCCCAACTCAGATGACACACATTTTGGCAGGACACAATTCACCCCATAACAATGGCCTACAGATATATAAAAAGAATTATAGAGAACAATTAAAATACATCCAAGTTTAATTCACAATTCTCTGCCTTGGCAGACTTGACACATTCCCATCTGATTATCCACATTTTCTTTATTTTCCAGCTTTTTATTTTGAAATAATTACAGATTCACAGGAAATGACAAAAATGGGACAGAGAGGTACCCATGTAACATCTCACATTGTTGTTGTTAGGTGCTGTCGAGTCGATTTCAACTCATAACGAACCCATGTGACAGTAGAAATGCTCTATAGGGTTTTCTTGGCCATAATCCTTATGGAAGCAGAATGCCAGGTCTTTCTCCTGCAGAGCCACTGGGTGGGTTCAAACTGTCAGCTTTTCAATTAGCAGTCTAGCACTTAACCACTTTTCGCCACCAGGGTTCCTTAACATTTTACATAACTATAGTATAATATCAAAGCCAGGAAATTGGCATTGGTACATCCCACAAAGTTTATTCAGATTTCACCAGTTTTATATGTACTCATTTGTGTGTGTGTGTCTAGTTCTATGCAATTTTATCACATGTGTAGATTTGTGTAACTGCTACCACAGTCAAGATACAGAACTGTTCATTCCATCAGTACGAAGCTCTCTCATGCTACCCCATTATAGTCATCCCCCTGCCCCTCCCGCTTCCCTCCCTTCTCACTTCTAATTCCTGGCAACCACTAATCTGTTCTCCATCTCTATAATTTTACCATCTCAAGAATGTATATAAATGAAATCATACAGTATGTAACCCTTTGATATTGGCTTTTCTTAAAACTCAGCATGATTCCTTTGAGATTCACTGAAGTCGAGTGTAACAATGGTTCTTTTTTCTTTTTTTTTCTAAATTTTATTTATTTTGTTGTCATTGAGGATATACACAGTAAAACATACACCAGTTCAACAGCTTCCGCGCATACAATCTAGTTTGATTACACTGCTTTGAGCCGTGGAACCATTCTTACCCTCTTTTTCTGAGTTGTTCTTCCTTCATTAACATACACTTATTGTCGCTTAAGGTCCTACTAATCTTCCAAGTTGCTGTTGTCAGTTTGATCACATATAGGTAGTTCTTAAAAGAGCATGATGGTTGAGGCAAACATTTTTTACCAGTTAAGCTAAACTATTGTTTGGTTTTAAGATTACTCCAGGGGATATTTTTGATATACGATTTATAGATTATCTCAGGGCAGTGTTTTCAGGGGTTCATCCACTCTCCATGACTTCATGAGAATTTGAAATTCTGTTCTGCGTTTTCCTCCTTTTGATCAGGTTTCTTCTATGAAATCTTTGAGCAAAATGTTCAGTAATGGTAGCCAGGCACCATCTAGTTTTTCTGGTCTCATGGCAAAGGAGGCAGTTGCTCATGAAGCAATTAGCCACACATTCCATGGCCTCCTAATTCCTGACTTTCCTTCCTTTGTTACTCCAGGTGAATAGAGAGCAACTGTTGTGCCTTGGATGACAGTTTTCAACCTTTTAAGACCCCAGGCACTATGCAACAAACTAGGAGGTAGAACAGAAGCATTAAACACTTTATTAGGCCAATTAGCTGGGATGTCCCATGAAACCACAAGCCTAAACCTCCAAACCAAGGAACCAAATCCTTTGAGGTGTTTGGTTATACACAAGCAGCCTCAGAGGCTGCTCTCTTTTTTTTTTTTTTTTGTCATTGTTGTAAATATATCTATCACACAACTTTTGCCAATTCAACTTTTTACAGGTGTACAACTTATTGACAGTAATTACAGTAATTGCTTTGCAACCCTACCCTTAATCAGTGAGATTTTTCCATCACCGTTAACTCCCCTTTCCCCGTTGCCTCCTCCCCTGCTAACCACTAATAAACTAATAAACTCTATACATTTGCCTTTTCTTGTCTTGTTATGTAAATGAGATCATACAATACTTGTCCTTTCATGATTGGCTTATTTTGCTCAGCATAATGTCTTCAAGCTCCATCCATACAGTAGCATGTATCAAGACTACATTTCTCCTACTGGCTGAGTAGTATTCCATTGTATGTATGTACCACATTTTATCAGTTCATCTGTTGATGGGCATTTAGGTTATTTCCACCTTTTGGCTATTGTGCTGCAGTGAACATTGGTGTACAAGTCTCTTTTTGAGTCTCTGTTTTCAAGTTTTTTGAGTATATACCTAGGAGTGGTTCTTTGTTTTTTATTATTAATTAGTAATCCATAGAATGGATATACCACAGCTTATTTAATCACTCACCCATTGAAGGACATTTGGGTCGTTTTCAATTTTTTGACTATTGCAAATAAAGCTACAGAATACTTCTGTACAGGTTTTTGTGTGGACATATGTTTTCATTTCTCTAGGATAAATACCCAGGAGTATAATTGCTAGGTCATCTGGTAAGTATGTGTTTAGTTTTTTAAAGAAGCTACTATTTTCCTGGATACCTTTACATTTTACATGTATAAGTGATCCAGTTTTTCTGCATCTTCACCACCATTTAGTGTTGTCACTATTTTTTATTTTAGTTGTGTGTAATGTAATATCTCATTGTGGTTTTAATTTGCATTTTCTTAATGGCTAAAAATGTTGAATATCATTTCACGTGCTTATCTGCCATCTGTATATCCTCTTTGGTTAAATGTTTATTCATGTCTTTTGCCTATTTCTAATTGGATTGTTTGTTTTTTACTGTTGCATTTGAGAGTTCTTTGTATATTCTAGATACAAGTCTTTTGTCAGATATATGGTTTGCAAATATTTTCTCTCAGTCTGTAACTTGTCCTTTTACCTTTCTAATAGGGTCTTCTGCAGAGCAAAAGTTTTTAATTTTGATGAAATTCAAATTATCAACTTTTTTTTTATCGGCCCTGCTTTTGGTGTCATGTCTAAGAACTCTTCACTAGCCCTAGGCCCTGACATTCTGTCTTTTAAATGCCACAAAACACAGTGGTAGCGAAGATGTGTTTTTCTTATCTGCCTCTTACTTCAGTTGCCCTAGCTTTGTTTGTCTTCTTTTCTCTCCATCTCCCTAGAAAATTGTTGACCATGTCTTCTTTTCTGAAAAATCCATTCTATAGTCAGTGCTTCCCAAAGATTTCTTTTATAACACATGAGATGTTTTAATTAAACGTAGTTTTTTTCTACAAAATTATCTTCTGATGGCCATCTAACCACAGGGACAGGAAACTTGCTGCTTCCCAGAACAACTCATTTTATCTTTGGATGGGTCTGAGAGTTAGAATGCCTGTTTTTTATTGAGGGTTTCTGGAGCTGTGATCCTGGACAAGAAGCAAGTTGAACCTCTGCTCTGAAGGATAGGAATTTACATATCTGAAAACTTTGCTCCTTCTTCTCCAGGTTCTTCTTTCCAGGCCAAAGTCATTGGTCCTTCTTTTGTTCTTCATAAACATAGTAGATCAGTTAGGGTGCTTTTGGCTGTAAGTAATGAAGACCTAATTCCAAGTGGCTCAAGAAATAAAGTTATTGTTATTATCTTAAATGACAAGGAGTTCAAAAATCGGGAGGTTGGTGGTTCCAGGGTTGATGGGTAGTTCAATGAGAGCATGAGGGCCCATATAGTTTCCTCAGCTTGTACTCAAGGTAGCTTTTGCCCTTGCCCTCAGGCTTGTTCATAGCAGTTCCGCTAACTCATAAGGCAACTCTCAAAGAAGGAAGAGGACATGTCCCTGTCTGAGGTCCTTTTTTTTTTTTTTTTCTTTTTTAATTTTTATTGTGCTTTAAGTGAAAGCTTACAAACCAAGCCAGTCTCTCATACAAAACCATACAAAAACCTTGCTATATACTCCTAGTTGCTCTCCCTCTAATAAGACAGCACACTCCTTCCCTCCACTCTCTATTTTCGTGTCCATTTGGCCAGCTTCTGACCCCCTCTGCCATCTCATCTCTTCTCCAGACAGGAGCTGTCCACATAGTCTTATGTGTCTACTTATCCAAGAAGCTCACTCTTCACCAGTATCATTTTCTATCCCATAGTCCAATCCAATTCCTGTCTGAAGAGTTGGCTTTGGGAATGGTTCCTGTCTTGGGATAACAGAAGGTCTGGGGACCATGACCTCTGGGGTCCTTCTAGCCCTAGTCAGACCATTAAGTCTGGTCTTTTTATGAGAATTTGAGGTCTGCATCCCATTGCTCTCCTGCTCTTTCAGGGGTTCTCTGTTGTGTTCCCTGTCAGGGTAGTCATTGGCTATAGCCAGGTACCATCTAGTTCTTCTGGTCTCAGGCTGATGTAGCCTCTGGTTTATGTGGCCTTTTCTGTCTCTTGGGCTCATAATTACCTTGTGTCTTTGGCGTTCTTCATTCTCCTTTGCTCCAGGTGGGTTGAGACTAATTGATGCATCTTAGATAGCCGCTTGCTAGCGTTTTAACACCCTGGGGTCCTTTTTTAAGATGAGGAAGCCTTTTCTAGGACCCCCTAATCAGACTTCGCCTCACATCTACTGGGCTAAAATCATGTTCCGTGCTCACTCTAAACCAAACCCTGGCAAGGGGAATGGAATAACCAGTCAAGATTGACCTCCTAGACCTGGGGAAGAACCAAGCCTCCCACCCCACCATACACACGGGGGACAGAATCAGGGTTCGGTCTGCAAGAAAGAAGGTGAGGAATGGCTGTATGGGTGACCTACAGTGTTGGCCTCACACTGTAGTAGTTTCAGGACTATTCTCACCTGAAATTTTCTCTAAATTAATGTGGTTTTCATCTGTCTTGAAATGAGGTATTCACAAATGAGTGCTGAATAGTCAAGGTGTGATCTGATGAGTGGCAGATGTTATCACCTCCCTTATTCTATATATTCTACTTTTGTTAATGTAGCCAGTGGTCGAATCACACTGTTGCCAGCATAGCTAAAACTCCTGAGGGCTCCTTTGTTGTATAGCTGTGGGATGTTAGAGTTGCTGCAGTCTATGAAAGTCGTTTCCATGAGTCCACCCTGGCAAACCTCCTGCCACTGGCCTTTCTTTCTTCTGAATGGGGTGAAGGCAAGAGGAGTCCCACCCTCGTTGTCAGAAAAAGCATACCAGGGAGTGTGTGACTGGGAGGCTATGAAGAACCATGGAGTGAGCACAGGTTGTGTGATTGGACAGACCTGGGTTCCAGAATTGGCTCTGCCACTTATTAGCTCTGTGCCCTGGGGCCTTTCTGAGCCTCAGCTTCCACATTTGTAAAATAGGAATTAATTATCCCTCCCTAACAGAACTAAAAAAAAAAAAAAATTTTTTTTTTTTTTTTAACAGAACTAGTATAGGGGGAAAAAAGAAAAAATTTTTGGAGAAAGTGCCCTTCACTGTGCCTAGCACCTCAGGGGCATTCAACCGATAGAAGCTGTTTCCTCCTTCCCTCTCTTCCTCCCCACCCACAATCATCTTCCACACAAGTACCTTGGAGTTTGTGGAGGCTCAGCCTTTTAATCCTCAAAAAATCTGTGGCCCTTGTGACCAGTGGGTGGGGAGGAGGACCTGCTGACCTTGTGGCACAGAGAAGGCTCTTGACAGTAAAGGTATGGTTCATGGAGATGGACATTTCTGCTGAAAATCATTTGTGGCTTGGCACCATCACCAGCCTGGGCCCAGGTTGTCAGACAAGCCAGGGGAGAGGGGTGTTCTGGGTGTCCCACAATGGTCCAGCTGTATCTCAAAGGTTGAGTAGTCTTTGAGTGGCCTCTTCTACCTGTACTTATCTTGGTGAGGGTGCTCCTGGGCACAGATGGAGCTCTAAACCACCAACTCTTTGAATGATATTCTCTTTTGAAATCCCTGGAGCCCTGGTGGCAAAATGGTTGAGAGTTCAGGCTGCTAATCAAAAGGTCAGCAGTTCAAATCCACCAGCAGTTCCTTGGAAACCCTATGGGGCAGTTTGACTCATTCCTGTAGAGTGGCTATGAGTCAGAATCGACTCGACAGCAATGGGTTTGGTTTTTTTTTTTTTTTAAAATCCCTAGACCTTGCTAACCCCACACATTGGGTGTTACTGAACCCAGAAAGCACCCAAGTGATAAATGGGGACTAGACGTCCAGGGCCTCGATTCTCAGGAGAGCCATATGAGAAGCAGCTGCAATGCAGGCACACAGCCTCCTCTGGCCACCTGTGCGCTTTGTTGCTTGTGGCAGGCTGCCCAGAAGCCACTAGACATTGTCTTTTCTCTAGGGGAAGAGTCCCCCAAACTCCCCACCTCACCACTCTGAGGAGCCAGGGCCTTGTTTCAAGATCTGTCCTGTCCCCAGGGGAGCCTGGAGGACAGAGTGGGTGCAGGGATTGAGGAAAAGATGCCCTGGTGGAGACATCCACTTTTGCAGGGAGGAAGCGGGTGGACAGGACGACTGTCTGTAGCTGTCTTTCCCAGAGAAGCCCAAGCAGATAATAAAGCCATGTAGAAAATAGGATTAAGGTAATGAACAGGCAGGACAGAGTTTGATCTTTCAATAACACCAAAGCCTGACTGACAGGTCAATCTGAAAGGTGGAACAACATCGCCGGCAGGACTTAGCGGCTGGGCGGTGTGCGATGCGGGGCGGATTCTTTGCTTTTAACCTGTCACAGCTGAAACTTGAGGAGCCCCTGGATTTTCTCTTTTATGTGTGTGCTACAGGGTCGGGGGGAGGACTGGAGGGGTAGTTTGGGTCTAAGCATCGCCTCTCCAGGAGCTGTCCTCAGGATGTTGGGGGGAGCTGAGACACACCTCAGAGGTGGAAGCCTCCCCTGCCCTGGACACCAGCACTTCCAGTGGTGGCACCCTCCCTATGTCTATCTGTGTATCTCAGGTACCCACCCTCAGGCAGCCTGGGCTATTTCTCAGAATGCCTGGGGACCCCTATCAAGGTCACCATGCTCCCTCAGCCCCTCAGTTCCATCCCTTGGGCCTCTCTGTTCTATGGGCTGGGCTGGCTGTGGGAGGGAGGAGGTACTGGCTGGAGCATATGGTCAGGGTACCGCCCCCGGCATACTGCCATTTCTCCCTTCCTGCCTTGCTTTCTCCTAGAGCTGGGGGTCCTGGGCTTGGATGCTGGGCCCAAGGACAGAGGATTTCTAACCTAAGCCAAGTGGGGAGAAAGACGGCAGTCCTTCACCGAACCTGGAGGTGCCAGAGCTTCTAAAGTAGATGGTCTCCAGGCCCAACCCCCTGCCCCCAAGGGTATAGTACCACGAACTCCTGCATCTCCATCTTGACAGGCCCTACCCACCCCTCAAATGTCCCTGCTAGGCCCTGTTGTCCCATCAGGCCCCAAGGAACTGTGCCAGAGCCACCCCGTTCCTGAGTCTGAGGTCTGGAGGAATCAAGGCCATCTTGTACTCCCTGTCTGCATCCGAGCAGGGTCCTTGGCCAGGTCCCAAGGAAGGTTCCAAGTGTTTGACTGTGTGGCACACCTGCTGGCTGCTGGAAAGCCCAAAGTGGACCTGCCTGGCCTGACATCACACACCCCACCACCTTGGCTTTGCTCTTGCTGTGGGTTTTGCCTTTTCCACCAAGGAGCATTTGAGCTGGATCTAGCATTAGTGCCCTGAGAGCAGGGCACAGCTGGGCTCCCCTGTGACTGTGGGTGGGTGGGCACAAGGATGGTGAAGGTGTCACAGCAGGTCCAGCCACAGTGCTAAGCCAGCCTAGACACTGTGGGGCAGGGAAGGAGGCTGGGGTAGGCTTTGGTGACCTGGACATTGAGGGGTGTATGCAGGGGACTGTGCTGCCCTGTATGTGTGACCATATGCATGCCCTGCATATAACCCTCATCTCCCCTTCCCCTGCAGGCCAGGGTCATCCCCAGCTTCCCACTACTCCTCTAATTCATCCCCAAACCCTTATCACTCCCATTTCTCAGCAATGCAGGGGCAGAACAGACTTCTCATCCACTCATACAGATGCGCTATATTTTTCCCCTCTGAGCCTTTGCTGAGGCTGACTCCAATATCTGGAATACCCCATCTCTGCCTGATGAAACCCTGACCACTTTTCAGCCTAAAGAGCACCTCCGCCATGAAGCGCTCCCTGATCCTTGTGGCTGCAGGTGGTGAAACTTATGGGTATCAGAGCACTCATAAGGACCACCTTATCAAGCCCCAGTGCCTGGTATAGCGCTCCCTGAGCTGGACTGAGCATGGGATGAATATTAGAACATTTGATGGTATGGGGAATGGCAAGGGACACCTGGGAGGAGCCCCTCTGGACCGTCTGGAGGAGAAGCTTGTCCTGAGCCCCGACGGGCTGCTCTGAGGGCACTCTTAGTGCCCATGGCGCCCCAGGTGTGGCTTTGTCTCTATCCTCGTCTCTCCACCCCCACCCTGCACAGGGGGCCTGGCCCTCAGTCAGAGTGATTACGGGAATTGCCCCTCTTTAAAGTACCTGCCTTCTCCTTTGAAAGTATTACTGGCAGCTTTTTTCGTTTTCTTTTTTCTTTACCTCTTTAAGAAACCCTGTAATTTCTTTCTTTTTCTTTCTCCCCCCTTTCCTCTTTCTTGTCCCCTCTGTCCCCTGAACTCTTTGAAATTGGCTCTCTGCCTGCTGACACCAAACTGATACTTTGCGTTTCACTTCTCCTTATCCCTTTATGGCAACAGATGTTGAAATTTTGTATCCTTTTATCTGCCCGGCTGCCCCTTCCTGTAATTACGGTCCCCTTGTTAGCAGTACAAAGTGGGCTGCCTGGCCGCCTGGCCTTTGAGCCATTGTGTCTGAACA
Source organism: Loxodonta africana (assembly GCF_030014295.1). NCBI lineage: Eukaryota > Metazoa > Chordata > Mammalia > Proboscidea > Elephantidae > Loxodonta > Loxodonta africana. The sequence goes on from NC_087357.1 coordinate 32,484,939, forward strand.
CGTGTGCGTGGGCGGTTGCTGGGGGTGTGTGCACACGCACACACACACACACACATATGCATGTGAGGGCTGCGTGCTTGGCAAGGGCCCTTTCCTCTCACCTGATGGGGCTGAGGCAAGCGAAGCTTCCATTGGCTTTCCCTCGGCTCTACCTTTGCCACTTCGTTGGTTACAGCTGGGACCTATCTGCCCCCTTGATTCCCTCACCCTCTCCACCAGAGGGCTACTTCTGGGCATTTGGAAGGTGGGAAGGCCTGTGAAGAATAGGCAAGGGCTTGAAAGTGGTCCTGTGTCTTGGGAGAAAGTCAGATTGTATGACTGGACAGACGATGTTGAGTGATTGTATTGTCTGTGAAGGTGGGGAGTGCCACCAGTAAGACCATATGGAGCATAGAGATCTGACTTTAATGTGTACTAGGTGTGTGACAACTGAGTCTTAGTTTTCTCATCTGTAAAACAGGGTCAAGAAAACTTCTTACCTTATAGATCCACAGACACACGGTATGGACCCAATATGTGAGCTGCAGCTGCGGTGGTAGTTAATCTGCCATCACATAACACATACGGCAGTCTCATCTTGCCTAAGCAAACAAAGGGAGCGGGACCTCCAACTTCTTTCCCTCTGTTCCTGTCAGCCCTGAATGCTGCTACCAGACTCGTTTTCTAGAAGTGCAAACCCTTTCTTGCTGTAGAACTTTAAGAAAGTCACACTTCCTTTTTGGGCTATAGGTTTCCTTACCTGAAATCAGGAGGCTGGACTAGGACAGTCATTCCTTGCTCAAAGGTCTTACTGCTGTCTGCCACTCAAGGAATTAATGCCAGGTGAGGAGTGTGGACTTGAAAACCCACCATGGCCTGGAAGTCAGATCCCACCAACCTGGTGTCTCCTGTCCACCCAGCTGCCTCCCCTCTGTACTCTTATTGTCATTGTTCCCTCTACCTGCACTGCCCCCTCCTGTTACAGTCACTCACTGAAGAATCAGCTCAACACTCGCAGCCAGAAATGTCCTCTTTTCTTATCTGTCCTCTTACAAAACTTTATATCTCTGCGGTACCTACCCAGCCACCTTTGTATTTAGTTGTATACATGATTCAGACTTCTCTCCCTCACTGGATTGAAAACTCCTGAGGGCAGGGACAGTGTCTCCCCACAGAGTCTGTCAATCACAATGCCTTGTATGCAGAAGATGCTCAATAAATGGTTGTTGGTCAAGAAGGGAAGACAGGGAGGGAGGAGTGGAAGGAAAGAAGACCCTCCTATTCTCTTGTGAGCATGTTGGGCCCAAGCTTATACCTTCAGGCCACCTGTCCCCTGGGAGCAGAGGAGATGTAGGAAATGAACTGTTTGTCACTTTCTTCCCTTAGAAGCCATTGTTGCATTTCAGGGTAGCACATGACAGATGGGGTGTCCTCGCACCCAAACAGATGCAGGAAGGAGCACCCATAGGATCTTCAGGGAGCATCATCAGGAAGCCAGTATGTTAAAAATGGCTGTAAAACGGTGTGGGAGCCAGGAACATTCTTAGGTGTGTGGGCCTGAGGTATCTCAGTACAGGTCTTTCTATGGGATGTGGCCGGTGGGTGGGCTCAGACAGGCCAGGCCGGGATGGTGGGTGTGGTACTTGGATGAGAGGAGGAAGGGGGGCCGACTGGAGTGAAGCAGGGCACCGGGCTCCCCTGCTTTTCAGCGCTTGGACTGGAGGTAGACAGGGGGTGGACCTGGCCAGGGACTGCCCTGTGTGCCGGACTCTCCCAGAGGACATCCAGGTCTTCTATCACCAGTCAGCTATCCCCACAAAGAAAGTGATGTGGTGCTGGTGTCTTACTTAAACGCCTCCCTGTCAGGAAGTTCCTCTCTCTCCTCCCTTTCCTCTCCAGCTTCAGGATTGCCTAGGTAGCAAGGTGGTCTGGGCTGGGCAACTGCAGCCCCTTGCCTGATTCCCTTTTCAAGGGATCCCTCGGGCATGGCCCCACTGCTCACTTTTTCCTGCTCAGGTACTCACAGGCTTCCAGGAGAAGCCCGCACACAGCCAGGGCCAAGGAGACAGGTCTCCTTCAGCTGCCCCCTCCCCAGCCTGGGTCTTATTCATCAGACTCACAGGGGCGGCCCCATCTGTCTTTATCTTTCCCTGGGTGGAGAGAGAATTGCCAGAGTCAGACTGGGGGAGGCTGGTGTGTGGAGGCCCCCCAGCCCTCTGCAGCTCCTGAAGGCTCAGGCTTTGTCTGCAGGAGCTGGAAGGGAAGGGACTTTTTGTCTGGCTCTCTCTATAGTGACAGACCCAGCTCTGCTCCCGTCTTGGCTAGGGGTCTCTGAGCGGTAGCCCTGTTCCCACACAAGTTGTGCGACAGCCAAGGCTCTGCACCCCCTCCCGCCCCCCACAGAGAGAGGCCGAGAAGCATTCTTAACATTCTTTCCAGAGAAAAGGGGTGAAATGTCTGAATTTGGGGGTCACCACGTTATACAAATTGCAATCTAATCGTTTTTACAAGAACACACTTGCAGTAAGAAAAGGAGCCCAGGAGGAGGGGACGAGGAGACAGACAGCTTGTTTTGTCCCCCACCCCCCCAAAGTTTGGGGCTATTGTCGGGGCTGATCTCTCCCTCCTCCACAGCAGTTGAGCCAGAGTTTTCTAGTTAAATTGGTCCTGGGGTGGGGGCCTTGAAGGGCCCACGGTGCCATTTCTGTTTGTTTTCCCAAATCAAAGCCCCAGCAGGGCTCCTATGGCACCGCTGGGCCACTATTTGAAGAGTCGGGCCATTTCCCAGAGCCTGGTGTGTCAGTTTATGCTCTGAACTTAACCTCTCGGACACTGCACAACAGAGCCCCTAGGGCCCTGCGCCCAGAGGCAAAAGAAATTGTATCTTTTTATTGGCCCAGTTAAAGTGTGTGTGGCCGTTTCAGAGAACCAGAGAACAGCTCAGAACAAACTCAGCTGTCTGGCCGGGCTGGGCTGGCAGATGAGGGGCTTTCGGCACTTGTCCTGCCCCAGTGGCTGGTGCTCCCTAGGGCCCTTGGGCCTCCCCCAGAGGGTGGGGGCCCTTGGGCTGTTCTCTATTTCTTGTTGCAGACACTTAGGGCCATGACATTTTCCACTGGTGGTTCAGACATGGGGGCAGTGACCCAGGTTGGAAGCTCAGTCTGGGTGTGCCCCTTCGCAGCCCCATGGGTGCCCAGCCCTCCTTCCCACTGAACCCTGGGACCAGGGCTGGGCAGGTAGAGCCATGCTGGGATTCACTCTCCCCAACCCCCGTTGCCTTTCATCTTCTATTTCAAACAGACAAACATGAAATTACTTCTATAGATTAAAGGGGAAAGCTCCTCAGTCATTCCTGAAGGCCTCATTAATGGAGGGGGCAGGGCCCCCAAATCTGGAAGGAGAGGGAGAACTGTGGACCAAAACAGTTCTTACTGGGCGTGTACAAACGTACATGTGTACCTTGAGAGAGAGAGAGAGAAAGCGAGCCCTCTGCAAGGCTCTGGCTGCAGACTGATGGCCCCGTGGCTGACTGATGGCCCGGCTGGGATGGCAGAAGTTCTCTGGGAGCCTAGGTCAGTGATGTCTAGGGGATAGTGATCTAGGGAGGCTTTCTGCCTGATCCCTCTCAGGATCCCCCCAACAGGCAGACGCTAGTCATCATCTAGTCCGGCCCAACACTAGAGGAAGAGAACTTCCCTGGATAGGAAGCTGGGGACAGGCTAGGGATGCTGACTTAGGGCCCAATCCCCCACTGTACAGCAACCGTGCTCTTTGAGGGAGTCACCTCACTGTCTAGGGCCCAAAGGGGCAGGCAGAGTGGGCAGAAGGGAACCTGCATAGCCTCCTCCTTTGACTCCTTCAGGGAAGATTGCCCCATTCAGGAGGAGTGCGCAGAGGATTGCACTAGCAACCTTGGCTCCCTCCAACCCTTTGCTGAAATGCTGCTTAGGCCAAAGCTGGGAAGTTGGGACCATGAAGTCCTCTCCCACCCATGCCAGGGCCTCTTACCTGGGCCTCCCTGTGACATGTCCATGGCTTTGTTTCTCTTGTCATGTCATGGAGGAGAGCCCAGCATCTCCGGGATGAAGCCAAGGGGTCATGCCTGGGGAGTTACCTTCTTCTCCATCATTCTCCCCAATCATTCTGCAGAAACTCAACGCTTCTACCCGTCCCCTAGTCACAGGGATTAGCGGGTGCACTTGATGTTGAGGGGTAGTCGCTAGGGCCAGGAGGCCCCCCTACGTGGTTGCTAGGGGTCTGGCATCAGGATGAGGGGTCTGCCCACTGCCGCGGTCACGGAGGGAATTACAGTCACAAAGAAATTGTTCTTCTCAGTAATCTGCTCTCGGCCCCGGGAGGGGTGAGGGTAGGGGAGCAGGCTGGAGCCCAGCAGGATGAGGACTGTGATCACAGAGCGTGCGAGCCCTGGGCTGGGGGCCAGCAGGGCCAGGAACACCAGGGACCAGCCCGCTAAGCTGCTTTCTCAGCGATTTCTCTCTCTGGACACAAAGGTGTTTACTTGTTTTAACATCTCCTGGGACTCCCCTTCTCCCTTTGTGTGGTCTTTATCCCCAGTGAGGTTTGAGCCCCAGATTACAGGCGGGAATTAAGGCATTGGACTCGGGCAGCTCAGAACTGCATGACCTGCGGGATCAAGGAGTATAAAGTAACCAAGTGTGTGTGTGAGGGGGGCTGACCCCTTTAGCAAGGCCCATTCATCGCCCCGAGGAGTGGCTGGCGGCTGGCAGCCAGCGTGCAGGTGTGAGGAGGGGCTGCGGGCATCTGATTGAGGGCTTTCGTTGGGGCTGAGAGACTCTGTGGGAGGGGTAGAGTCTGGGGCCTCTCCCTCAGCCCCCTTCCTAAGGGATTCTAATTCTAGCTCAAGAAGGAAAGCTGCATTTCCCGAGCTCTGATTCCATCTGAAGGCCAACGTGGGACAGCCTCTGCCCTTCCTCTCTTCCCAGTGGGCAGCTGATGACACATCTGGGCAGTGACTTTCCCCCAGGGGCTGGGGTGTTGGACGTCATGTATGAGACCCCTTCTACACTCCTGTCCTGTGGCTATGACACCTATGTTCGCTACTGGGACCTCCGCACCAGTGTCCGGTGAGTGTGTTGGCCAGAGGTGGTGGGTGCCCCATGCAGTCCTAGTCCTTGCTCCAGCCCTATGTCAACCCAAGGATGAAGGCACAGAGACTTCACATCAGGGGCTGGGTAGAGAGGGGCCAGAAAGATCATAACATGCTTACTGTCCCTGAGGCACCCAGTTTCCTCTGGCCCAGGAGACTGCAGCCAACAGGTCCTGATGAGGGCTAGTGTTCCAGAGCCCTCAGGAGCCATCAGGGTGCTGGCCCAGCCCTTTCTGGAGGCCTTGATTTTCCTCTCCACCTCATGAGTCCCACAACATGCTGCCAGCCATGAGAAACACAAGCGAGGATAGAATCTGCCCTGTGGTCTGGGGCTTGGTGAAAGATCTTTACAGAAGATGCCTTCCCCCATTAGGCTTGCTTTTTAAAGAATATGGCGATTCAGCCTTCTCTCTCTCGTAGCCCAGAATGACTCCCTAACCCTCCCCTGAGCTTCTCCTGGGGAAGCTGGGGTGGAGGTGGAAGGCACCCCCAAGCCTCCCTGTACATCTCTTCTTCCGGAACAGGAAGTGTGTCATGGAGTGGGAGGAGCCTCACGACAGCACCCTGTACTGCCTGCAGACAGATGGGAACCACCTGCTGGCCACAGGTTCCTCTTACTACGGCGTTGTGCGGCTGTGGGACCGGCGCCAAAGGGCCTGTCTGCATGTAAGTGTCCTGCCCACCTTCTAGCCGCCAGGATGCCAGGACTCATTATTACGGGCTGCATCTTGGGAGTGGGTGATGTGGCCAAGGGTGTGCCTGGAAGGGGCTGGGAGAAGCTACGATGGCACATGGGCCTGAGGACCCTGGGTTAGGGTCTTGCCATTTCCCACTTGGAAAGTTCTCACCACTTCTCGTGCCCTCTTTCCAGGCCTTCCCACTGACGTCAACCCCCCTCAGCAGTCCTGTGTACTGTCTGCGTTTCACTACCAAGCATCTCTATGCTGCGCTGTCTTACAACCTCCACGTCCTGGACTTTCAAAACCCATGACAGTCAGGGCCACCCCATCCTGTGGGCCAAGGAGGCCAGCTTCTCAGGGACCTCTCCTGCATGGAGGGTACAGTGATACCACCTGCCCCGCTGTGCCTGTGCTCCTGCACCTGTGACCACAGTGCTCGGGGACTTGTGGGTTACCCAGGATGAAGTCCCTCCCAGGAACCAGTTGGAGAGAAGGGACCTGCTGCTTTGGGAGAGTGCAGCTGAGCCAGGGCCTGGTTTCCCTGTTTGGCCAGAGCAAAGGTCAGGCGCCACCCTGCGCCCCACCCATCTGAGAGCTAGCACCAGCTTAGAGAGTAAGGTGAGGTGTTCCATGCTGCCCAGTTGGCCCCTTTCTGCCCCTTCCCTGGAGGGAGGGGTGAGGCTCTGCCGATACCCCCAGCTACTGGCATTCCTCCCCCCGACACCTCCTCAATCAGACCTCACCCTTGATCAAGATTTGGGGGCTGGAGCTCATTCCTGGTGCACGATGGCCTGGTTTTGCTTTGAAACTAAGAAAGGACAAAGGAAACCCAGCAGTTTTGAGTAGTGCTGAGCCAGACCTACCTCAGGCCAGCTGTTGAGACATGCTACAGTTTTCATTTTTGTAAAAATAAAGCTTGATTGTTCACAGATCTGGTTCCTAACTGGCTAAGCAGTCCTAGGAGGCCCCAGGGAGCAGGAATGGCAGACTCAAACTAGGGGTTGTATCTTCTGCAGAAGGATGAGACCAGGCTCATGGCTCAGTGACCCAAAGAACAAATGTTTCTTTTCTTCAGGAAAACCACCCACTGACCCTGGTGGTGGGGTGGGTGTCACCTGTGGGGGTATGGAGAGAGGAACATGGAAGTTCTCTGGAAAGCCTGGGGGCTAAGCTGCTGTCTGTTGTGACCCTTCTCCACCCCACTTCAACACACTCACCCGTTAGTAATACTATGACCTTTATTCTAGCTTTTTACCCATGCTCTTAACATCTTAGGCCTGTTTCCAAGGTTTCTGCATTTTAAAAATTTCTCTCTTGCCCACATCTGTCTTAGACTTCGGGGCCACTTCTGCCAGAGTCCTTTCCAGCCTAGTCTTCCTCTGAGTCTGGGGACACTCAGCCCCTGTTGGGGCTGAATGCTCCCATCCTCTTCCCCTTTATGTAGAAGGCTTTATGTTGAAGGACCCTGCTCTAGCCCAGGATGGAGGAGAAGGAGATGTCATCACCAACACCCTATCTGGGGAGGCCAGCGGGCCCAGGGGCCAGGCAGCACACACAGGTGGACAAGAGGGCAGTCCATCAGCAGTAACTCAGAATGACTTTACTCAGGAAATAGACCATGGCCCAGGGGCTAGGAGTGCCCCAGGGGCTAGGAGTGCCCCAGAAGCTAGGAATGCCCCAGGATCTGGTTCTTACAGAGACTCAACAGCTCCTAGAAGAGAGGAGGCTGCCCTCATGCCGGCCAGGCATAAGCATTTAAGTCTCACAGCCTGATAGGAGGTGCCTCACACACGCCTACCCTGGAGGTGCAGGCTGAGGGACTGACTACTGGGTCTTGCAGTCCCCATCGCTGTTGTGGGCCGTCTTCACCTTCTTCAACTCCTTCTGTAGCTCTGACTCGGCTGCCAGGACCTCCTTTGGCTTCTGGTACTATGGATGGAATCAGGAAGTAGTGGACGTATCAGTTACTAAACTCCTTCCCCTCCCTACAAACACACACACACACACACACACACACACACAGAGCCCCTTCTAATCCCTATATTTGAAGATGATGAAATTGAGGCCTACAAGGTTGAATGATTTGGTCAAGATCATAGGGCTGGGTTGGAACAGATCTTGAACCAGAACCCAGATCCTGTGATTTCTATCCCACTCCCACCATCCTCTATCCTCTTCCAGCTGTGATTTGTATATCAGGCTCCTCCCTGAGCCCCCACCCTGCTCTCTCCATTCTGAATTAGAGATGGCTATTATCTAACAATTACACCCCAGGGCCTAAGGCCAGAATTGGGGAATCCTATGGGATGGAAAGTGGACAGGGAAAGGAAAACACTCCCTGATGCAGTGGCCAAGAAGTTTGGGTGAATCTTACGGAGATGATCAGGGTGCAGTTGGCATGAGCAAAGCTCAGGGAGGAATCGTCCAGAGGTAGCTGGTATCTGTCTAGGTCAGGAATGGAGAACTTCTTATAGTACCTGTGGGAACACCAAAAGTCCATGGGGTCACCCAATAAGGTGACCCTAATAGCTGGGCATCAGGCCACCTGTGGCCAAGCTTCTACACTGTTCTCCCACACCTTCCACACAGCCTGAGAGAAGGGAAGACAGTTAGAACCACGGGTATTTTAGAGCTTAGTGGCCCTGGAAAGAAAGGATGAAAAGCCTTACGGCCAGTCTAACAGAAGAAGTGCCAAACTAGTCATTATTCCTTCATTAGATCAGGGGTAAGAGTAACTGAGACTTAAGGGTGGGATTCCCAAAGAGAGGGAGAATACACAAATAGCTCAGGTAACCTGGGCCTCCTCTGTACCCCAAACGTTATGGGCACACCACACAGAAAATGGAAACACTGGTTCTGACAAGGGACAGAATAAGGACACCTAGGGCTGTCCCCCAAAGCTGGGGACCTAGAATTTGCCTTTTACGTGGAACTTTCACTGAAGGTCTACCTTTTCCTCTCTTAGGGTCTTTCAAGGCCTGTTAAGCCTGACTCTGCTTGTAGGCCAAAGAGAAAAGTACACCCACAAGGAAGACTCACACTGAGGACAAACCACGTGCCTCACCACAGAAGCTGGCTCTGGGGTTCTGGACTACTTTGCCGGCCCCGAGACCCTACTCGGCTTTTCACACACCACACCCAGACCCTAGCCTCTACAGGTGCCAGTCTAGAGATTAATGATCCCTTTTAATACCCAGATAGCAACACCTGGCCCATAATGTATGTAACTGGGCTTTGTTTTGAAGGAAATTTGACCCCTTTTACCAAAGAAGAAACTCTGGCTCAGAGAGGTGAAATGTCTTGCCTGGTTTCACATAGCCAGTTGTCAGTGGCTTTAGGATTAAAGTTTCTTGCTTCTAGCCTGGTGCTTATTACACCAGAGCACAAAGAACAGCCTCCTCGTCTCTGACAACAGCCCGCTTGCCATTTTTCTTGGTGGAAGTGTGGCCACAGCTTGGCCAGTGGCTGCTAGGCCTGTCACCTGGGCACAGCATGGCTTTCTGCTGCAGTGGTTGTGTGGGCTGGGAAGCAACAACCTGAAGGCAGGTACAAACAAACTCAAGTGAGGGGCCTGGAAAGGATGTGACTTTTAATACTTCAGAGGGGGCCTCGTCCTCCTTGCGACAGCTACTCTGAGTCCGCTACTCTGAGTCCACTTCAAAAGCCCCGATGCCCTGGGGACTCGGATAGTTGACATCAATGCAGCACTTCTGCCCCCTGCTCTCCCTGCCCAAATCCCTCAGCTCAGCAGAAGCTGCAGGGCCCCTCTCCTCCCAGGTTCGCCACTCCCCCACCAAGGTGCTGGGACCCACGGCAGGAAAAGAATGTTTACTTAAAGGCTGACAGTTCAAAAGGAGTGGGGGGGCAGGGTGGGTATCCTAATGGCACCACAAGTTTGCTTTATTTTCCAAAGCTCTGCCCCAGGGAAAGGTGATCCATCTGCCTGTAGACCGGCGAAGGAATGCCGGCCTCAGCCTCTTCCTAGCCAGCCCAGGCTGAAGGTTCTTCCTGGGGCTGCTCCGGCCAGCAAAGGTGGCAGACACTGATAATGGGGGGAGTCAAAGGTTAAACAGCAGAGATTAGATGAACACAAAGGCTTGTTAGGAAGTGTTAACATCTTACCCACAAATATACACAAAAAGTAGAACGGTGGCGAGAGAAGCAGCCTAGACACACATCCGAGCAGATGGGGGCCTGTGTAAGGCCCTGAGCACTGGAACATCCTTTCTCCCTACGAGGCGTGCGTGCGGGGCGGGGGGCGGGGGGCGGGGGGGGCGGTACGGACAGGGACACACCTGTGCGACCTCAGAGGGGCACTGACAAGCCACATTCCCCAGGCTGGGGCAGTGGGACTGGAAAAAGAATCCCAGGGCTTGGCCTCAACGCCAACCAGTGACAGGATCAAAGGAAACTTGAGGTGTACAGCTTCTACCCTTCCTTGTCATACTCCCACCACCTTTCGTGAGGCCAGAGGAAAGGCAGGGTCCAGAGCTCAGCTTTGTTTTGAGAGTCAGTTCTAATGGATTTAGTTTATTGGTTGAGGTGAAGTGACTTCTCCTCAGAGGTTCTTTGACAGGCAGTGTTCAAGGCAGTATGGGACATCTGCTTTCCCTCCTCAGAGGCAACGGCTGGCCCTCCCCCTTTTTCCTCCATTTCCTGGCTTTGGAGTGCACCTGAGGGGAGCTGCACTGCACTAGACCTTCTCATCAGCAACATGGACCAGAGAGGGATACCAGACACCTACTGTGCTTCTGGGAAAGCTGGAATCCTCAGCCTCAGGCAGCCAGCAAACATGTATTAGGCATCACCTATGTCCCAGGCCTTGAGCCCTGAGCTGGAGATGTAAGGATAAGGAAGAAACAAATCCATATCCCTGTGCTCCTGAGGGGCTCAAACCTAGTAAACATTGTTGTGCTTCTGCTAAAAGGTGAACCGCTTAAGCGGGACAGCTCCCTAGCTTCCTGCAGACACCCAGCTCCCTAGCTTCCTGCAGACACCCAGCTCCCTCCTCCCCCATTCCCATCTCCCTTCACCATTCTCGGGTTCTACTATGCAATGAAAAATGGCATATGAATGCTTATTCTGTACCAGGCACTGTTCTAAACACATTTGATACTCAAAATAATTCTCTCAGGTTGATTACTTCTATTATCCCTTTTTACAGAAGAGGAAACTGAGACATAGAAAAGTTAGGTATCTTTCCCAAGTTACAAAGATGATATATGGAGAAGCCCCTGTTGCAAGCAATAATCTCCCAAATCTCCTGACCCCTCCATCTCTCCACATTCTCACTACCAAGTAACAGGCCACATGGTCTAGATTTCCTGCATCTGTCCAAGGGTGGGCAGGGAGACTTTTAGAGCTCATGGACTAAGAGGAGGGCAGCAACAAACAGGCTGTCTCTCCTGGGAATCCCTGGGCACAGGGACCCCCCCCCCCGCCCCACCCTGCGGGTCTCCTAAGCACTCTCTCAACATAAATGGCTTTCTGAATGCCAAAATCTTTAAAAAAGACTTATATGCAAGCAAAGGTTCACAGTAGGCTTCCTGGCCCTGCCCTGTCATCCTGGGCAGGCCATTTAATATCTGTGCCTCAGTTTCTTCTTCCAGATTTCTTCCTCAAGTAAAGAAGGTGTGCTAGATGAACTTTAAATCATTGTGAAAAGGCCTGGAACAGGCCACCTCTGTCCCTCCCTCTTCCCTGTGCCAAAGGGCAGCTCCTTCATTTTGGTGATTACAGAAATGACCTACTGTATCCTATCACTCTCTTCCTACTGAATCCCCTCCCTGATCCCAGCCTTTCCCCTTCAGTGAACTGAGAAGGGGCATGAGAGGCTAGGTGCAGAGTGAGAGAGACCCTGGAAAAGAGGCTGAAAGTAGAAGCAAAGCTGCTGTGGACAGTCATCCTTCACACCGCACAACCTGCACAGCCAGAGCTGTCCAGAGACGTCCTCGACCCGTCAGGGCCTGAGAAAATCAGCAGGCAAATCTTCCTTCTTCCTTACCATCAAGGCTCTGGCCAAACTGCGGTCACCCCTGCCTGCAGCAGCCCTCCTAGAGAGTCAGCGTGCCCATGTACATACTAAAGGCTCCCAGAAGCCCTGCCAAAGAGAAACCTATTTAATCCAGAGTTCCCTAAACTTACTTGACCACAGAATCCTTTTTCCTAACCATGCCTATTAACACCTCCCACAGTGTTAGCAGCACCAATATTTTATCAGCCAAGCTCTCCTCAGATTCAGATTTCCAAAGAATTGTTGAGGACCTGCTTCAGGCCAGCCACTGTGCTCAGTGTTTGTATATATATGATTTAATTAAATTCCCCAAACAATCTATGAGGTAGGTTTGAATATTCTCCTGTGGTAGATGAGGAAACCTTGCCCAAAATAATACGGCTAATAAGAGGCAGAGGCCAGATTTAACCCAACATCTTGCCACTCCACTTTGGCTCATTCCACTTACAGCTGCCAACTTCTGGACTGAGGTTAAGAACCTTTCTGCACAAATGCTCTTATCAGGAGCAGATAGATCTTGGAAACACACTTTCTTCCTTCTTTGATCCATCCCTCACTTAGGACACAATACACTAGAATCCATTCCTTCAAGAAAAGTGGCCAATTGGTTCTTCAGGGGCAACGTATGTATGGACAAAGGAACCCTGGCTTTGGTTGGTAACCACAGTCCAGGATATTAGACCTGGGGCAGGCATGGAACCTCCAGGTAAAGAAAGAGGTCAAATAAGACAGAAATGCCACTGTGTAGTGGAAACTGCACGTGCCTGGGCACCGAGAGAGACTGTCACTAACATTCCCTTCAGTGGGTCAGTTCATCACGCTGCCTTCGTAGATACATTAATATGTAACACGAGAATAAAAATATGTACCCTCCCCTCCTCCAGATGGTATGAAGATCAGAGAACAGATTTTAAAAGTACCCTCAAAAAATTAACTACTCAAATAGCTATTAAGTTTTGTTTAGTGGTAGTAAAGGTGGAGAATACAGTACTCCAGGCAGAAGATGAAAATGCCAAGAGGTTCAGGAAGGAGCCAGTTACGGGTTTCACAGTCTCTCTAACCTACTTCCCAGCAGAGGAACTGGAGGAGGGCTGGGCTGAGCCAGCCTGGGATGCTGTACCAGAGCTCAGGGGGGCTCCAAAATGGGGACTTTGCTCTTCAGTCACCAGCCCTGCCCTTCCCAGGAAACCACTCCTATCCCACCCAGCCTCACCCATCATTTCAAAATTGTTTCCCCCACCCTAGGCGCTAGAGTGGGCCTTGAGCCATGGAGCTCCTGGCCAACAGCGCCACCTATGGCTGCATACGTGCATGAGATGGGACCCAGAGGATCTAACCACAAATGAATTTTCTGGTGAGCGAGCTAGCCTCTCTCCTCTCACTCCCTGGTAATCACATTTCGGCCTGATGTCTGTATTCGACAGTGACCTCTGGGGGACAAAAGGGAGGCAGCAGCCAGCTCCACAAACTGCTGGGCTGCAGATTCAAGCGCTATCAGAAGCACTTTTGTTCCCAGTTTGGACCCAGAGCCTCTTACGCCAGGGAATGCTTGCTGAAGCATGGAGTTTGTTTTCCTGAAGGCAATTTCTCTGTTGTCTGAAACTGCTAAATTCCACTTTCAGGCACTGACTCCTGTTAATGATGAGAACAATAACGGGAATAAACTGCCTTTTATCTGAGGGCTTCAAAGTGCTTTATAAACGCAAACCCTTATTATTATGACTTTATATTTATTGACAAGGCCCACTGCAGGGGCTGCTGGTTGCATGTACAGCAATAACCCTGAAATTAATTCATTCATCTCCACCCCTTCCCCTGTCCCCTTAACCCTGCCAAAATGATGGGGTGTGGAGGTCAGGGGAGGAAGGGAGGACTCAGGGCTGTGTTTGGGAAGCTTGGGAGCCATGCTACTTCCCTGTGGGCCTCATGGCCCTGAGGAAGATGGGGGAGGAAGCTGGTGCCACACAGCTTAGAAGACAGGGCAAGGCGCTGCTCTTCCTGATGCATATAAACTAGTGGTGGAGTGGGGGCAACTCTGGACTAGGCTTAGCACCCACGGTGCACAGAGAGTGGCTTCGCAGCTCTGGACAGGTAACATAAAAACTCCCAGCTCAGTGCCCCAGATCTTCATGGGAGGTGGCCCTGTGCTATAATCCTTCTGGTACAGGACAAGGCTGATTTGTTTCAGGGCTGTTCTCTTCAGGCCTCGAACAGGGCTCTGCCTTCTCCCGTGATCAGTCAGAGCTCTGGAAACCCAAACGGGGTCAATGCATTCCCAAGATGGTCAGCCCAGGAACAATCCTACCAGGATCATCCTTATCAGCCACCTTCTATTGCCTCAATCCCCACATTTTTGCCTCTCCTGCCACACCTGCTAGTGGACCACCGGAAGAGGAGCAAAAGGAAGTTGAGTACCCCTTTTGAAACATAATGGAAGACACTCCTAAGAGGCCTAAGGATCTGCTCATTGCGCCTCAGTGCAGGGAGGGACCTGGTTTACTGTGTCCCGGGCTAACACTTTAAACTACCACCTAGGAGAGGTATGCTGTCTGCCAGCTCTAAGAGCGGTGTCATCAGCCCACCTGCACTATGACTGCAGGATATCAAGGTCACAACAGCCTTACAGAAGAACCACCTAAGATCACAACTTAATGGCCATGTGGTTCCCTCATCGTCTTGGTCACTGAACAGATACTACTGGACCCCAGTATGTGCCAGGTACTGTACCAGATACTCATTCAAGTGGTAATCCCTCACCCTGATGGAGCTGATGACATTATTCAAACTGGTCCTGGAGAGGGGAATAAGAAAAATCTCTTCAAGCTTTCAGTGCCCACTGGGGTTTTAGTTCAGCCTTCCTTCCCTCCTCAGAGCTGGGGAGATCTGCCCTCTTGGGTAGGGAGCAACCTGAGACTTAACCCCAGACCACCTCCACCCTGTCCCCCCGTCTGCTCATACTCAGACAGGTACCCACTATGCTACTCACTTTTTGTTGGTAGTTCTGATAACAAGGCAGCGCTCCTTCTGGTCTACACAGACACTATAGACATCCTTAGGGTAGGGGAGGTTTCGAATCCGCCACTGAAAACTCATCTTGGTGTCCTTGCGCATGAATATGGGCTGCAGAAGGCAAATTTAACTCAAGAACTATTCTTGGGAGAGGCAGGAAGGGACACCTCCTACTCTCCTTGGAATTCCACTCAGCGGTCCAATGGGCCTCAGTTCTTCTCCACAGCACCCCCCTCCAATGCTGCTACTGCTGTGACATTGCAGGCCTGAAGCCCTGGACCTGGGATGACCAGACCAAACTCTGGGTATTCATTCAGCAAACATTCATAGAGCCGTGTGTCCAGGGGGCACAGTGGAGATGAGGAGGTGAACAAGACATGGTCCCTATCTTCAAGGGCCAGCAGCCCACCCTGACCACCCCCCCTCCACCCTCCACCCAGAGCACCTGGACAAATAGACATACATTGGCATTGCTTTCCTTGAGGAGTTCTGACCCCAGGCTTCCTGCTCCTGGGGGTGCTGGATCACCCACTTCAATCTGCCACTGGCCCAAGGCTCCGAGGGTACTTTTCACACGCCACTTTCTCACTGGGGAGAGAAGGAAGCAATGGGATTATGGGGAAAGAAGGGGCCCTGCTCTTTTCTGCTGAATCACTGACATCACACTGGATAACTAGAACAGGATAAAAGTGGGATGTACAGGTCTTTCCATGGGCTTTGCCCAGCTGAGCTGGGACCTCCCAACCTCTAAAATCTCAGTAGAGCATTTCAGTATTGGACAACCTGCACAGCACACAGCATGGGTACTCAGACAAAAGGAACTGGAACAAAGCTCTAAGAGGAGTCAAGAGCACCCAGGTGTGGCTTCAAGCAATGGGAAGGTGCAAGGGTTAGGAAAAAGGTGATTACTGGTAGGTAGGAAAATTCAGATCCCAAAAAGTGGGAGTTGAGATGGATTTTTCCGCCTCTAAAAAACATACAAAAGAAAAATAAGTTAAGAGGGTAAAGCTACTGGGCAGGTTTGTCTGATGATTCAGAAAAAAAAAAATGATTCAGAAAGTTTAAATAAATACAGAAACTCACTCATTTCAGGTATAGTGGGCTTAACACAACAGTCAAATCTCTGTATTTAAACCCTATTTTAAATACATCATTTCTAGAAGTTCTAATGTAAACATTTTTGTAAAGTGGACCTTGTACTTTTACTGTGCGAATATTAATCTCCATTTCACCTGTTTTACAAGTCAGCTGTCCGCATAAGGTTTTATATTTTTATTGTGCTTTAAGTGAAAGTTTACAAATCAAGTCAGTCTCTCACACAAAAACTTACATACGCCTTGCTACATACTCCCAATTGCTCTCCCCCTAATAAGACAGCCCGCTCTCTCCCTCCACGCTCTGTCCATTTCCTGTCCATTTCACCAGCTTCTAACCCTCTCTACCCTCTCATCTCCCCTCCAGCCAGGAGATGCCAACCTTTTTTTTTTTTTTAAAGTAAGGTACATACATTACGAAAATTATAAATCAAGAGACTAGTTCAATGGACATCACCTGAAAACTCCTACTGGGATTTTCAGGAACCCCGCTCAGCGATGCTGTGGTGACTGGTGTTACCAGTGCAGGCCACCATCAATGCAGGGGATGTCCCTGGCCCCTAGCTGTACCCTCTAGGTTGCTTTCCCTTCCTGCTGCATTTGGAATCACCATGGCTGCTGCCTCAGGGTCTCCTCCAGCCTGGGCAGCTGATCGGTACTACAGGCTGGCGGCCCTCCTGGAGCTGTTAGAAGGAGTTAAACAACTCAAAGAGGCATGGTATTCTGCTCGGTAGTTTCTGTTTGTTCCTTTTTTGGGACTGGGGTGTGATGGCTACTGTCTGATCCTCAGTATCCAGGCAAGCTGATGGTGTTCCTTGAGACCTTTTGAGCAGCTGTGCCAAACCAAAACACCCTCGCTGCTATCAGTAAGGCACACAAGCTGAACACAACAGTATGCTGTAAAATTAGAATTTCCCCTTGAATATGTGCTTTTATAAGGTCTGCTGCATTCTGCAGTGTGATTTTATTACGTCTTAGGGCCAAAACTCTCCCTAGAAACACATTTCCAAGTTTATAATGAAAATTAATAAGGAAGAGTAAGACTTGGAAATATGCTTTACAGGCAACTTTTTTTTTCTTTCCTACAAATACTTCTGCTATCTTAAGTGAATGGACTGTGACCAGGAGTATATCCAAATCTATTCACGTAATACCTCACGTAACTAGAAGCCAGCCCTCTGGGGGCCTCTGTCAGAGCCGCAAACTCAGAAGTGACAAATGCCTCTGAGCAGTAGCTTATGGTGACAAGATCCATGTACCTCACTCTCTGGTATAGGAAAGATCACTCCCAAATTCTCACTCCAACAATGTAGAAAATGCTCTGTGCACAATAATGCATACTGACAACAGCATGTGGGGACAGTTCACATTGAAGGGCAGTATCAGACCTACCTGGCACTTGGGACTATTTAGTGCAAGGCGAAGCATGTATCTTCTAGACCCAATGTTATCACTAGATAACAGAACACAGTCATCACAGATTTTAAAGATGGAAATCCCTCTAGAAAGCATCTAGTCCAGCGTCCGTATTTTTCAGAGGACAAACAGTATTTCTTCCCTGCCTGCTCTCCTTCGACCCTTGCCACCACTCTCCAGGGGACAGGGTATGAAGAATTACTAAGGCTCAGAGAAATCAACTTGCAAAAGCTACAGCTAAAGTTCAAGTCTCCTAACTCCAAGTCCAGATTCTGAGTCATTAACAAAAGGCTAAATTATATTCTCTAAATGTTTAATAAGCATATACTGTACAATATTTAGAAAGGTTCCTATAATTTTAAAAAAGCCATTCTATTTCTTACATATATTTTGGTCTTTAAAGAAGAAACTCTGATTATCTGAAAAGTAAATATGTGGAATAGCTAACCATTTGGGGCTGAATAAAAGACCTGTTCCTGTAATACTGGGCCTTGGTAAATTATAAGTCCTAAAGCAAAGACCAGTGTGGCCTCAAGAGTCAAGTCTGACCCCAGGATTTCTTGTCCACTCTTTTACTCCAAGAAGTGTTGAATTTTCCAGAGAAACCTTCCCAACTTGTACTCAAAGGAGGAAGAAAGTCAGCTACTGGTTTGCTTACTTCAGACCTCAAAAGTCACCCAGGTCACAGGAATTTGGTACCCTTGACTGCTTCACCTTTAAAAAAAAAAAAAAAAGAAAGAAGAAACCTTGGGAATAAAATCCTTTGTTAGGATGCAGAAGAAAGTCTCCCTGCCCGTTCCTTTAAGAGATAAGATCCAAGAAATATTTTGGTGAAGTCCTTGTTCTTTCTCTCACACACATGGACTTGAACACCCCCATGTAAACACATACTTTCTCTTTGCTTGTCTTTCTTGTCCTCATCTTTGTTCCTGAACTCAAGGACAGCTCCTGCAGCAACAGAAGACTGCTTCCACCTGCTGTCACTCTGATTTGATTATACGTTAAACCCAAACTGGTGTGTGCAAGGCAGCTCCCCAGGACGCTGTCATCTCTTCCTGGCTAAGCCAAGGCCAGTCCTTGGAAAGGAGACTTTCAATGAACCTGTAAAGGGTCTGCCAGGGACTATATGAAGGAGGCAGCGCCTGGGGGCTTTTTACTAAGTCAGCAGGAAGCAGGCTGATGTCCCCTACTGCTGAAAGGAGGCCTCATCTTTCAGGTGGGCTGGAAATTGGAGGTCCTAAAGGCCTCTTTCCCCAAAGCTCCAAGCCCTGGCCCACTTCCAACATGGATAATTACATTCCCCTTTCCTAAATACTCCCTGCAGCTTAGACTAGATGCAGGATTCTTCTTTTCTGCCCTAAAACACTGCAACATTGCTATGTGGCTATTAAACAGCTGCCATGTCCCATCCCTGAGGAGGCTGAAGGGAGTCGAGTGGGTCATTTATAAAGCCGGTGAAGTGCTTGGGGATGAAAGTGCTCAATATCCTCCAACTGCAGCCTGGGGTGGTTAGGCTGGCGGTCAAATACCAAAGCAGATTAGGCTGGTAATCCGAGTGTAATCGCTGGGGGATGGCCTGCCCTTCAGCCTCTGCCCCCGTGGACATGCTGTGCTCTCCTTGGGCTGGTTTGATGTTCCGATCATTGTTGGGAGGCCCTTCAGTTTTTCCCTCTATGAATACATACAGCATTCATTGTGGGGGGTGGGAATGAATAGTATTAAGAGGATAGAAAAAAAAATATGACACTAACATCAACTGGAATAACTCTGTCCTGGACAGATGTGCACCTATCAGCAATTCCTCCTCCGTAAATTACTTTGTGGGTTTTTCGAACAGAAAACCAGTTGGCCAATTATCAAGTTTGTATAATCAGCTGGAAAAATGGACACTATTTCCATTTACTGCCACAAAACTCCATGATCTCTATTTTTTACTTCACAGACTGCATGACCAAAAGCCATCTCAGGCCTGGGATTATTACACGTAAAGATTAGCAACGAACAGTACCTTGCAAGGGCACCTGGGGCAGGGGGAGCACTGGTTGGTGATGGGCAGGAAAAGGCTTGGCTGCTCTAAGGCTGTAGCCCAGTGGTGTGGGTAGGGTATTCCTCAGCTGCCCGTCTCTGCCCTGTCCCAATCAGCCCCACTTAGGTCATCCTGGGGAGTGTAAAATTTAACAAGAAGAAAACTGGATTTAAGTATTCTCAGCTCCCAAAGGTATATTGTTGTGAATTAAAAGAAGAACTCTTAATCAGACAGACCTAGGCTTAAATCCTACTCAGAAACTAACCAGCTCCGTGATTCTGAACCTCTTTGAGCTTCAGTTGTTTCCTCCAACTGTAAAATGGGGATAGAAGTGCCTACCTCATAGGGCTATAATGAAGATGATTAAATAATTCACATAAAGCACTTAGCATGGTGCTCAATAAAAATTATGGTATTAATATTATTATTAGGTAAACTTTAGCCAAATAATCTTTTCCTATGAACCTCCATTTCTGCTTTTAAGAAAAAGGATTTTGGAGGTCATGGTCCCTCCCCAACCTACCAAAAAAAGTGACAGGTTAACGTGGGACGGTGGGGCACAAAGCACTACAGATGAAGGAACCTGGACTTGTTTTTCATTTAATTTCATGTCCAAGCACAACAAAGAGGCTTGGGTTTTATTTGTTTGTTTGTTTTTACAGCCACAGCAGCTGTAGTGTTTTATTTGCTCTGTGTAGAGAAAAGAGGTGATGCTGGGGGCTGGGGAGAGGGCTGACGCTAGTCTCTGCCCTGGTTACGGTGGTGGTTAGCCCACGTGACCTCTGCTTTCATAAGTTCTCCCCAGTTAGGCATTCCAAGGCTGTCACCCCCTGGGAGCACTATAAATTACAATGCATTGTGAGGATATTACTACTGTATTGGTTTCCACCAAATCAGTGTCATATGCTAAACACATCAAGATTTTTAATAGCACCAGACTAAACCAATTGGGACTGGAGCCCAAGCAGCTCATAATAAGGAGGGATCAACACTTCACTCTGTGACTGAACATGCGCAGGACACACGTGTTAAGACTGGAGACTAAGAGAATGCAAACCAGTGTAATCCGTGTTGTCGGTTCTAGACATTTATGAGCTGTCAGAAAAAGGGAAAAAGAAATTCCCTCGCCAATACTACCTGTCGATCAGGCCCAGGAAGAAATTAAAGTCAAGAACAATGACAAGAAAATAACCCAGCCCATGGCTCCATCATTGGTCTTAGCATTTCAGGTGGAACTTAATAAAGAGACCAATTCCCACTGCTGACAGCCTTAGGCCTGGGTCAAGTAGCCAGGCACCCAGCTCTGGGAAGTCAGTTAATGTTGATGTGCATGCCTGGAAACAGAGAATGGACAAATCAAATCACTTCCACAAATCTGAGCTGGAACTCCTATTCATGAGGCTATTCTTAGAGGAAGAGAGCTGCAGGAATGAAAACAACAACATTGCAAAATCACTGTTTCTACCCCCTATTCCCTTTGATTCTGACATCCCAAGATGAGGGCCCTATTTAATAGTGCCCCCATTCTTGCTGCCTCTGAGGCAGACCTTACCCTTTACCAAGGTCAGATTCTGTAGCCACTGATACTTGCTCCTGGCGTGGTTTCAAAAAAACAAGCAAAAAAAAAAAAAAAAGACAGTGAAAGCCTGTCCTCACAACCACCAGTCTACACGGCTCAGTTCCAATACCACCTCCTCTGTAAAGTTTTTTTCCCCTTCCCACCTTAGTGTTACGCTCTCAAATGGCTGGGGGTGGGGGTGGGTTTACCAGTCAAAAGAAGGACTCCAACTCCAGGTCTCCATCTTCCGGTGTCCAGCCCTGTCCTCAAATTATTCTCAGGAACAATGTTGCCTGGAAGGCCTCCGTCTCTCCCCTAGCTTCCACATTTGGTGCTGGGATCCTCCCTTAAGCCTAAGGCTAAGGGTGTTCACCTGTGCTTAGGTCAGCCCCAATCATTCCTAAGGGCCCGCTGGGAGCCTCTGTCACTTACCAAGTAGCTCGCTTGTCTTTTCATCATATTCTTCGGCCATTTCCTTCCCGTCTGGGAACAAATAGTGCACCTTCCTTCTCCCTGTGCACAAAGCGGAGATTGCCTTACCCCAAAGCCTCCTCTTGTCTTGCCTCTTACAGACCAAGGGGTCTACGGAGTAAACAGCAACAGCACTGGGTGTTTTGAGAAACCCTCCCAGAGTCTTCGAAAAATTCCTTGCCAACAATCATTGACCATTTACTTTAAGACTTGCCCTAGGAAGAACTGGTTAAAAAAAAAAGACATGCTCTAGGGCTGACTTCCTTTCAGAAGCTTTCTCCGGAGGTGTCTTTGCCCTACTATTTGTTCTACCAGCAAAAGTCCATAGTTCTTCCCGTCTGTTGAACTCCTCCTTGCCCTTCAAAATACAGCTCAAATGTCACTTCTACTGGTAAGTTGTCCTTACCTATCATCCCCAGCCTCTTTGGCAGAATTAATCACTTCCTTATATGTGCCTCTACAATCCTTTATTCATACCCACTGTGGCATATTCATCACATTGTATGATAGTTTTAAAAGCATCTGTCTCCCCAAGAATGGCATCTTATTTATCTTTCTCTCCCCAGTTCCAAAACCCAAGCCTAAGAGCTCAGTATACTGCACTGGGTTTCCTGCTGATGTTAGTCTCCAAGTATTCATGGCACTTACCTTGCTTATAATTTTCCATCATTTTGTGAGATTATTTGATTACTGCCTGTCTCTTCTACTAGATAGGGGATGTTTTCCTCCCTGTCCATGATTTCCCTGAGACCAAGCATAAAAATAGTACCTGGCATATACTAGGACACCAGCTAAATATTGATTGAAAGAATGAATGAACATTGATTCATCTTCCACTGAAAGAAGAACCCAAGGGAGTTTCCAGCCCAATTCCCTCCACATAGGCAATATAATCATAAGCATTTGCTTAAGAGTGGCTATGTAATTTCCCCTTTTTTTTACATGTTAAAAACAAACAAACAAAAAAAACCCCATTGCTGTCAAGTCGATTCTGACTCACAGCAACCCTTTAGGACAGAGTAGAACTGCCCCATAGTGTTTCCAAGGATTCGAACTGCTGACCTTTTGATTAACAACCGAGCTCTTAACCACTGCACCGCCAGGGCTCCGTTTTACATAGGTAAGTAGATATAGGTGCATTCCTCAGTGCACTAATACCCAGTAGATAGGCACCCAACATATGCTTGATAAATAAGAGCCCCAAAGCCCCTAACCAGCTAAAGGTGTCACTAGCTAAAACTGGCAACCTGTATCTGATCTCCCAAATCCTTTTCTTGTCCAACTCACTCCCCTGGGCCATAGTTCTCTTGAGTTGTTCCTAATTTGTATTCTGGAGAAACTCAGCCCCAAAGCTTGCAGGGTCTCTCAGCAGGCCCCCTAGGTCATACCACCCTAAGTCACTGGGATGTCTCAAAGGAGCTGGAAGGGGGTTTTCCTGTCAGGCGTAAGGTACAAGACATTGCCTCTGATAGCTGAGGGTGCCTGGCCTGGACTCCAGACTTAAGCCAGCCAGGATGCAGTCTTTACTATCTGCCAGGCACTTTACATGCTTTATCTCATTTAATTATCACAAGAATTTCATGTGCTCCCATTACTTGTATTTCACGGAAGAGGAAAATTGAGGCACAAAGGTCCTGTAACTTACTCAAGGTCCTAAAGCTAGGAAATGACAGAACTGGGCTTAAGCCCATTTGAGGCTCTAACAACCATACTAGAGTGACTTCTTATATGGCTTTAAATATTTGAAACTTGAACAGTATTTCAAGGATGTATTGGCCATTTTTCTAGTGAATTGCCAGTTCAGGCCTTAGTCTACTTTATTTGGGTATACATCTTCTTCTTCCTGATCTGATTGACCTTTGTGTGTATTAACCACATGTCATATCTTCGCAAATATTGTTTCAATTGTCTTTTAATTTCATTTAAAGTGGGTTTCCCCAAACAAGTGTTTTAATTTTTATGTAGTCAGCTATTCCTTCCTTTGCGGTTACTGCCCTAGAAGTTGTGCTTAGACATCCTCCCTCACCCAGAGATTATATAATATTTATCTATTCTTTATTCTAATACTGCATTTATTCTAGTAATATATACAGATAATAGATAATATAGATTAAAAACATCTAAGATATGATAGTACGATATTTTGGGGAAAAAATATGTGAGCATATATGAATGGAAAATATAAAAATAATGTAAATTCTGATTATTTCTGGGTGGTAGGATTATGGATTTTTAAAAAATTATTTTTAATATTTCCACAATGAATATAAATTAATTCTATGATTAAAAAATTGAAAAGTGTGTTATCATTATTAATAGCAGTGATTCTTGGTGGGAAGGAGGTAACATTCCCCCCTATACACACACACCCCCTAGGAAGGTAAATCTGCAGAGGATGACTGAAAAGGCATATTTGTATATTTGATTCTGTATTATTTTTTTGGTTTGGGAAAAAACCTAAAACACTGCTTTGTGATGCTACTAAAAATATAAAAAATTGAGAAAATCTTCTTGGTTGATAAATATTTGTTTAAACACTGTCCTGTGAGATAGTGCAGTGTTTAGCATGGCACAGGACATCTATCACAATACGCCCCAATTTATCTGCAATCTCTCTTCATTTTTCACCAGGTCCCCTCATTGCTCCTTGGGAAAAGGGACTCCCTTATTAACCCTTGTACCTAGCATAGTGTCTGATAGGGTGTTGGTGCTTGATGAAGGTTTGTTACAACTGAATAGGTGACTGCTCCAGCCTCACTAAACATTGTTATTCCTCTAGTAATAATCCATACACTTGCACACCCCCATGCCTTTACACATGATTCATTCTTCACGGAATATCCATCCCCTCTTCTCCACTTAGCAAACACCTATTAATTCTTTAGGATCCATAAACGTTGCCTCTTCTGTCAGATCTTCCTCCAAAGACATCACCATTTCCTCCTTTGTGGTCTGCTAGCATTTTATACAAGATCCCCACCTCTATTTAACAACACACAGTGCTATTTATTTACATGTCTTTTTCCCTGACCGCACTTGTGAACGCCTGGGACAACATGTCTTTTTCTATTTGCTCTAGTACAGAGCTTGGCAGAGAGTAAAGCTTCCCTAATGTTTCATGAAATGAATGAGCAAATGAGCAGCTGATTTAATTTCTACAAACTCCAGGCTCCCCTGACCGGCCTCTCTGCCTGTGGATGTGTTCCCAGCTGTTATCCTGAGAACTGCAGGAATTCAGACCTAATTCATTCTGGCTGCCAAGCAATCCGTGGGTCCAGAGGGGACCTGAAAGCACAAGAGGTCCTAAACTAACCAATCCTAGTGCAGAAAAAAGTCAAGACTCCATACCCCTGTGACCACATCTTCTAGGCACAGCTTCTGGCCCTTGCTCTGTCACCCCTAAAGGCCCAGGGAACATTTAGAGGCTCACATATAAACTCACAACATTACAGCTTGAAAAGGACTTCAGAGTTAACGGAAGTGGCCCACCCGCCTCATTTACAGATGAGGAAAGTGAGGTCCAAACAAGTAAAGGGGCCAACTGAAGAGTCCCTGGTGAAAGAATGGCAGAATGGGAACTAGAGCCCAGGTCTCCAGCCTCTTCATGACACCAGGCTGTCCTCAGCAACAGAGCCCCCAGGCTCTGCTTCATGGGATTACAGGTCAAGACTCATTTTGTACCACTGACTGGCTGGGGGAGCTGGGGCTGGTCTAAAACCTCCCTGGATTTCAGTGTCCTCTTCTGTAAAAGGAGGTGGAAAATTATCAGACTCAGGACAACGGTGAGGATCAAACGAGATAATGAAAGTGAAAACGATTATTATTTATTAGTAACAGAACTCAGAATGTGGCGAGGTGTTGTAGGGGAAACTAGGGGGAATCCAGAGACGTGCAGTCCAGTTACGTCATCTCTCTGGACCTCAGTTTACTCATCTGCAAATGAGGAACCTGGACTGGCTGACGGCCGCGGCCCTTTCAGCTCTGGGGTCCCAAGCTCTGAGGCCCTTCCCGGAGAGGCCAGAGTGAAGGGTCGGACCCTGGGGAAAAGGACGAGGGTGCTCGCGGGAGCCTCGAATTACCGTCCTGCAGCAGCGCCGTCTTCTTGGCAGCCCGCAGACTCTCCAACCAGTTAGTCACCGCCATCTTTCCTCTGCCCCGCAGAGCGCCGGGCCGATGCCATGGCAACCGCTCCGCCAAGGGTCACTTCCGGCTGACCCGGAAGGTGTTCTGGGCAATTGACCTTCCACGCCCTTCCCCTCCCCCCTATTCCCTTCGTTCGCTCTCATTGGCCCCATTGGTAAGTATTTAATTACCGCTCTTCCCGGAGCGACGAGAGTGAGGATGACCGCACCCCGGAGCTGAATCCAGGGAGGGAGGGGCTCTTGGGGCAGAGTTGGGGCGTTCCAGTTCACCTCTGGCCCCCAGCTGGGAGTCCTGGCCCGCCCCAGCTGCGTACGCGGCGGGCACACCACACCTGCCGGGGTCTTCACCCCCAGCTGTGAGGCCGAAACTCCCCCAATCCCGGAGGGCGCCCTACACCTGCTGCGGCTCTGCCCTATATCCCCGCAGCTGTGAGGCTGAGCACCACCGTGCTGAGAGGCCCGGGACCAGGGCAGGTGCAGGGCATTCCCACTGCCCCCCTAAACCCCTTCCCCCAAGTTTTTCTTTGTGGGTCTTTGACGTGACGTTTATGTGCAGGTTCCCTCCAGTCTCCACTTTTTTGGGGAACCCAAGTCCTTTCTAAAGATACAATTCCATTTCCCAGGCTGGCATCCTCTTTTTGTAAAACCCTTTGCAGGTGGGTTGCAGGAGGAGCAGATACTGCACTGGATCTTTAGAGCAACCCCAGTGAGGAATGATATTCTCTCCAATTCCTCAAAAGCCCTCCATTAGTCCCAGCCTCCCCCCCTCACCCCAATACTCTGTAACGCTGGTGAATGTAGAGCCAGGCTAAACCACCAAGGTTCAACTGGGTTTTGGGAAACCCCTGGGGACTGAGCTGCTGCCCCCAAGGTCTGGCCATTAGAAACCCCAACTCCGTCGGGAGAGGGTTTTGGGGACGGTTATTCTGGATTTCCTTCCACATGACTGCTGCCCTGATCAACCCTCAAGCAGAAAGGCCAGCAGCATCCAGCCAAACCTCCATGGACCCCCGGGGCATCCTGAAGGCATTTCCAAAGCGGAAGAAAATCCATGCCAATCCATCATCAAAAGCAATTGCAAAGATGCCCAAGAGGGAAGACAGAGAAGAAGCAGGAGGTGAGCTCACCCACTCTCAGACACCTCCTGAGCTTGAACTCTCAACCTTCCTGTAACCTACATTGTTCATGTCCAGAATCAGGTATAGATAGGAGCTGACTCTGTCTGCTCAGGGCCTGTGAGTCTGTTTGCACCTGCCTTGCACTATGGTTAGTCCTGGGTCTTTGACAGGCCACTTGCTGCGTTATCTTCTAGCCTACCCTAAGACCTCCATCAGTCAGAAAATACTGCTTGATTTCTCAGGAAATGACCAGCAGAACCCTTTGCTCTCCAGGAGAGTGCCTTAAGAGGTCAGGGACAGAAATCTCACTTAGGTCCCCAGGATTATAAGTTGTTTTGTAACCAAATTGACAAGTAGATGGCAAAGGTTTACACGGCAGAAAAGAGGTCTGCGAGACTGTGAGGCCTGTAAAGGCAAGAAACATGTCTGCCTTGTGCCTGACACAGAGTCAATGTGAAGAAATGATAAAAATGAGGTGATTCTGGACTGCAGTTCAAAGCAGGGAGAAAAGAGGCATTCATTCATTCATTTAACAAATATTTATAGGAAGCCTACACTCTGACAGGCACTATCGTAGGTGCTGGGTTACAGCAGAGAACAGGACACGTGAAAGGCCTTGCTCCTTAAATGTAAGTGATGACCCACAAGAAATTCGCTTTATGCAAGGCAGACTGTCTGGAAGGAAGGAAAAATGACTGCTGAGGGGGAGGAGACTGTAAACGGTTCATTCAGGTCATATCTGAAAGTCATGACAATAGGCATCTGAATGTCCCCTCCACAGAGTGGCTGAGCTCCCTGCGGGCCCATGTGGTGCCCACTGGCATTGGGCGAGCCCGGGCCGAACTCTTTGAGAAGCAGATCATCCAGCATGGTGGCCAGATATGTCCTGCCCAGGCCTCAGGGGTCACTCATATTGTGGTGGATGAAGGCATGGACTGTGAGCGGGCCCTCCGTCTCCTTAAACTGCCCCAACTGCCCACGGGTGCCCAGCTGGTAAAGTCAGCCTGGCTGAGCTTGTGCCTTCAGGAGCGAAGGCTGGTGGACACAGCAGGATTCAGCATCTTCATCCCCAACAGGTGGGCTGGTGGCAGTCTTTCCTCAGATGTTTTCTAGCAGCATCTTGAGCTCTCTTCTTGGATTTTAAAAAATAACTATCATTGTCTTAATTGGGCACATCAGGATGAGGGGCAGAGGTAAGATAAGACTTTTGGTGTCCCAAACTCCCATCATCATCCCTGCAGGTACCTGGACCAACCACAGCCCAGCAAGGCCAACCAAGACTCTTCTACTCCTCCTGGCCCCCATGAGGCTCTGCTCAGGACACCCCTTTCTCCTCCCCCTCCTCCCACCAGACCTGTATCTCCTTTCCAGAAGGCAGAAGAGGCACCAAGCATCCAAACCCAGGTCAGGAACCTCCCAGCCCCCATGGCTCCCTCCCCCTGGGAACCAAATCAGAGAAAGGGGAAGGACCTGGTGGTTGTTCACAAAGTCCCAGGGCTCCGAGAGAGGAGGACTTGCTTGATTGTGAAGCCATTTAGATCTTTCCAACATTTTTCACTCCTGCATTCGCCCATTCTGTGCCTACCACGTACCATGGGGATTCTGGGGCTGGGCACTGGGGGAAGCCAGGTAGAACATGGCCCCAACAATTAAGGGGTCCCAGGTCTGATGCAGAAGACCCAACCTCATTCTTGGGTAGCTCCCAGTCTCGCTAGAAGACTCAACCCTTACTTTAAGGAGCCTTTCTCATGGAGGGCAGGGATTTATTGTCTCTTTTCCTTTCCTACCTCAAGCCTGGCTCTGATGATGAAACCAGTGATGGAGAAGAGACCCAGGTTAGCGCAGCTGATCTGGAAATCCTGATCAGCGGCCACTACCCCACCCCCCTTGAGGGAGATGGGGAGCCTAGCCCAACCCCTAAGGCCCTAGATAAGTGGGTCTGTGCACAGCCTTCAAGCCAGAAGGCGACCAACCACAACCTCCACATCACAGAGAAGCTGGAAGTGCTGGCCAAAGCCTACACTGTTCAAGGAGACAAGTGGAGAGCCCTAGGCTATGCCAAGGCCATCAATGCCCTCAAGAGCTTCCACAAGCCTGTCACCTCTTACCAGGTATCTGGAAGCTAGGGAAATGTGAGAGGGTCTTCTCTTTACTAATCAGGGGTTGGTGGCAGTACCAGTCACAAGTAGGGGTCAGGTATAGTGGTTAAAATTATGTGTCTGGGATTTACACAAAGAAAAAAAAGGGGACATTGAGTAAAGCAGATTGGCAAAATCTTAATAATTGTTGAACTGGGTGATGGATACTTGGGGGTTTGTTATAATATTCTCTCTACATTTGAATTTTTCTGTAATAAAAAGTTAAAAAAAAAATAAGTTTAGACTCTGGAGGCCAACAGAGCTGAGTTTGAATTCTGCTTCCCATCATTCACTAGCTGTGTGACTTTAGGCAAGTTACTTAAACCCTCTGAGCATCTATTTCCTCATCAATAAAAAGGGACTTAGAAGCAAATTCACAGAGTTGTTCTGAGGATTAAATGAGATGATCCCTGTAAAGCACTTTAGCACAGTACTGGTGCAGTTAGCCCTCAGTAAACGTTAGCTCTTGCTGTTGCTAGGATGGTGATGATGACAGCGACCAGCGATGACTAGAATCATCATTTCCCTACTGCCTATTGCTGGTCTCCGTTCTTCTGGGAAACAAGGGACAAATTACTCAGCCCTCATTCAATCCAAAGTTTATTTCTTCAGCTGGGCCCAAGATTAACATGGCTGTGCAGTTGCCAACCAGCCAAGCTGGGCTTTTCCCAGACTTCTGCTAAAGCAGGGTACTTCACTCCCACTGGCCCTGCATCTCCCGTCTTCTCATTCTTTTCTCTTGCCTCTGCCTCCTGCTGCTCTAGGAGGCCTGCAGTATTCCTGGGGTTGGAAAACGGATGGCTGAGAAGGTCGTAGAGATCCTGGAGAGTGGGCATCTGCGGAAGCTGGACCATATCAGTGAGAGCGTGCCTGTCTTAGAGCTCTTCTCCAACATCTGGGGAGCAGGAACCAAGACTGCCCAGATGTGGTACCAACAGGTCACAGCCTGGCCCAGCCCCCATTTCAGTTTTCTGTATCTCAGGGTTCCTGTCCCACAGTTCCCTTCCACCTGTGCTCTGATGGAAATGAACCCAGACTGTAGAGAGACCACTTTTCAAGGGGATCAGTGGTTTCCTGGCTCCCAGAACAGCCCTGTCGTTGTGGTATCCTTGAGGCATCAATCTGTGGCATAGGCAGGGACTAGAAGTGCATTTCTCTGTCCCTCAGACCAGCAAGGACTTTGCTGAGGAGACTAGGTCTTGGGGCTGAGTGCCCAGAGCAGTGGTTCCCATACCTGACTGTGCTCAGAATCATTTGGGAGCCTGATAACAATGTGCATGCTCAGCCCCATCCCCAGACCTAAGGACTCAGAAGCTATGATGGACCCCACAAACCAGTATCTGAGGATTGCAGCGAGTCTTCCGTGCCCATGCCCTTCCAAAGTCACGCTGATTACAAACCTAACTCCTGCTGGAATTGGTCCTGCCTCAGGCCTTCCAAGGAATCTGGGGTAGGGGCGGGGGAGGGGAATGGAAGCCTTGTGTGTGTGTTCACTCACTGCCTCATCATTAGTCCTGGATGCTCATAGCCTCCCCATCTGGCTTCTATTCCCAGGGCTTCCGGACCCTGGAAGACATCCGCAGCCAGGCCTCCCTGACTACCCAACAGGCCATTGGCCTGAAGTATTACGGTGACTTCCTGGAACGCATGCCCAGGGAGGAGGCTGCAGAGATCCAGCAAACAGTAAGCAGGTGTCCCAGAGCAGTGAGGAGAGCCAGGCCCTGCTAGAAGGTCAGGGCCTGGTTCAAAGCCAAGAACCCCTGATCTCTCAGCTGGGGAGCCCAGCAGACAGCGGAAGCTGTGGGTCAGCGGAGGTTGGGGCAGGTGGGGAAAGAGCAAAGAGAGAGGGAAGCTGCGGACCCAGAAGAGGGGCTGGGTGGCTTTGGTAGGGCAGCTGTAACACCAGCTGTCTGGATTAGGGTTCTCAGGAGTTGGGCAGAATTAGGATTGGATTAGATATTAGAATGGTATTAGGACTGGGTTGATGTTAGGACTAGATTTTGCAGAGATAGATTATGTTCAGAATTGCTTGAGGATACTGGGGTTTGAACTGGGCTGTGTAAGAATGGATTAGGACAGAGGTTCTTAACTTTATTTGGGATCACAAGTTTCTTTGAGGACTTGGTGAAAATTAGGGCCTCTTACCCCCAAGAATGCACAAGTGTGTGAAGTTTTATGTCTCTTTACAGGAGGTTTATGGACCTGAAGTCCACCCAAGGCTAAACCCCTATACTTCAGGATTTGGGATAGAGTTGGAGTAGAAGCACAGCTTCAGGAGAATTAGGTTTGGAGTTAGAGGAGAGCTAGATCAAGAGTTAAGTGAAGGTTAGGCCTGAATTAGGATTAATATTTTGTTAGTGTTGGTTGCTTTCAAATTAAGATTTGTGATTATCTTAGAAATAAGGTTTGGTCACGATTTGGGTTTTGTTTAGAGTTGGGCTAAGGATTAAGTTCATGTAAAAGCTAGATTAGAGGGAGACGGATACATTTAGGGCTGGATGTACCGTGTGGTTGGCCTCAGGATTAGGAGCTGGTTGCCCACTTAGGTCTGAGATTCAGATGGGGTCAGGACTCCATGGGGACTCTGGCCCAGTTTAGCTGGAATCAGCCTGTAGCTGTGCCCCAGGCCGCAGGACTGAGGCAGGCGCAGGATGAATGCTCAGGGCTCTCTTTATCCACCCATCACCAGGCCTTGGTGCTAGTGATGACACCGTCACTCAGCCACAGTATCTGGGCACAGAGAATGGCCCAGCTAGCCCCCAGCCCATTAGAACAGAAGTGGCTTTCCACCTGGCCTCCTGCTCCCCATTTAAGGGCCCCAGCTTTAGGAGTTTTTGATGGGATTACTCATTCTCCTTGTGGGAGGCTCTAGAAGTGGGTGAAGGGATTAGCAGAGCCCGCCTGGCAAGAGAATTGAGGTGTCCTAGCAGTGAGTATCCAGGGCCCCAGAAATCTCCCTGTCCTGGGGCAGAGGCGGGGAGGCCATCTGCATATAAAAGGCCTCAGTGTCTCTGGGGTGGGGGCTAATGGGCTTATCACTCCTCAGTAACGATGATCCCTGAGCTGTCAGCCCCCTCAGCCTCAGCTCCCTCCCCCTACACCCCATTCCTCCGAGTCAGGATGTGGGCATTGGCTCTGAGTTGCTCCTCTCTTTGCTTTCTTTCAGTTACTTTTGCACAGGTGCAGTTAGATTTCTGGGCTACATTTCCCAGGGCACCCTGCCTGCCACCTGCTCAGGCCCCAAGCACTAGCACATACTTTCTACCTTTAGCTCCAAATCCATAATAGATTCCTGGGGCTGCTGACACCTGCCGAGGGTCCCAGGCACCTGCCCCTTGTCCTGGGTGGAGGTTCACTGATGGAAAGAATGATCTGTGCCCTCTCTCAGAATCGAGTAACTATTTTCTTCTATCTCCCCTCAGGCCTTCCTCCTGTGGGGTCAGCACTTTTTCTTCCTCTTCTGTCCTAGTGAAGCTAGAGAAGTCTTTTCCTCAGGGTAGATCCTCTGGCCTCTTTTCCCTGGGGCTCATTCCCTCAGGCTGGTACCCACATGCAGGGATTAGCTTGGGTCATAAACTGGGAGTTTGGGCCTCTGGGTCAGGGAACACCCTCTTGCTGCCCCTGAAGAGGAACCCCTTATAGGGCTTGAGGCCCACGGTTCTCTTACTCCCTCACCGCTCTTCCCCAGGTCCAGGAATCAGCCCAGGCCCTCAACCCCGGGCTGCTGTGTGTGGCATGTGGTTCGTACCGACGGGGGAAAGCCACCTGTGGTGATGTGGACGTGCTCATCACTCATCCAGATGGCCGGTCCCACCAGGGCATCTTCAGTCACCTCCTTGACAGCCTCCGGCAACGAGGTATCTGCTCCATCTCTGGATGAGCAAGTTGGTAGGGTACAGGGCAGGGCTGAGCTGCTCCCAGGAGGAAAAGCCTCCAACTGGCAATCCCTGGGCCAGAAGCAGGGGAAGCTTGCTTCATAAGAAGCACACCTCTCCCTTGTGGCCAGAGCCACTTCAAGGAGATGAAGCAGAGCTCCCCACACTACACAGAGGTAATCAACAGTACCGGCAGATTGAGTTTTGTCTGATCTTTCTGTGGAGAAGGTGGGGAGGAATTTCTGACCATGTTTTACAGATAAGGAAACAGGTCCAGAGAGGGCAAGGTGACCCAGTAGACCAGTGGGCGAGCTGGGAATAGAGAAGCCAGGGGTGATTAGGGAAGACCTGGGAGGATGCGATGGCCCAGGGCCTGGCCCCCTGCCCTGTCAGCAGCCTCCTGTGTTGGCCTAGGGTTCCTGACAGATGACTTGGTGAGCCAGGAGCAGAACGGGCAGCAGCAGAAGTACTTGGGTGTGTGCCAGCTCCCAGGGCCCAGGCGGCGGCACCGGCGGCTGGACATCATCGTTGTGCCCTACAGCGAGTTTGCCTGCGCGCTGCTCTACTTCACTGGCTCTGCCCATTTCAACCGCTCCATGAGGGCTCTGGCCAAGACCAAGGGCATGAGCTTGTCAGAGCATGCACTTAGCACGGCTGTGGTCCGGGATACCCAGGGCCTCAAGGTGGGGCCTGGCTGGGTGCTACCCACTCCCACCGAGAAGGATGTCTTCAGGCTCCTAGGCCTCCCTTACCGAGAACCGGCTGAGCGGGACTGGTGACCCAAGACTGGGGGGCCCTGGACCAGCCACCCCACCCAGATGACCATCCAATACCCCTCTCCCACCTCAGCTGGCAGAACCTCACTACTTCACCCACCCGCCATCCTCAGCAAGCACCACGATCTCAGGGTCCACACAGCCCTTTCCTAAACAGGAACAAGCTGCTAGCCTTTTTACCTCACCACTGGCCCTGGTAGAGTTTTGCACATGCTCTCTGCCCCATTCTAATCAGGGAAGGGACAGGTGGCTGGTTTGAAGCCCAGCTTCCTGTGCTGAGGACCCAGGCATCCCCCCTCCTCTGCCCTGGAGAGGGGCTGCAGAAGAGGCAAGCAGCTGTGGTCCCAGCATCATCCAAGACCCTTTGGAGTAGGAGAATGAGCAGTTCCACATGTACTCCCTTGACCCACCCTGCTTCCTGTGCAGCTGGAGGTGCTGGGGAGAGGGCCCCCAGGCTCGGGGAGGACAGCAATGGAAGGCCCAGAGGCCCAGTAAAGTGCATTTGACATTCAACCTCTCTGGTGTCTGTGAGCTGCTGCAGCCCCTGCCTGCCTTCTTCCTGCCCAGGCATACGGGATGGGACCTGAGCAGGGAGTTCAGAAAGGCTGCATGAACTACCCTTGAAAAGAGCCAGGCCTGAGCTGGCTTCTGAACTCAGGAGCGGAGCAGGGGTGGCTGTCAACAGGAGAATTTGCGGGGGGGAGGGCAGACATTAGCTCCTCACTATCTACCTATCAGCAGCACCTGTGTGCCTGGCCCTCAACCAGGCTATCAGGGGACTTGAACAAAGGTGACACAACTCATGGGAAACAAGGACAATTAAAGGGAGACCTGCGTGCCATTGACAGGGCTGGGGCAGTCCAGGAAGACTGCCTAGGGGAGGGGGAGGGGTAGGCTGGCAGAGAAATATTTGAGAGGGGTAAGCAGGCTCTGTTTGAGGACAGTTAAGGGACCAGCTTTAGAGAGGATGTGGTATGCTGGGAATCAGGAGGAGGGGCAAGTAGAGGGTTGAAAGTCAGGCAGAAGGGCCTGGTTTGATAGCAGGTAGGACCAAGACCAGCCACTGGGATAAGGATGATGTCCTAGGCTAAACCTTGCTGGCCTGGGAGAATTTGGAGGGAGGATTTTGCTAGGTGGCGGTTGGACATGCCAAGTGTGAAGGATGGTGAGTACAGAGCCAGGGGAAAAGGTAGAGGGCAGGAAGCAACTCGGAGAGGCTCCACAACATGGGGATTTGGAGGTAGAAAGAGGAGCTCAGGCCACAGAGGTGGGCTCAGACTTTGTCCTGGTGTGGTGGGGGTAGTACTGAGGCCTGTGTCTCTGCCAGTAACTTGCATAGATCTGGCCTTTGCCTGGTCTCAGCCAGAGGGTTCCAGCAGCTTGAGACCCCGAAGGCCAAGCCATGGGGCCTTGCCTTCATGGGTCCTGCTGGGGAAGGAACCAAAAGTCCATGGAGCCTGGGAGCCCCTTTTACAGCTCAGTACCCACCAGAGAGAGCCACATCAAAGGCCCAAAGGCTTTCGTAGGTGGGGCGGGGGGTGCCTCTCAGGTGCTTCTCCTAAGGGACACATGATTGCCAAGGGCCACAGTGGGCCTGGGGTGGACAGAGAGGAATTGGGGAAATCCCTGGGGCCGCAGGTGTTAGGGCTTCTCAAGAGTTCTGCCAGTTCCACTCTGGACTGGTCCTTTGGTACCTGCCACTGGCCCCAGCTGGGGTCAGGGTAAACAAATACAAAGACTGGTGTGTCCAGGCCCAAATGTGGAAGTTGCTTCTCCCTTTTGCTTCCCATTTCAGTATCCACCCTGCTCAGCAGACTCCAGGTGCAGAGAAACAGGGCCTCTGGGGCAGGAGAAGAGGGGACCAGTGGGTCTCAGGGTAACTTGGCCAAGTCAACCTCTTCCTACGCCCAAGAAGTTCCTGAATCACAAGGAGGGATAGTGTATGACTTCTCTGTGTGAAACTAGGGGCCTGAGACCCCCATTCCTGCCATCCACACCGCCATCTGCTTTAACCCCAGGAGACTCAACAATTCATAGAGCTGCCTTCAAATCATACAGCCTCCTGGTCCCACCTCCTAGTAAAGGCAACAGGAAATCATGGGATAAAGAGAGAAAGCCCGCATACCCACCAGACACCCATCCTGGGATGATATCCTCTTTGCTGCTCCATCTGAGGAGCCCAGGTGAAGAGCTGCTGAGGTAAAGGAGCTGGTAGAGGGATTTCACATCTTGAGTAAAGGATGGGTGAGGAGGACTCTGAGTTCAAACTAAGCAAGGAGTATGAGTGTTGTGGGGTTTCCCTAGCTATTTCAGAGTCTGGACCTGGTTCCTGGGCAAGCTTCCAGCCCAGTCTCCCATTCTGTTGGAAAGAGAGACTGAATTTTAGAGCCCTGGTAGGTTCTGGTATCCTGTCTAGCCGCTGGAAAAAGAAAAATAAACCCACCACCCAATCACCACCTGGCCCTGAAGAGAGGGGCCCCATAGACCTGCACTCTGCCCCTAGCCCAGCTCCTCACACTGTCCCTGAGCCAGGGCTGTCCTTGGCCAAACCCCAAGTGTGGTAGGCAAAATAACAGTCCCCCAACAATGTCCACGTCCTAATCCCTAGAACCTGTAAATATGCTACTTTATATAGCAAAGGGGACTTGTCAGATGTGATTAAGAACCTTGAATGAGACTATCCTGGATTATCCAGAGGGCTAGATCTAATCACGAGTCCTTAAAAGTGGAGAACTTTTCCTAACTATATTCAGAGATGTGACGATGGAAGAAAGGTCAGAGAGATGCGCCATTGCTGGCTTTGAAGAGGGAGAAAGGGGACTACCAGCCAAGGAATGTGGGCAGCCTCTAGAATTTGGAAAAGGCAAGAAAACTGGTTCTTCTAGAGCTTCAGGAAAGGAACACAGCCCTGCTGACACCTTGATTTTAACCTAGTGAGCCTTTTGTTGGCCTTTGGACCTACGGGAAGTGTGAGGTAATAAATTTGTGCTGTTTTAAGCCCCCAAGTTTGTGGCAGTTTGTTACTGCAGCAACAGAAAACCAGTAGGCCATGGGTGCCTCAGCCTCTCCCTGTACAGTGAGGGCAGAGGAACAGTGGGTGTGAGCAGGCACCTCGATGAGGCTGAGGAAGTCTCTGAAAGGCAGCCGGGAGTGTGCGGGTGGGGGCAGGAGGGGGTACCTGGAGTAGGGGGTTTGGGGTGGGCAAAGCCCTCGGTCCAGCCCTCTCAGACATTCCCACATGCCCAGTCTGAGCCTCCCTTAATCTCAGGTTCCCTCTGATACTTTGTGCCTAAGATGCAACTCCTCATCGGCTACTCTGCCTTAGCCCTGCCAAGCCAGGAACCTCAACTTTTCTGGGACCTGGGGTGATAGCATCCTCCTCGGCCCCGGACTTGTATCAGAAGGGTGGCAAGAGAAGACCAAACCTTCCTCTGAGCTTCTGGCTGAGGTTCTGACTGCTCATGGAGGAGCAGGTGTGGGCACAGGGCCAGGGGCCTCCCAGCCAGTACCTGCCCCCAGACCTGGGTGGATGTGGCAAGGTGGGCAAACCCAGCTGTGTCTTGTCCTGAGGGATCCAAGGGCTGAGGGTGGAAAGTCTGGGCCCTTTTTTCCTGCTTCTCCAAGAGAGTTGTGGAATTTCTATCCCCAGGAATTCCTGCCCCTTTAACTGGAATGGAATGCCTCTTGCCAGGACTAGGGACTACAACTTGGAGAAGACATTGACCACCTCATCCTCCTCACTCCCCCGTCACTTCAGAAATCAACGTCACATGCAAGCTACAGCTATTGGAGCAACTTGCTGCTACCCAGACTCTGCAGGCACAGCCAGGAGTGTCCCAGGCCTGGGGCAGGCTCGGCCCCAAGGCCTTTGGCCCTTCAGTCTGGGCATCAGCCAGCTAGTTTCCAGGACCCTTGAAGCCACTGGGCAGCCCTGCTTCTGAGCTCTGGGAATGCAGACCCTCAGGGCTGATGCCTCAAAGTCAGGCCCGATCCCATCCCCAGCATCCCACCTAGGGGGCTCAGCGAGTCCTTGTCCCCCACACTGGCGGTCAGAGCAGGAGCTGAGCCCCAGCAAAGACTTCACGGGGGCATCCAGGGCCCAGAGATAAGGATGAGGTCCAAGGGTTGAGGGACTACCAGAGGACAGCATGGGTACCAGGTGAAGGAGGCCATTGCTTGCTACTTGAGTGTCTGTGGGGCCTCTTTCTGCACAGTGGCACCTTTGCCCTGCTGGCCTTGGACCTGACCCTGACTGATGTGTTCCTCTCAGCCCCACTGCCCTCACCCACTGAGCTCAGGTTCCCTCAGCTTGGCTATCTCTGTGCACTGGTGTGTGCCTCTGGGTGTATGTGTTCCTGTATGGCTTCCTGCTCATTTGTCCTGTGCCCAGTGTACATTCTAGGCCCTGTGTTTGTGTGCTGCAAGTTTGTGATTTTGTACCTGAAGACGTGTGCATGCCCTCGGCCCTTTCAGGGTGTTCATGTCTATCTAGGCCTCTGTGTGCACACTGCAAACCCTATGTGTCGAGGACTCAGGCAGGGCCTGTGGGTTGGGGGGAAGGGGCCCTCAAGTCCCCTGGGGTGCTGGATGAAGACTTCAGAAGGTGGCAGTGGCAGAGCCTAGCTGGGCTGCAGACTCTGGGTCCTGGTGTCCACGGACGCGGCCGCAGGGCAGGCCGCCTGTGTCAGCCTTGAGCGGCCATCAATAGCACGCGGTTAATTAATTTGATGGGAACAGCAGGGACCGCTGTTTGCATTTAGTGAAGTTCCAGGAACTTCCAACCTCATCTTCATAATTGGCCTCATAAATTGTAAGAAAGAGAGAGATCAGCAAAGCAGGAGGGAGGAGGGGCTGCCCGTCCGTCCTTATTTAATTTTATTGCTGAAATTCATCTTTTTAGCCTCCTCCGGAATTGGCTCTCCCTGCCGGATTTGCCTAATCATGATAAATTAATATTCATTTTCGCGCCTCTTTTCCGGCTCCCTCGATGTGGATGGAGTTGGGGGGGGTGTTATTCCAGTCCCTCCGCCAGCCCTTGGTGGGAGCCTGGGCCGGGGGGTGGGGGGCGCGGCGCAGCTCTGAACCGGAGCTTGGATGTAGAACTGCAAGTGGTTCCTGGGGAAGGGTGGGAGAAGGATGCAGCTCTGTTACCTGTGTGTTGGGGGAATTGGGGCTCTGGATGAGGGGAGCAGCCTAGAGCATCTTGGATGCTGGGATCGGGTACCTCTGCCCAGCCAGGGCTAGGGGGGAGGCAGGGTGAGCCCAGAGGCCAAGACTGGGGTCAAGGATGGATTTGGGCTGGAGCCCAGCTTGAATTGAAGTGGGGAGCAATTTGGTTGCCACCTGACCTGGACTTTGCCCCACCCCACCCCCGAGGAGAGACAGGTCCCCCTGCCCTGTACAGATTCCAGTGGCCCCATGCGGGTCTGTGGGGCCTCACAGGTGCCTGTGGCCTCTGACTGGCAGAAGTGGCCTCTCCGCTTTCCCACATCCCAGACCCGCTGGGCCCCTGTGCTGTGCCGTCTGACCATCACAGCTGCTGCCCTTCCTTGGCAAGGCCTTTCTGAAGGCGGAGAGGAGTGTTGGTGGGAGGGTAATGCAGCCCTGTTTTCTGGACAGTCAGGCCCCCGCAGCCCAAGGAATCAGAATTCCCATCTTATTCCATCATAGTTCATGTGTGAGACCTGGGAGGAATTTGAGGTTTCATCCAGGCCCTTAACCCTATTTTACAGGGAACCGAGGTCCAGAGATGAAAGGTGACTGGCCCATGATCTCACAGAGGTCAGAAGGGCTGGGACTAGGAGTGAGGATGCTTCCACCCCAACCTGGGGGCTGCATGTGGTAGGCAGGATTCTAAGAATGACCCTCGCTATTGTGTAATCCCCTCCCCTCTGGGTTGTTGGGTGCCATCCAGTTGATTCCAACTCATAGCGACCCCATGTGACAAAGTAGAACTGCCCCATAGGGTTTCCTAGGCTGTAATCTTTATAGAGGCGGATTGCCAGATCTTTCCCCTTGGAGCTGCTGGGTGGGTTCGAATCTCCAACCTTTTGGTTACCAGCCGAGCACTTAACCATTTGCGCCACCAGGGCTCCTTCGAGTGTGGATACCAAACCAAAAAAACGCAGTGCCGTCGAGTCAATTCTGACTCGTAGCGACGCTATAGGACAGAGTAGGACTGCCCCATTGAGTTTCCAAGGATCATCTGGCGGATTTGAACTGCCAACCCCTTGGTTAGCAGCCATAGCACTTAACCACTACGCCACCAGGGTTTCCAGAGTGTGGACAGAACCTGTGAATATGATGAGGTGTTACTCCCATAGTTAGATTATATGGCAAAAGGGAGATCATCTGGGTGAGCCTAATCTAGTCACACGAGACAGTTAAAAGGAGAGTTTCCTCTGGCTGGTAGCTGAAGGGGCATTCAGAGAGATTCAAAGCGTGAGAAGGATTCATGAGATGAAGGGGGCTGAGCACAAGAACCAGAGAGTGTCCTCTGAGAGCTGAGAGCAGCCCCTGGCTGACAGCCAGCAAGGAAACGGGGACCTCAGTCCTACAACCACAATGAACTGAATTCTGTCAACAAGAGTGAAAATGGGAGCAGATTCTGCCCACAGCCTCCAGGTCAGAGCCCAACCTGCTGCCATCTTGATTTCAGTCTTGTGGGACCCTACGCCAAGAATCCAGCTGAGTCGGCCTGGACTTCTGACCTACAGAGCTGTAAAATAATAAATGAAAGTCGTTCTAAGCTCCTAAATTGTGCTCATTTGTTATGCAGCAATAGAAAAGAAATAACCTGGGCCTAGGGAAAGGGTGTCTTAGGAGGCTCCTATGATGGGAGGGGGGATGAAGGCGGAAGAGATCTGGGGGTTCTATCCACATCACCTCCCTCCCCTCATATTCACGTGTGCAGCTGTTCCCTGGTGGCTCCCTCACGGCTCCCTATTGTTTTACCTGGGACCAAACCCTTGTAAACATTTACATTGTGACTTCTTCCCACCCAGGGAGGGTCTGGACCCTGTGGTTTGAGGAGCAGTGAATTCTCTGGCCAGGGTGGGTGGGGGGAGGTTTTCCCAGAGCCCACTTCTC
The DNA here is from genome assembly GCF_030014295.1 of Loxodonta africana. NCBI lineage: Eukaryota > Metazoa > Chordata > Mammalia > Proboscidea > Elephantidae > Loxodonta > Loxodonta africana. Next base: position 32,525,451 of record NC_087357.1, read on the forward strand.
CACAGAGCTGGGTCCTTGAAAGGAAGATCTTCCGTGGAATTGGCTCAGTCAGGGCCTTGCAGAATGTGGACACTATGAGCAGACTGAGAATTTGGTGCCGTTTCAAACCAGAGTCCCCTCCCCCAGCCACAGTCATTGAAAAATATGTATTCGATATTTATTTATGGGACCTGGATGGGTGCCAGTAAAAGGTGTTTGGGATTCCCACTGGAAGGCACCAGTTTCTTCAGAGGTTTTTGTTAGGTGCCATCAAGTCGATTCCTACTCGTAGCGACCCCTTATGACAGGACAGAACTGCCCCATAGTGTTTCCTAGGCTGTAATCTTTATGGGAGCAGATTCCCAGGTCTTTTTCCCTTGGAGCCACTGGGGGGGTTTGAACCATCAACCTTTTTATTAGCAGCTGAGCGCTTAACCTTTGCACCACCAGGGTTACTTCTTCAGAGATTAGGGAAGACCAATTGACATTTTGCAAGTCATGGAAGGAGTCTCCAGTGAGGAGGCCTGAGTTTCTTATACCATGTGGCTGGTGTATTTCGGCAAGGTTTCAGCAGTGTTGACTGACTGCCTCCTGGGCTGGTTGGTCCACCCTTAACCTAGGCCTGCTCATGGATTATATCCTGTAACCTTTCCAACAGCCCTAGAGGTAGTTGTGCTATCCCCATTTTCCAGATGAGGGCAGTGAGGCCCAGAGAGGTTCAATTACTTAAGTCACACAGCATGTGAGAAGCAGAGCTGAGTTTCAACTCAGATCTCTGGGACTCTGGAAGCCCAGCTTCTCTGGGAGTGGCCCTGGCCCAGATCTAGCTGGGCTTTCTGTCCTAACCTCTCTCCCTCCTTCCTTCATATATCCCACCAAGGATCCTTGGGCTTTCAGGTCTGCCGAGGGTTCCTAACACTGAGATTGAAGGACACAGTCCCTGGAACCCAGGGTCCTGAATCAGTGAATGCCCACTCTGCCCTGAGATGGAACCCTCCCCCCTCCCGACCTCCTTTAGGGAATTAGTGGTGTTGGAGGCACTGACTCCCCAAGTTCCTAGAGGCAGGGGTCCTGGTTCTATAGCTCACATATATCCCTACATGTGCCTGACTTGTCCAAACACACGTTGTCCTGCACACACCTGGCCACACCCTCACAGCTCCCCCCACCCCCAAATGCCCGACTTGTCCTCACATGGACTCCACCATAAGGCTGATGACCGTCTAGCCCAGCCAGCCTTCCCTCAGCTCCAGGCTTCCCCTGAAGACTCCTCTCTCATCACTAAGACCTTGGGCTCAGTGCCATACGGCCCTTTTGGGGCCTCTGGTCGGGCCGCCCCTACCTACCTCCCAGAACAGATACCCCACTGGAAAGGACTCACCCCTGCCTGGCTCCCCCTCTTCCCAAGCTAACCGGTGGAGAAGTCCAGGACCCTCAGGGTATGGGCCCAGGGGAGGGAACCCCGAGGCCATGCCCCTCTTCTCTCTGCCAGGGAAGGAAGGCTGGGCAGCCCCAGCTCCCTCGCCTCAAGGGCCAAGGACTGCAGTTTCTACCTCAGAGCCTCTGAGAACCTTGAGAGCCTTCCGCCCTTCCCCCATCCAAGTGCCGGTGGCAGGAAGCTCCTGAACCACCAAGAAAAAGGGGAGGGCCCCAGGGAGGTGCCCTGGAGGAACCCCACCTACTGCCCTGTGAGAAATAAGCGCGGACCGCAGACGTTCCTCCAGAGCCTGACTCGGTTGGCAACAGATAGGCTCCGACCTCCCATGCTTCAAGTTCTGCCTTTCTTGCCCCAACTCCCAACACCCTATGGGAAAGGACCAACAGGCTTCTCTGGGGTCTGGCATGGGAGCGGCTGCTCCGAAGAGGCGGATGGCGGACGAGGAAGTGCTTCATGGGGCATCCTCGGGGGGCAGAGGCGATGCCCACAACGAATTATCCGGGCCTTGGGTCTCGACCTGGCGGCTGCAGCCAGTGTGTCGGGCTGGGGGTGGGGCGGGACTTGAGGCCGACTGGAACGCTTCCGGAAGACGCCAGCAGAGGGCGCCCGAGGACCGGCGAAGAGGCCCGGCCGCTCGGGCAGGCCGGAGGTGGGGGGTGTGGTTGAGGGGTGGTGGGTGCTGAGGAGGAGACTGCCAAGGAGGGCTTCTCTCCGAGCTTGAGCCGAGAGGAGGGTACGGACTGCGCTGCTGCAGCGTGGTCCCCCGCCCCGCTGAAGGAGAGCTGGTCGAGGGGGATGTGGGTCTTGCGTCCCCTCCGTGGGTGGCTAGATCCTTCCATCACCCGGCAGGGGGACAGGGGAGCAGGGGCTGCCGATCCAGGACTGCCTGGGCTGGTGACCTTGGTGGTGAATCGGGTGGGATCCCTTCTCCAGACTCACCTTTGGTCAGGACTCTGCCTCTGTTTCCCCCGGGGGAGTTCTGTCCTTGCTCCTGGAACTGGGAGACTGTGTGGGGTTGGACAACCGAATGAACAAGTAACTAGTGACATCCCCCAGTCTCCCCCCGCCCCTCAACCTTGGTGACTTCTAGAACTCAGAGCTGGGGGCGGGGTAGGAAAGAGATGGAGAGAAGAGTGAGTGATAGAGGGAGAGGCGGCGCTGGAGAAGCAAATGGAGAGGGAGAGTGGCGGAGGAACCGAAGGAGGGTTGGGGTGGGTGGGACCCCGTCCCTTGGGGGACGCTCCCCCCCAAGTCTGGGACCTTCTGCACGGACTTGGGCGGGAGGGTGCTGTGCTGGAGGGTGAGCTCTCCGCCAGTGTCCCGCGAGCTATCGCTCCGTCTGTAACCCCCCACTACGGCCGCCATGATTTATGGCTGGGCCGGGCCCGACGACCTGGGATGGATAACTAATGACGGGTCAATAACGCTACAGAAAAAGTGAACTGGTGACGGGAGGAGGGACGAGGCCTATTAGCCGGCCCACTCCTTCCCTCCCAGCATCCCCTCTCATCTCTACCACGCGCTGCAGTCCCCCTGCTGGGGGCTTGAGGGCCTTCTTGACCCCCTGAGAGGGGATGGTAATACAACTGAGACGGGGGACGGGGGAGGCAGGACCAGAACATACAGGAGAGACCCAAAGTGGGTCACTGGAGGGTGAGGGAGACAGATGGGGGTCCTGAGGATTCTCCTCCTTTCCGTAGACAGGAGAAAGTCCCATGTTGGAAAACAGGAGTTGGCAGATGAAGTCCTTGTCAGGCAGAAAGCAGAGCGCCCTCTGAGAGAAGAAGAGAGGAACCCTGGTGCCTTCCCCTCCTATCCACCCTGTCTGCCCAGCCTGTTCCCCTGGTCCATCTCTCTGGAGGTGTCCTTTGCCTGCCCCCACCCCAAGCTACCTGAAGTCAGAGTGTTTACTTCAGTCTTAGGGGGTACCTCCTATTTGCCCTTTGTCCCTGCTCGCATGTGATTGCAGAAGGCAGGGGCCTAAGTCTCAACTCCGAGATCACCTGGGTTCTATTGGGAGTGGAGCCAAGCCTGTTGAGGTCACGTGGTCACTCCCTAGGCCCCCCAGTCTATTTTTGACACCCCAGGGTTGCCAGAGTTGGGGGAAAGGAAAGTGTCCTCTCAGTGCCTGACTTGATTGAATATAAAACCAAAAATCCCACTGCTGTGGAGTTGATTCTGACTAATAGTGACCCTATAGGGCAGAGTAGAACTTCCCGATAGCGTTTCCAAGGAGCGCCTGGCAGATTCGAACTACCGACCTGTTGGTTAGCAGCCATACCACTTAACTACTACACCACCAGGGTTTCCTGATTGAATAGAGCTCCGATAATAATCAGTCTCAGCATCCAAGGTCCAGCGTAAATGAAGCTGAAGTACAAAGAGGGGAGCAGTCAGTAGATGGAGTTGCTGAGACTTGAATTCAGATCTTCTGGCTCTGAAGTATAACTTCTCCCCAGCCCCACCACCCCAGTCCTCCCTGGGCTCCTCCCTCTGTCTATTCATCCTTAACTCTTATCCAGCTCTGTGGGCAAAGCAGACCCCCAGTGAGAGGGCCACTGAGGCATAGATATTCTTGAGGGTAACAGTACAATCCTAGAGGATGTACAGGACAGCGATGGTAGGGTGGGAACATACTCAGTTCTGCACGTGTCCCTCATGGTGGGGACACTGGGTGCCCAGTGTGTATATGTGTGTGGACTTCTGTGTGCTCATTCATTCATACATTCATTTATTCATTCAACAAATAAGTCCCAGTGCCTACTATGTGCTAGGCCCTGGGGACACAGAGGCAACACTGGAGAGCTTATATCCTAGCAAGCTTATGGATGGGTATGTTTTAGAGGCCCCCCTAGGGGTGTGTGGTGGTGTGAACTCCAGCAGAGTAGAAACAAGTGTGGGCAGAGGCATATGCAAGGCATCAACTCCCCATCTTAGGATGCAGACACCAAATCTTCACCCATTCCCACAACCCCTTACTCCACTTCCAGCCTCTCTCACAACCCCTGTCCCAAACCAAACTCCCTGTCTTCTTCCTCAAGCCTGCTCCTTCTACCATCTTCCTAGCTCAGCCTGGAAACCTGGAAGGTCCCTGGCTCTGGAACTGGCTACATAATTTTTGGGGCCCAGTGCAAAATAAAAATATAATAATAAGGGGCTCCTTATTAAATTTCAAGACAGAGATGGCAAAGCATTAAACCAAGAATGGGTCCCTGTGTGGATGCAGGGGTTGTACACGGGTGCCTCCTAGGTCTCTCACTGGACTTGCCCCGCCTTCCTGGCTGGCTTCCTAGCCTCCAGCCACTCCCCAGCTCCAACCTCCTGGCCCCAGTCTATCTGATAAGTCTCATTCCCACTCCACTCACCCAACACCATTCACCTGGGCTCCTGGCCCCTTAGACTCCTTGCCCCACACACTCTCTACACGTTCCCATCTCCATACCACAGACCCAGAATTTAGTTCCTCTTGAAAATTTACTCTTCATTTAATCACCTACTCCAGGAAGCCTTTCCTGATTTTCCTGTTGGAAATCTCACATCGCCAACTATGTACTTGGGTTCAAAGTACATATAACCTTCTGCCTTCACTCATATCCATTTGTCTGCCCTTCTACAGTAGACTTAAAAGTATAGCAGACAGGAACGGCGTCATATTCATCATTTTAACCCCTGCAGCATCTAGTTGAGGTGCGGCAGCGGCTGTTTGCTGGTGCAGATGTGGGCATCTTTTGCATGTGCGTGCGCTTGAAGACCCAGATCTGTGTGCACAGAGTGTGTGTAAGGGCTTGTGTTCATGCACAAGCATTTGCTGCTTATGTGTCTGTGTGTCCATACACATGTATGTATGGTCATGTTAGGTGCATAGAAGTACATGGACATAAGTGGTTTCTGTGGGCGCGTGCATGGATTACAGGTGTGTGGATATGCATGGCTGTGTGTGCAGGGACCCAAGCTGGCCAGCGTGTACCCAGATCTGGGTGGCAGATGTGTATGCATGCATGCACACAAAGGCAGGTGCGGGTGGTCCCGTGAGGTCGGAGTTGTGCCTGGACAGGAGCTGCAGGTGCGTCGTGCAAGGACACAGGCGGCTGGCGTGTGTGCAGGCCATGTGTGTGCACAGCTGCGTGCCCTGGCCACCGGCAGGCCGCCTGCCCAGTGCGCCCCCAGCCCCAGCTGAGCGCGCGCTTTGTTCCTCCGCCGCGGGCGGGCGGCCGCGTGGTCTCCTGGCTCCTCCTCGGCCTGGGCGGCTCGGCCCCTTAGTGATTGGCGGCCCCGCAGCGGCGGGGGTGGCTCAGCTCCCTCCCGGGCGGGCGGATCCGACTCCCGTTACCGGCGCAGGGGGGCCGAAGGGGGGAGGGGGGCGCCAGGCCATCCATCTTCTGTTATTACAGCGTAATGGGGCTGCTCGAGCGCCCGCCCATTTGTCATCGGCCTAGTTCGGTGATAACGGGCATTTGTCATCACTTTCCTCTGCGCCAATGTCATCAGCGCCGCTGACAGGCGGGGGGGTGGGGGGAGGAGGTTGTCGCGTGTACGAGCCCAGGCGCGCACACATGCACATGGCCTGCTGAACCCACGCGCACGCACATACACACATGCACACGTACCCGAGGGGGCACACTGAACCTAGGGGGACGTATGTCCCTGGTGTGGATCAAGGCTCCCTAAGAGGGAGATACAAGCAGATAACACACTCAGAACTCAGAATAGCGTCATCTGTCAAGCAGATATTCCCAGCTGGAACTCCTCATCCCCAGTTGAAGAGAACTCGCGCGTGCGCGTGTGTGTGTGTGTGTGTAGGTGGATTGTGGTTAATGGCAGCTTTAGTGCCGGTGGCCTTCTGCCAGCTCCCTGTGTGCACACGTGTGATATCAGCCTTCAACATTTATTGAGCCCCCCACAGGCTATGCAGGCATGCGTGAGACTGTGTGTTCCACCCCCAATGTGGCAGCACAGGAATGGCCACACATCACTCTCAGGCCTTCCAGAACAAGGGCTTTGGGCAAGTCTGCAGGGCTGGGTGGTGAGATGATGGGGTGGTGGATGACGGAGTGGAAAGTAGGTGGCATTTTGCCCCATTGGCCCTGGAGCTCAAATCCCACCCAGCTCCTCTACTTCCCTTTCTAGGCCAGAGTTTCCATCTCTGAGAAATTGATTAGAGTACCTTCTTGGAATGAATGTTCCTTCCTTCATTCAATACATATTTGTTAAACACCCACTGTGTCCCAGGTACTCTTCTAGGTACTGAGGAGATCAGTGAATACAACAGAATAAAGCAATGTCCTCATGGAGCTTCCACTTTATTGTGGACCCGCTCTTGTTGTTAGTTGCTCTCCAGTCGGTTCTGACTCATGGTGACCTTACATGTAACAGAACAAAGCATTGCCTGGTCCTGCACCATCTTTATGATCCTTGGTATGTTGGATATACTCTTAAAAAAAAAAAAAAAAAAGAAAACCAAACCCCTTGCCGTTGAGTTGATTCTGACTCATAGTGCCCCAATAAGTCAGAGTAGAACTGCCCCATAGGGTTTTCAAGGATCGGCTGATGGATTGGAACTGCCAGCATTTTGATTAGCAGCTGTAGCTCTTAATCACTGCGCCACCAGGTTTGACTTGGACGTGCTCTAGTGGGGATTGAGAGAATGCATGTGAAGGGCTTAGCTTGGTGCCCAGCACATAGTACCAAAACCAAAAACCAAACCCATTGTGGCTGAGTCGATTCCGACTCATAGCGACCCTATAGGACAGAGCAGAGCTGCCCCATAGGGTTTCCAAGGAGAGTCAAACAGCCGACCTTTAGGCTAGCAGCCAAACTCTTAACTACTTGTGCCACCAGGGCTCCCCTCAAAAAATGAGCTCTGATATTATCATATTTTATATTGTTCTCCCTCCTAACCTCTAGGTGTGGTCCAGAGAAGCCTGTCCGTATGCTTTAGCACATGAAGTGTGTGTTTGCCCCAAAGTGATCAGAACCCAGAGCAATCAACTCCCCAATGCCTTCCTCCCAACCCTCCAGAGATAGTGTAGCCTGGAGGGGACTCGCTTTTCTACTCCTAGTCCCACTCATGCTCTGAGTCTAGGGTGATCTGCAGCAAGAAGAATTCAGGAAAGACTCCAGAAAGAACTTCCCGCCTGGAAGGAGTATGAGACAGTTTGGGGCAGAGATGCCATCGGTAGCCAAGAGGAAAGCTTAGAAGGTAGAGAAGATCCTCATCTGTGTCCTAATGCCTTCTGGGCTGAGCCAGGTGCCCGCCTACCTGGAGTATGGATGATATGTCTTGCTGATGCTGCTTTCTAGCACATTCACTTTAGGATGACAGGGAGGGCTCCGCTAACCCCCCCGATCTCTTTGGTCTCTGGTTGTCTGGCACATATTAGGTGCTCAATAAATATCTGTTGAATGAATTGAAGACAGGGTGTATGGGGGAGGTGGTGGTCCTCCTAGTCCCGCCCAGAATGGCCACCAGGCTCTGATGGCCCAGATGCTGTCTCACATCCTACCCTTAGTTTCCCCTCCTCACCCCCTCTGCAGTCCCCCAAATTCCCCTTCTCCCCCAGCCTTTCCCTCCTGGGCTGAGGGGGAATGGGTAGGGGGAAGGTCCCCTGGCAAAGCAGGGCTTGCTTGTTCCTTGTAAATGAAGACCATAATTAACATTAAATTAAGGTAATACAAATGAAGGCAACATAGAGGCTGACAAGATGAGCGTTTGGGGAGGCAGTGGGGAGAAGTGATTCATATTTTTAATTTACTGTACGGATGGGCCTTGTGTGGCTGGGGAGCGGGCGGCTCGCGTGGAGGGGGTGTCACCCCGCGATGTTTGCTGGGCTGTGAGCTAGCACACAATGACTATTAAAGTCAACTGTCCATATAATGGGACAGATTCGACACGATGCCCATTGAAGTACCAGGAGACCAGCCGGCCAGGCTATAAATCCTGCCCATGCACGCCTGCTGCCCACCTGCCCGCCCAGCCCAGCCTGGCCTGGGCCTCGGGCAGGATAAATACAGTTCCCAAGGGGCCTGAGAGGGTCTTGGACCCAGGGGATCAAGACGACCAGAGGGTTTCAACTCCTTGCTGTGCTGTGCTCAGAGTTGAGCAGCACTAGAGAGTCAGGTCTTGAACATGGTGGTGGTGGGGCGGGGAGATAGGCATGTACCCCTTTCAGCACAGGCTCTCGATGCCCAGATGCATCTGGGGCTCCATGGCCTCACATGCGGTCTGTTCCAGAAATTGAACAGAAGACACTGGAGACCTTTCCTCAAGAGAGGAGTTAGTCGCCATCATCGTCATCATCACAGCTCACATTTCTGAAGTACCTACTATGCACCAAGCCCCAAGCACTTCTCACAACCACCCCCTGGGGAAGAAATGATTATCCCATTTCACACCTAGGGAAATTGAAGCTGAGAGATGGGAATTTGGTCACAGAGCTTTTAAGTGTCCACTGCCCCATGTTGAAAAAGTGCTCCATGCCACATCTCCAAACCCCAGAGCCTGGGGGCAACCCCTCCATCCTATAGCCCTTACAAGGAATGCAGGCCAGCACCCTGGGCAGCCCTCACCGGCTGGACCCTGAGGCCTTTGCAGACACAAAGCTCTCTGGGGGCTCAGTGTGTGTGTGCACCCACATCCTCTCCCACCCTCACTCCAGCCAGGAGAAAGGTGCCAACAAACGCCAGGCAGGCGAGGAGGGGTCCCTGCTTACTCACTCTGCAAACAGAGCTGAAAGATGCTTGTCCCTGGGATGAGAGACGCAAGTGTAATTTAGGTTTTGATATTATGAAAGTCTCGCTGCTCTAAAACAGCGGGGCACTCGGTGCCTCATTAATAAAGGATAAACTCGGAGTCTATTTACAAGGCGCTTTTTGGGGTTATTTACTCTCCAATATACATATGTAATGTTGCACATACTTACCGCTAGGTACGACTCATCCTTCTAGCCTGGGCCTCCAAGCCACTCTAGAGAGAGGTTCCCAAGGGTTAGAGAGGGTCACCAAGATCAGGGAGGCTCTGTCGGAAATGACGGGGCCCCATGGAGGGAAGGGAATCACTGAATTTTAGAGCTGGAACGTAGAATGGACAGAAGGTCCTCCCTGTCTCCCCTTCCACCCTGGACCCTTCCTAAAGCCCTGGTTGAAGCTTGGGCTGCTTCCCAGTCCTGCTATCTCCAAGGCCAGCCCCTTAAAGAGAAGGCACGGGCTGAACTCTGCTGGGCATTCAAGTCTTCCCCTGCCCCTCCCTCTGGGCCAGGCCAGGGCATGGCTGCCCACCTGGTCCCAGGGCCTACTCTGCCCCACCCTGGCCACCCTGGGCAAGAGCCCCTGCAGCCTTTACAAGGAAGCCAACCGGTTCGGAGCAGTAAGTATATTCTGGGCAATGCCATGGGCCTAATCCTACCCCAACATTTTCACAGCCCTGCCACCCCCACCATTCTGTGCTCGACAGTGCCTGGTGTTGGCAGAATCTTCTTCAAACTGAGGTTGAGTCTATCTCCCAGCACTTTGTGCCCACGGTCCCAGTCACATTGGAGATCAGTTTCCATAGCTGCTCAGCCCCCACCTTTACCTGCAGCTTCCATCAATTTAGCCTGGACTCTTTGCTTCACTTGCAAGGTTTCAGTGAGCGCTTGCAACAGTCCTACGAGGTAGGGCACTGACTTTATCCCCATTTCATAGGTGAGGAAACTGAGACTCAGAGGGCTTAGGGAACTCACCTAATGTCATGCAGCTAGTAGGCAGCCACACTGGGATTTTAACCCAGATTAGGGTTCTTACCACCACATGGCCTCCTCATGGTTCCTGGGCCCCCTCTGCTCAGCATAGGCTCCAGCAGCCCCTGGCTTCCACTGAGGAGCTCAGGGCCCCTCTGTCTGGGAGCAGATTTTCTTCTACTGACTGACCTGCCCAGACTTGGGCCCAGGCATAAGGTCTGGGTGGGCTTGGGTGTGGGGAAGGGTGATATGGCCTTGGGCAGAGACCCTGGTGAATTCACAGGGGAACGTGAAGATGGGGCCACCCACATACATACCCCAGAGTTGTGAGGTTTTCTGTGCTCATCAGATTCTGCGGATGTGAGGGGTGTGGGGCTCAGGGGCAGGTTTGGAGGCGGTGATGATGGTTTGTGCCGGGGAGTGAGGCAACATGGAGCCATCCCTAGACAGGCCAGTTTGGACCAAGGAGACATCTGGTGGCCACCAAAAAACCTGCAGCCTTTTTGCAGGGAGCCCGAGGTGGAGGCATCAGGGTCTAACCAGCCCCTTTGGGGCCCTCAGGGGCCCAAAACCACACAATCATACTCTTGCAGCTCCAGGCCTCTGCGCAGGGCTCAGTGGAAAGAGAGCAAGCCTCGCGCATCCTTCCCAAGCCTAAAGTTGGGGGAGAGCTGACCTGGAGGGTGCTGGACAGAGGGAGGATAGCAAGCAGAAGGATCTGATCCATCATTGTTGGTGAACAATGAGCCGTCACCACTTAATTAAAGATGTAATTACAGCAAATACATCCTGGGCTGAGAATGAATGACGGATGACAGGAAGGCATCTTGCAGACAGCAGCCAGGAGATGTTGCCCCCTAAAGTGCCCTCTCTAAGCTGGGAAACCCTCCCTGCAGCACCCCCTGCCCCCAGCTGATTACAGGTGCCCTGGTGCCTCCAGACAGGAAGCCGAAGGGACCCACAAACAGACTGAGGTTGGAGTGGAAGGGCCAGTGGCTGGGCCTTTTAGGGGTAATCCGGGTAGGTAGGAAGCTGAGAGGCCAGGGTAAGAGGGACTGGGTGGTGTTTCTGTCTCAGGCTGGGGAGCAGGGTCAGGAGAGTGCAAAACAGGGCTTCAAGGCGTACCTGCTCAGGTGTAATTGGGCCCCTGCAAAGGCCTGAGGATGTGATGGCCATTGCCCTTGAGGGTTGGTGCAGGGGCCAGACCAAGGGGATTCAACCCACAGAGGAGTAACCACAGCAAAGGTCTGCTGGACCATGTTGGCTTGTAGTCTGGCCCAGGTTTCAGGGACCAGGGGGAGCTCCCCTAAGGGCTTTTTTGTTCTTATCTGGGGGTCAGGGTGCAGGAGAGGGATTGACCATATGAAGCAGGGTGAGGTGGGCTCCTTGGACTGACCAAGGTTCAGCTATTCCCTCCTCTAGCAGGGGAACTCCCCCTACCCACTACACACATTAAAGGTTGTGGTTGTCCCAAGGAGGCCTGGGACTCAGGATACCTCTTCCTCTCCTGGAATCTGGCATCTGGATGCCAGGGCCTGTTTGCCCCAGGCCCCCACCTCTACTTACCCTCAAGGACTAGGATGAAGAACCCTCCAGCGCAGGGTCAGGGTCACTGAGGCCAGCGTGAGCACCACCGTTCCAGGGCCGAAGCACGAAGGCCTGGCTGGATGGGGAGCTCAGTGGCCTCAGCCCCTTGGCCCCATTTGCCCTGGTGGTCCCTGTCCTTGCAGTGTGTGGGTTGACCCCAGGGGAGAGAGGGATGGGTGGGGGCCTCCTGGAGCCCAGGCAGGCAGGCCGAGGGGAGAGAGGAAGGATGCTGACAGCAGAACAAATGCTTGTAATTTTATAACCAATCTCCGCTTGTCCGTGGGGGGCCATTTGTGCCTCCACTCAGGACCAATCAGCCTGACAGAGCTATGAGTCTGCCTGAGTGAATGTGAGCGGCTTCCCACCCCCCAACACTACTTACTGCAATCTCATTACCCGCCCAGCCAAAGACTAGCCTGAGCTGGGGGCTGCAGGAAAGGGGACCCGGCTCACCGGCAGCAGAGCCAGGCCAGAGCTGGGCCTGGGCCAGGAGGGCAGGGTGGGAGGGCTTGGGGGACCCAGTGGCTTAGAGGGAGGGAAAACAGGGAGACAGAGTCTCAGGCAACAACAGACATTATGAAGCTGGTTGTGTGGAGCATTCAGGGTCCACTGATAGGGCACAAATCCTTGCCCTCAAGGGGCTTGCAATCTGCTGGGGCAGATGGAAAGATTACAGGTGGATGGGCACTGGGGAAGGTGGCGATGGACAGGTGTCTGAAGGCCAGAGGAGTGAAGGACAAGACAGGCCAGCGCTGAGGGGCAGGGTCCCAGAGCCTAGCTGGCACTGGGCAGGGGGTTGGAAGGAGAAGGCAGGAAGGGAGACAGCCAGAGAAACCACAGGAGAGCATCCCAAGCCAGGGCACAGGACACAGGGCACCCACAGGAGGGAGAGGAGGGTGGTGGGAGAGGGGCCAGCCGGCCAGTAGTGGATATTGAAGGACGGCCTTGCTGGATATCTGGCTCTGGGGATGGCTATGTGCCCATTAGTCTCTCTAATTGTCAAAAATCTAATCTAGTGTCTGGAGCCTGGGCCAGCCTCGGGTTAAATGGAGGGAGGCAGGCCCAGCCATAAATCTGTCCTCCCAGCCTGGGCTGGTGCTAATTCTGCAGTTAAGTGAGGAGGTGAGGGGGGCAGCAAGATGGGGCAGGGAGGGGTCTGGAGAAGTGTCTCTCTGGGTGACCATGCATGCCAGCCCCATGTGCCTAGTCATAGCCAGGCCCTCCTCTCTTGCTGGAGGAAGGTGACTTGCCTAGGGCTCATTTGAACCATGGGGGAAGTGCCTGAAGTGTCTGAAGAGTTCAGGACCCAAGGAAGAGTCTCTCATGGTTCCATGTGGCTAAAATTGTGAAGCCAGTGCAACCCCACCCTCCCACCCACTCTAGGTCGATGAGGGCTCAGCTCTTGCAAAGTGATTGGGGACAGTCCTTGACATGTAGGAAGGTCACATTTCCTACCTAACATCGTGAGCCTTTGGTGAAGAAGGGGCATGGAGATTCACATCATGTAACCAAGTGGCTGGTCATCAGGTTTGATAGGTAACTGCTAGAGATGGCTTAGGTGATAGGGACATTTGCACCAGCTGCTTGGAGGGCAAATGGCCATTCCTCGGGGAGGGGGAGAGAACACTCCCCACTGGGCATCCCAGCCCTTCCTTCCCAGGGGCCAGATCCCAAACAAGGTGCACTGGGAGCTGGACAGCTCCTGGGGGCTGTACTCACAGGGCCTGAGGCTGGAGAGGGCCCTCTGACCTGGGGTTAGTAATGACCTCACTCCCCTCAGAGCTGCTAATTGAAAGCAAGGGGTGTGGTAGGTAGAGGGGGGAGAGGCTGGGGGGTGAGAGGGTTCCCTGAGAGGCTCTGGTTCCATGGGGGGAGGAAAACAATTTCTCCTGGCTTCAGCTCCATCTCACCAGGCACCCACCCGGCCTCTCCCGCTGCTAACGAAGTGCCTTTAATTAGCAGCCTAATAAAACGCTCTTAATTGGCAAGAGCCAATCATGAAGAAGAGGGGTCTCCTCCCCTTAGTCATTGCCCATGGTGGCACAGCTATAGGTTTAAAGGGGGACAGAGATTCCAGGCCCAGCCTGGCAGGAAGAAACAGTGGCTTCGGGGTGAGCATGCCCTTGGGCCCTACCTTTCCAGGGGGAAGAGTTCTGCGTTGGATTAGAAGGTGAGGCCCATAAACCTCTAGACTCAGCCTCTGCTCAAACCCTGGGCTTGGGAGGGAGCCCAGCTGGTGAGTGCCCCAGAGCAGTATCCGCTGACGCCTACCTCCCAGGCTTCTCTCCTTAGGGTGCTGCCTGCCCTTTGTTGTAAGGGAGTAGATTTCAGTGTGGTCTTGGGCAATGCTGGTCCCTTCTCTTGCTCCTCAGGTTCTTCTTCTGCAAAATGCAGGGTGCACATGGCGCTCTGCTATTCTTCCAGCTCTAGCAGTGATAGCTCAGTGCGCGGCTGTCTATGCTGAAGCCCTGCCTTCTACATCCGAAGAGGCACTGCCCAGTCTGAGGAAGCTCTGATGGCCACGTGGTTGACATGCAATTAGAACACAAGGCTGACATAAGCCAGGGAGCCGGGCAAAATGGAAGGAATATTAACACTAAAGCCAGAGGTCTGAAACGAGGATGGGTTAATTTTTGACAAGGGTCCTGCTTGTGACACTGGAGGGTGAAGGTGGAGAAGGGAAGACAGTCCTTCCTGCCACTGCCTGCAACCTTGTACCTATCTCCATAGGTTTGATGTAAGGAGGGGAGGGAGAGGCCCACTCAGGAGCAACAATGTTATCCCCCAGACCCAGATGGTCTAGCTTGTTGGAGTCTCTGGAAATTGCTCCCAAATGTGAGCTCCCTGGTCTATAAACTGGTCAAGTGGGATGCAGGGGAAATCCAAGTCTTCCCACCCACTGAGGAGATAGAAACACATTTAAACTCTGGGTTCAGGTTGGGAGCTGAGGCAATGGTGACCAGTCCACAAGTTACATCATTTCAGCTTCAATTCAACGCTGAACACTACATGCCAGGGACCCTGTATTTATTCATACTACCCTGCCCTGATTTATCTTGAAGTTGCTTTCTCCATGTCAATTTATCTTAAAAGTATTAAATCTGTTGCTGTTATGTGCTGTCGAGTCGGTTCCAACTCATAGCAACCCTACAGGACAGAGTAGAAATGCCCCATATGGTTTCCTAAGTTGTAATCTTTACAGGAGCAAATTGCCAAGTCTTTCTCCAGCAGGTACTCTCCTCTGGACATTGGGGCAAAGAGAGAAGACACTTACAAAATTCGGTTTAATCTTATATTTGTAATTTAAGTTACTTTTTCTGAACAGTTAAAAAAACCAAAAACACTATATTACCATGATCCTAGGTTGTGAACATATTGGTACATTGACTACACATCACATAACATAATCACAAAAGTCAAAGCAGTCAGTACTTAAGGGTCTAGAGAACAAAGAGCTAAACCAACCAAAAGCTCTCCAGGAAGCTCACCTTTGCTGCTGGGCCCACCCCCGGAGCTGGAGTGAACAGAGTATCTCCCAGATCAGTATGGGTTGGGCTTGAGCGTTCGCTAATTTGGGAAGGTGTTAGTTTCCTCAGTATCCAGAGGTCTAACCCCCATAGCTGGTCTTCTCCTCCAGTGCCCCAAAAAGCAAAGGGGTAGAAGGGGAGTTAACATTTTATAATGCCATTTACTGCACTGATCCTTAACACACATACACATGTGTGCACACACCCACACACGCACACACCCACACACACACACACCCACGCCCACCCCCAATCAGGAACAAAGGGAGTCAGCTGGGTTGGCTGGAAAGTATGTATCTTAGATGTCATCTGCCTCTAGGACTTTTTACATCACAGGTACACAACTTCCAACAGAAGGTGTTTCTAGATATCAATGCATTGTTTCACCATGAATCACGTAGCCATAATCATGCTTTTTTGGTTTCTCTCCTCAGCTCCAAGGATTCTGAAGTCACAAATGAACTACAGGTAAGGATAACAAAAAGCAAAACTCAGCGTGATCTCCCCTAAGAGTGCTGTCTTTCCAGCACTGATTATGTTGAGGCTGTAGTTAAAGCAAGGGGCTCAGCTATGTGGGGGAAGGCCGGGGAGATTAGCCCAGCCTGCAGTCTTTGGGTGGACTTGTTAGGGATGAGAGTTATCCTAGGAGAGAAGAACGGAAGGCAAGGAGAAGCAAGGGCACCTTTTCATGTTCACCAGCTCCTGCAAAGTCTACTGAACTCAAACAACTGGGGTAATAGATGAGGAATGTGAATCAAAGTCATATAGTAAACCTGATGGTCAAAGAATATGGTGGCCACAGGGGGTGGGTATCTAAGCATCCACTGTTTCACCTATAAGGACCTTGGATTCCTCAAAATCAAGCTTGCTGCCTAGCCCCTCAGGCCTGCACTATTCATGTTTGAATTGTTCCCACTTTAGGCAGGAAGGTATTACCATCTAAGGCAAATGAAGACACTAAGAAGGCCAACAACACCAAAGTGTCTAATCCAATTCTAGGAAAAAAAAAAAAAAAATCATCCTAATTATTTCCAATATTCCCCACCACCCCTTCATCCCAAGCCCTTTGTTTCTGTACACAACCAAGTGCTAAATAAGGGAGTAGCCCAACCACAGCTGTTTAGACCAGTGGGTACTAGGAGACAGCAAGGGAAGAGAGTGCATGTTTTCTTCAGCTTTTGATTGTACAAAAGGAAAATAAAAAGAATTTTTCTTACTCAAGCAAAAAACAGAATGATTTCAGGGTTTCAAGGTCTTTTTCAGTTTAAAAACAAGTTAGAGTTACGATAGCCTGACTTTATTACTTGTCAATAGGGTTCCAAAGAGAGCCCCTGTCTCTGAAGTTAGGAGTCACCAGAAAGAATTTTGCCAACGAACAAGTACAGAAGGCCCCCGTTCACAGTTAATGTCCACTTTCAAATTGCATCTAAGAAGGTATAAGAATGTTCTTAGCAGTAAAAATATACACGTGTAGCAAGGCATGCTATTTCTCTCTGAGCAGCTCCAGTGTGAACCGAGGGGTCATACGTGCCCATGACAGGGACAGGTGCATGCACGTGCACCTCACCAGCCTTTGAAGGGTTTCATCCCATCTGCACGAAAGGTTTGTCTGGCCTCACGATGGAAAGCAAACTTCAGTGAGAGGGACTAATCTACAACGGAGACTTTACATTTCAGAGCCAAGGGACACCTTCAGCTCCTTTTCTACCATTCCTTTAAGTGTGTTGAGTCTTTTTGTTTCTCTTTTCTTTTTAAAAAGGTCAAACTTTACATTTATTCCGGCCCAGCTGGGGATTGGTGATAATCAATTTCCACCGAAATCATGCAGAGATGGTAAGTAGGGTTTACCTTCTCTGGAAATGAACTTCTACTTACCTGATTATTTCTTCTACAATGAACTGGTAAATGACCCCCAGAGCTGAGAAATGTGAACGATTCAAGTTTTTCAGACCACTTAACTTCATTCCCATTTCCATCAACAGCAGAGGGGACAACTTGTAGAATATCCCCAGCTGAGCTGATGGCTCCAGACCTGCAGGGCCCACCCTCGATCTCATTTATGGTGCACTGGACAAGCTTCAAAACCGTCTTAGAAACAATACACCCTCCACTGAACCTCAATGGGACAGCCATACCCTGGGCACCAATGAAAATTCAATAGCTCCCACTTTTGAATAGCAGCATATAACAGAAGGGTTAGTCAAGTTATGGCTATTGGACATTTTCAAACAGGTAAAAATCCATGCCTCTTTCATGTTTGACCTGTGTGTGTCTCAGGACTGACAGCCTCCTGCCATCATCTGTAGCAAAATTCTTAATGAATCAAAAAGCCATTAACAGTCAAAAGAACAGACAAGAATCCTGATAGTGGCTAAATAGAAAGCATTTCTCCACAGCATTTGGGTAATTGGGAAGGCAATTATACTCACAAATTATTTTCCAAGCAAAGGCAAGTCATTACACTGGGAAATATTTGATGAATATAATTTGGAACTCAAAGCTCAAAAGTACTGATAAGCCAGGAAAGGAAAAGTGCATATGCATAACCTGTCCCTCTATACGTATTAATAATATTCAGTCTGGAAAAGAGGGTACCTTCTTGCAAATCAGAGGGAAGAGTGAAGATGCTTTCTTCTCCCCTCTCCATCTGGGGAACTAAAGGTGGCCTGGCATTGAGGTCACCTGCAACTCTCTCCCATTCTGCTGTCTTTACAGCCACTGATAAAAAGTCTCTGTCTTTTACACAACTGCTGTGATTAGGAATGGAAACAATGGGCCTGAATGCTCTGCTTCCAAGGGAAACTTGAGACTGCACTGTGGCCTTGGGGCCTTTGATGGGTGTGCCCATGCCATGTAAGATTGCTCCTGCAGGCCCACTCATGCCTCCGGGAACAAGCTGGGCACATGCTAATAGATTACCCTGTGCTCCCAGGTTGGTATGGCAAATGTGCCTTTGTACCTGAAGCCCATTGGCTTGGAAGCCCATACAGCTGCCTTGCAAGTGGCCATGTCAGCCTGGCCATTACTGAGGTCCACTTGTTGAGGTTGTTTATCAACTGCGGAGAAACAGTTTTGGCTGGGGAGAGTGGAAAGCAAAATAAGGCCAGGAGGAGGAAGAAAAGGAAAGAGAAGGCAGTTTCTGCCCCATTGATAAACCCTGTGTGCCAAACTTCACCCTGATCCTCTCTCTGGCAGCTTTGCCCTTTTATAAATACTGGGTCTGGGAAAAGCAGAACATTCTGCAGAGCAAAGTTGAGATGGTTAGATTGATTTTTTGAGAGATGCTATTTACTTGTATAAGTGAAAAAAAAAAAAAAATCAGCTTTTACTCCTGACCATCTCTTAAGTGTGGTCTTATGCGGGCGCTTGGATGCTCACATGCCCTGATAAGGAAATCACAGACGTGAACCATTATGCAAAATGCACGGAGGGATCAGCCCTGGCCATTTCAAACCTTTCTGTAGGCTGAGCCTTGGCTGTGATTTAAGATGAAGTACAATGCTTTTTATTACACATCTAATCCTTAATGAGCGGAAATGCAATCAGCAACTCCTTTCCACACCCTACATGGAATCGAGGAGACTGCTGAGTCCAGGAAAGATGCAGCAATTGATGGAGCCCAGGAAATTTCTGCCCCTTTTCTTTTGGTAGGGGTGGGGGGAGAAGAGAGAAGTACAAATATGATGAGAATACCATGTCCAAGGATCCATTGTTGCCATATAAGGCCACTTGCAGCAAAAGACTGGATTTGAAATTTTGACTGAACTGCATTTAACTCTTCCAAGTGTTGCATGTTCTGGCTTATCTGCCTCATGCTAATTGAGGATATTCTCTTCACATACTTTGAGTGGAGCAGAGAAGCAGGCTGCAGAAGGGAGGGAAAAGAAGGGCAGACACCGAGAAGGAAGAGGAAGGAAAGAGGCCCAGATCCTCCAGTGTGCACGTTTTGGTTTCCTCTCCCCCTCTTGCCCCAGAGCCTAGACAGAAAGAGCGCTGTCTCCTCCTAAGCATGGTGGGACTGGGTTGGGTTGATCTTGCCAGGTGCTGGACACTACTGCAGTTCACAGGGAGACACTGGGTACTGTCTGGCTTGAAGTCACATCCCCTGTTTCCCAGAAGTGGGTCTCTCCCAGTAGGCTATACAGGGTAACTAGTTCTTCTGCTTAATGGCAAAGCAAGAGAGATTCTGGCAAAACACTAAATATATTTATAGGTCATCTTTGTCTGGAACCAAATGGGGAAAAACGGTGCAGAGGGGAAGAGAGGAGGGGGAAGTGAGGTTTAAAAGTTCCAATCATCCACGAAAGATAAAGACATCTTCTGATAGCAGCACTGATGCAGTCAGCTGTGCTGAGTAGACCGTCCTGGGCCGACTGCAGACCAACTGCGTCCCAACAGGAGTCTCAAAGCTCCGCTCCTCGGCTAGTCCGGGGAAACTGGGTAGTAGTTTGATTGTTACTGTTGTTGCTCATCCTGGCATTGGCAGATACATTAAATACCGCAACTTTAACGAGTCCTGTGTGAAAACAGAGCAAACAGTTATTAGCCCCTTTCCCTAAATTTCTTACTGTCTTGGAAGTACAGCCAGAGTGCTTCTTAGAAACGAGGATAGTGAGACTTTGTTTCACCTAGTTTGGACATGTTATCAGCAGGGACCAGTCCTGGAGAAGGACGTCATGGTTGAGTAGAGGGTCAGGGAAAAAGAGGAAGCCCCTCAACAAGATGAACTGACACAGTGACTGCAACGATGGGCTCAAACATAGCAACGATTGTGAGGATGGCGCAGGACCAGGCAGTTTTGTTCTGTTGTACATGGTGTGGCTATGGGTCAGAACTGACTCGATGGCACCTAACAACAACTAAGAGGAAAAGGACATTAACTTAGCTCGATTGTGAGAAATGCCTGGGGTCCTTCCTAATGCCCGGTTTGCCCATGCCACACAGGAACTTCTGTCAAAGGTTACATGCCTGTTTGGGATGTATACAAAGGGCTGGGCTCACTAACAAGCTCGGGGTCACGGTGCTCAAGGAGAGTGACTCTGCCGTCTTGAAACTAAGACTGACCATATTCAGCTTAGCATCAAGCTTTCACACCTGC
The DNA here is from genome assembly GCF_030014295.1 of Loxodonta africana. Classification (NCBI taxonomy): domain Eukaryota; kingdom Metazoa; phylum Chordata; class Mammalia; order Proboscidea; family Elephantidae; genus Loxodonta; species Loxodonta africana. Next base: position 32,545,794 of record NC_087357.1, read on the forward strand.
TCCCAACAATGTAGAGCAGTCAAGGACAGCTCCAAGGTCTGTCCCTCAGTGGTGCCACTCACAGAAGCGGGGGAGTTGGGTGAAGCTGGACTGGTTGTTTGGCTGGAGGATACCTACAGTGTGGCTGCACTGTACTAGCAGTGTTTCTGGAGCCTTCAAGGACAGATGTGTAGATGGTGGCAGAAAATGCAGCCAGGAGACTGAGGCACAAATCTGAAAGTCATCTACATCAAGATGAAAGCTGAAGCAGTGGGAATAGATAAGGCAGCTGAAGAAGGGAGAAAAACTCAATACAGACCATTAGGGGCTGTCTATGCTCTGGGCGTGAAAGGAGGAAAGATACATAAACAGACAGCCAGGAAGAATATTAGTAATGGTAAAATACCATAGAAGTCTAAGGAAGAGAAAGTTTTGGCAAAAGGAGGAGATAGGTACATGATGATTACAATATTAATAACTACTTTTTACTGAGGGCGTGTTACATGCTGGGCATTGTGCTAAAGACTAAGGATTTTATGTGTATTATCTCACTGCCATCCTCACAATAGCTCTATGAGGTCAGTACTGCAATCCTCATTTTAGTCAGGAAACTAAGGCTCTGGGAAGTTACTTGCCCTGTCTGAGTTGGTCAAGGAGGCTGTTGGGAAAACTGGGTAGTAGTTTGATTGCTACTGTTACGTGTCCTCTAGGTTCCTTCTATGCTGTCTGTGAGAGTGGTGAGCACTGACTTGAGCCTGGCAGGGCAAGAACCATCCCACGCAGAAGAAATACCACAAAAATATGTGCAGAAAAGAATAGTAAACGTGTACTTATGCCACATGCACTGAGATGTGTGTAGAGAAAGAGAAATCACAATAGCAGCAATGGTGCACAGCAGCTGGCGCAGTTTTCCCAAGCTAGCGATGGCACAGGTCTGGGCGGTATTTTGTTCTGTTGTACATGGGGTTGCTATGAGTTGGAACTAACTTGATGGCACCTAACAACAACTAACAAGCGACAACGTGTGTTTGAGCTGGTTAGGGCTGACATCAGGTACGATCTGAATATACCGTAAGACAGCCTGGGTACTGGAGGATTTTTCCTGCCTCAGAGAGAGGCTAGAGATCTGTGTAGGACAATATACAGAGTTCTCACCAACTTCCAGAGACTTCTACTTCCAAAGTGAAAAGACAGGTTTCTTCCTTTTTGGAGGGGAGTGAGGATAAGCATAAAAAAGCTAGCTTTTATAATCAAATGACGCTAACAAGGCAGAACTATGAGATTTTTTCCGTTTACACATTAGATTATCTACTTGGCTCAAAACGGCTCTTATATAGGTACTAGTTTGATCTGGGAACTACCAAAACCACAGGCTTTTGTGTCATTACTCTTAGTTTTCAAACTGATTCAAATCTCATTTTATTTTCAAAACAACTCTATTAGATAGGGCAGGAGTTACTAGTTCCACTATACAAGGTGGATCCCAGAATCATCTAGAACTGAGGCTGGCTCCCTTGATGAAAGGCAGTATCCAATGTGGCAGCCCCAGCGTTGTCTTCATGCTGTCTGTCTCCCCTGCTTTTCAGGATTTCCTGAGGCAACAGGCATGAGAGGGCTCACTGAGCTAGCAGCACTTTACAGCCAATATTCCATCTCCCACCCACAGTGCTGTGCACACAATTCTTTTTCATACCTGGGCAAGTATGAGGTCAGTGTATGATTATTTATCTGGAAATATAGGTGTATGTTCGAGAAGGGGAGCGGGGGGGTTCAGCTTGGGCAGCTGGATCATTTAGGAAGTCCCAGATGAGGATTGTGTCATCATGGGAGCTACTGACAATCTGAAATTCATCAAACTGGAGTCGGAAAACTCTTCCAGAATGCTCCTAAAGAAGCAGAAACAAAAATTTCACATTATTGACATCTGCTTACAGGACCTTTCCTCAGGGACCTAGGGCCTCCCCTGCCTCCCCCGCAGAAAATATAGCTTGATACTTGATCCTTCTCACATTGGTAGCAATAGGCAGAACAGCATGAGAGGATAAGAATCTGAACTGCTCAAAATCAAAAGGATACAAACCCAGCAACATGTCAAAAGAAGTCTGTGCATGTTGGGGGTTGAGTTTGGTGTTTTTTTACTCAGTATAATATATCTGAAATTCATCTATGTTGTTGCATGTATCAATAATTTGTTCCTTTTTATAGCTGAGTAGTATTCAATTTAATGGATTTACCACTGTTTTTTATCCATTCACCAGTTAATGGACATTTGAATTGTTTCCAGTTTTCAGCCATTATGAATAAAGCTACTATAAACAATTGTATACAGATCTTTGTGTGGTCACAGGTTTTCATTTCTCTGGAGTAAAGACCTAGGAGTGGGACTGCTGGGTCATATCGTAAATGTACATTTAGCTTGATAAGAAACTGCCAAACTGTTTTCTAAAGTGGCTGTACCGCTTCACATTCTAACCAGCAATGTGAAGATTCTAGCTGTTCTGCATCCTGGCCAGTGCTGGATTATCAGTTTTTAAAATTTCAGTCGTATCGTTATATGACTTTATCGTTATAGCTTTAACTTGCATTTTCTTAATGATGAATGATGTTGCACATCGTTTCATATGCTTATTTGCCGTTCACATCCTTTTTGTTCAAATCTTCTGCTCATTTTTATTGTGCTTATTTTTACTTAATAATCTATTAACTTGTACTCCTGCCCCCACTCCATTGCTATTATAATCCTTTCTAAATGTAACACAGATCATGTGACTCCTGTTTAAAACATGCCGATGTTGTTGTTGTTGTTAGGTGCCGTCGAGTCAGTTCCGACTCATAGCGACCCTATGCACAACAGAACGAAACACTGCCCGGTCCTGCGCCATCCTCACAATCGTTGTTATGCTTGAGCCCATCGTTGCAGCCACTGTGTCAATGTGCCAATGTTACCTGGGGTAAAATTCACAACTTTTAACACAGTCTTCAAGGTCCTACCATGATATGGCCTGTACCTCCACTACTGCTCTAAATTCACCCCTAACGTTTTCCTCTTGGTCACTCTGTTTCAATTATATTGGTCTCCTTCTTGTACCTCAGAAGCATACTCCAGCAACTCAGGGCCTTTGCACTTGCTGTTTCCTCTGCCTGGGTCACTCTTCCCCCATATAACTAAATGGCTTGTTATTATCATGCTTAAATATCCTCCAATCAGAGAGACTCTTCCTGATTCCATTATATAAAAATAGCTCCCCCATCACTCTTTACTCCCTTAGCCTGATGTTTCTTCTTAGAACTTACTACGCCCCGACACACTAACTTTTTATTTTATTATTTCAAGCTTAAAGTTGCAAGAAGAGCACAAAGAACTGTATACCTACCCTTCATCCAGGTTCCCAAACTGTTAACGTTTCTCTCTCTACACACACCACACACACACACACACACACACTTTGTGAACCACCTGCGAGTAAGTTTCAGACAAGATGGCCCATTACTTCCAAGTGCTTCAGTATATATATCCTAAAAGACAAGGACACACCTACATAGCCATAGTGCCACTATCAAAGTCAGGAAATTAACATTAATATAATACAATCACATAACCCACAGAGCCCATTCAAATGTTGCTAAAAGCCCCAACAGCAGATGCCTTTTATAGCCTAAACAAATAAACACCTCTGCTTCTTTTTCTTTAGAATCCAATTCAGGATCATATGTTATATTTAGCTGTCATGTCTCTTTAGGCTACTTCAATCTGGTATGTTAGTTAAATCATTATCACATAGCAGATCTGAAGCTGAAGCCAAGAAGGACAGAAAATTATCAGAAAGGTATTTGGAATTTTGTTCTCATAGATGCCTTACTTGTTTTCCCCCCTGTATCTTAGAAATAAATACCTCTAGGTCACATTAATCATGCTGTCTTGTTCAGTCAAACTGAATTCCAATGATAGCTACTTTAAATTAAAACCGTGATGAGATGATAAATTTCATGAACAAAACGCTAGCTAAGAAAAAGAAATACCTTGAGTTTCGATGGGGTGGTGGACCTAGGGCCTCTAGGTGAATGCTCTTGTAACTCTCTACAGGCTATCTTTTTAATCCTTCTGCATTGATCCACTACGATGCAGAACTACAGAAAAACGTAACTATTTCTTTTCCCTCGATCAGAACACTGTATGTATTCTGTACTTTTTTTTTTTTTATTGAGCTTCAAGTGAACATTTACAAATCAAGTCAGTCTGTCACATATAAGTTTATATACACCTTACTCCATACTCCCACTTTCTCTCCCCCTAATGAGTCAGCCCTTCCAGTCTCTCCTTTTGTGACAATTTTGCCAGCTTCCAACCCTCTCTACCCTCCCATCCCCACTCCAGACAGGAGATGCCAACACTATTCTGTACTTTTAAGGAATTTCTACACAGTGGAGCCACCCTGCCCTAATATACTGATCTGGCCCATGTCATTTTCTGTGGAAGCCTGTCCCCACCCCAAACATATTTTATGAAATGGTATCAGAATCCTACTTGTTAATGTCAGTGTGGACACATATAGACCCCTGTACACCAAAGAACTTAATTCCTAACTCAGTAAAATTTTGTTGGGGGCCTTGGTGGAATAATAGAGACAATATTTACCATCCTACCTTAAATAACTAGTGAACTGGACAAAATATATGAAATGGCTGTTTTCAGTCATGAGACAAAAAACAGTGCAGGACTGTGATCTTTGGGGGAGGGAAAACAAATGAGTAAGCTGTACATTTCCTCGGCTTTCTGCCTAAAAGCACATTACAGATTTAAGCATGGCAGTCTTTCTGGTTGAAGAGATAGAGGTTGGAGTTTGGAGAGATTGAGGTAGGTGGCTGGAAGATGTAGGATAGAGTTGTAAAAAGGAGGGAGCTCTGCAGAAAAAGAGCTCCAGAAATCTTTAGAGGGGTCCCCTTGAATCTTTGCCAAATATTAAGATATGCACATGTAAAATGAAACTTTAAGACGCCAGGCAAAGAGCAAACAGGGAAAACAAACTGGTTTTTAGAACTCACATAGGGATGGGAATTACTTGTGTTCTTACTAGCCAAGATAGAAAGTTCTCATTGATCACTCAGATAATTCAGTAGAGACTCCAGGAGGGCCATGACTTAGAGGTGGAGCCAAACTATCCCTAGAAACTATTCTACACCTGCCCCAACAAAGCATAAAAATCAAGCCTTGACTATATCAACCTGAACTTAAAGTAACTGCCAAACAAAACAAGGCCCAACATTCTTTAAAGAAAGACTACAAAATCTAGATTCAAACACTCGACAATGTAACATTCACAACGTCCAGCACTGAGTGGTCTACAATTAGAAAAAAAAGCAGACAAAAGAAACAGACCCAGAAATGACAGAGATGATGGGGTTAGGAGACAAAAACATTAAAACAGATACTAACCTATGTTCATGCATTTAAAGGAAAACCTGAACATAGTAAAGAGAGGGTCGAAGCCATAAAAAAGAACCAAATGGAACTTCTAGAGATAAAAAATACAATATCTGAAAGGAATAATTCACCAGACGCAATTATTGTAGGAAAAAAAAAAAGAATATTAAAACTTAAAGACACAGCAAGAGAAGTGGCCTGAAATGAGGCACAGAAAGAGAAAAGGCTGTGTGTGTGTGTGTGTATATATTGTTCTTAGGTGCTGTTGAGCTGGTTCCACCTCATAGCAACCCTATGTACAACAGAACGAAACACTGTGCCATCCTCACATTGTTATGCTTGCGCCCACCGTTGTAGCCGCTGTGTCAATCCCTCTTGTTGAGGGTCTTCCTCTTTTTCATTGACCGTCTACAAAGCATGACGTCCTTCTCCAGGAACTGATCCCTCCTAATAACATGTCCAAAGTATGTGAGACAAAGTTGCTATTGCTTCTAAGGAGCATTCTGACTGTACTTCTTCCAAGACAGATTTGTGCGTTCTTCTGGCAGTCCATGGCATATTCAATATTTGTCGCCAACACCATAATTCAAAGGCATCAACTCTTCTTTGGTCTTCCTTATTCATTGTACAGCTTTTGCATGCATATGAGGCGGCTGAAAATACCACAGCTTGAGTCAGGTGCACCTTAGTCCTTAAAGTGACATCCTTGCTTTTTAACACTTTAAAGAGGTCTTTTACAGCAGATCTGCCCAATGCAATGCGTCTTTGATTTCTTAACTGCTGTTTCCATGGGTGTTGATTATAAAATGTAAACAGATCCAAGTAAAATGAAATTCTTGACGTCAATCTTTTTTCCGTTTATCATGATGTAGCTTATTAGTCCAATTGCGAGGATTTTTGTTTTCTTTGTGTTGAGGTGTAATCTATACTGAAGGCTGTAGTCTTTGATCTTCACCAGTAAATGCTTCAAGTTCTCTTCATTTTTAGCAAGCAAGGTTGTATAATCAGCATAATGCAGGTTGTTAGTGAGTCTTCCCCAATTCTGATGCCCTGTTCCTCTTTATATAGTTCAGCTTGCTCTGTCAGTTTGTCACACTGTGGGGGCTTGTATGTTGCTGTGATGCTGGAAGCTATGCCACCAATAATCAAATACCAGCAAGGTCACCCATGGTGGACAGGTTTCAGCTGAGCTTCCAGACTAAGACAGACTAGGAAGAAGGGGTGTGTGTGTGTGTGTGTGTGTGTGTGTGTGTGTATAAAAAACCAAAAACCCCATTGTTGCTGATTCAGTTCCAACTCACAGCAGCCCTGTAAGACAGGGCAGAACTGCCCTATAGGGTTTCCAAAGAGTGGCTGGTGGGTTCAAAGTGCCAACCTTTTGGTTAGCAGCCAAGTTCTTAACTACTGAGCCACCAGGGCTCCATATATATATATGTAAAATACATGAACAAAATCTCAATGACCCGTGGAACAAGATTATCAAGTTATCTAATATGTGTAACTGAAGTCTCAGGAAAAGGAAAGAAAGAAGACAGAAGAAATAATGGCTAAAATACTTCCAATTTGATAAAAACGATAATAAATTTACAGATCCTATAAACCCAGTGCCATCGAGTCGATTCTGACTCATAACGACAGATCCTATATGCTCAAAAAATCTCAAGCTGGAAAAATACAAAGAAAATCACACCAAGATATATCAGAATCAAATTGCTGTAAATGAGTGATAAAGAGAAAATCTTAAAAGCAGCCAGAGGAAAAAGACATTAATTTCTTGTCTAAAACCAAGGCAGAAGAAAACAGAATGACATCATTAAAATGTTGAAAGAAGCTGTCAACCTAGAATTTTTTAGCCAGCAAACATATCTTTCAAACGTGAAGACAAAATAGACATTTTAGATAACCAAGAGTTAAGAGAATCTGTTGTTAGCATACCTGAATATACAAAATGTTAATGAAAGTTCTTTAAGGAGAAGGAAAATGTATCAATGGAAGCTCGAATTTACACAAAGGAACGGAAAGCACCAGAAATAGTAGATACATGGGCTGAAAGAAACTGTTTTCTTTTTTTCCATTTTAAAATTTCTTTAAACGGTAGTTGATTAAAAAATAAAAAAAGGTAGCCGATTGTTAAAAGCAAAAATAACAAAGTATTGTGGCAATTATAACACATGTAGAAGTAAAAACTATGACAACAACAGCACCAAGAATGAGAGTGAAGAAATGGAAGTATATTGTTGTAAGTTTCTTACTTATACATGAAGTGGTGTAATATCATTTGAAAATAAACTGTAAAAAATTAAAGATATGAATTGTAAATCCTAGATCAACTCCTCAAAAAAATGAGTGCTATAACACAATCTAAAAAAACCAAACCCAGCCCACTGCCGTCAAGTTGATTCCGACTTATTGAGACCCTATAGGAAGGAGTAGAACTGCCCTGTAGGCTTTCCAAGGAGTGCCTGGGCAATTCTAACTACTGACCTTTTTTTGGTTAGCAGCCATAGCTCTTAACCACTACGCCACCAGGGCTTCTAATAATACAATAGTGGAGATGAAGTGAAATCCTAAAAACTATAATCATGCCAAAACAAAGCATGAAAACTAGCGAGACAAAACAAAAAACAAAAGAGAAAAGTAGAAAAATAAATAGTGAGATGGTAGATTTAAACTCAACAATATAGGTAATTACATTAAATGTAAATGGTTTAAACACTCCAATTAAAGGCAGAGATGGAAGGTTCCTGGGTGGTGCAAATGGTTTGCACTGGGCTGGTAAGTAAAAGGTTGGTGGTTTGAACCCACCCAACAGTACTGCAGAAGAAATAGACCTTGTGATCTGCTTCTGTAAAGATTACAGGTGAGAAAACCCTATGGAACAGTTCTACTCTAAAACACATGGGGTCTCCTAAGTCACAAATTAACAACAAAAACTAAAGCAACAACAAAGGCAGAAGTGGTCAGACTGAATACAAAAGCAAGACCCAACTATATGTCGAATATAAGAAATTAATTTTAAATATAAACATACAGGTCTGTTAAAAATAAAAGGATGCAATAAGATATACTACACAAACACTAATCATAAGAATGAATGTATATATTAATATCAGATGAAGTAGTCTTCAAAACAAACAATATTACAAAAGATAGAAGAACACTTTATAGTGTTGAAAAGGTCAATTCATCACTAAGATGTAATTAACAAACCTAAGTGTGTATTGCACCCAATAAAAGAGCTTAAAAATATATGAAGCAAAAACTGCCAGAACTGAAAGGAGAAAAAGACGAATGCAGAATCACAGTGGGAGACTTCAATATTCTTCTCTCAATAACTGGGAAAACAAATGGAAAATCAGTTAAGCATAGAGAAGACCTGAATAACATTATAAACCAACTTAACTAATTGACATTTATAGAACACTCCACCAGACAACAGCAGAATATACATTTGTTTCAAGTGTACATGAAACATTCATTGAGACAGACCATATGCTGGGCCACAAAACAAATCTCTACAGATTTAAAAGGACTGAAATCATACTAAGTATGTTTTTTGACACAAGGGATTTGAATTAAAGATTAATAAGAGAATGTTAAGTGGAAATCCCTAAATACTTTGAAATTAAACAACACACTTCTAAATAATCCATAGGTCAAAAAAGCAATCACAAGGAAGTTCTACATCTACTTTGGTGAGTAATGTCTGGGATCTTAAAAGCTTGTAAGCGGCCATCTAAGATACTCCACCGGTCTCAGCCCTTCGGGAGCAAGGGAGATTGAAGAAAACCAAAGACACAAGGGAAAGATTAGTCCAAAGGACTGATGGACTACAACTACCACAGCCTCCACCAGACTGAGTCCAGCACAGCTAGATGGTGCCCGGCTACCACCACTGACTGCTCTGACAGGGATCACAATAGAAGGCCCCACACAGAGCTAGAGGAAAATACAGAACAAAATTCTAACTCACAAAAGACCAGACTTACTGGCCTGACACAGGTCGAGAAGGGAGAGTGTTGACATGTCGTGGGGTTGGTAACCAATATCACAAAACAATATGTGTACTAATTGTTTAACAAGAAGCTAGTTTGTTCTGTAAACCTTCATCTAAATTAAAAAAAAAAAAAAAAGATCAGATAATGCATTTCATTTGGCAAATCTGCTGCAAGATATCTCTTTCAAGTGTTAGAAAACAAACAGGTCACTTTTAAGGACTAAGGTGTGCCTGATCCAAGCCATGGGGCGGGGGGTGGTGGGGTGGTGGTGGTGGAAAGAAATAACAAGGGAAACTAGAATACATTTTGAAATAAAATGAAAACAAAACATTTCAAATTTTGGGGATATAGCTAAAGCAGTGGTTAGAGGTAGATTTGTAGCTTAAAATCTTCATATTAAAAAGGTATATATTTATTTATACTTATATAAATAAAAGGTATATTTTTATTTCTATATAAATAAAATAGTGGAAGACTTAATGCTTTTTCCCTCACATCAGGAACAAGAGATGGATGTCTGCTCTTACTAATTCTTTTTAACAATGTACTGAAGGTCCTAATCAGTGTAATAAGACAAGGGGAAAAAAAGTATCCAGATTGGAAAGGAAGAAATAAAACTATTCTGTATAATTGCAATGAACAGAAATTGAAATTAAAAAATAACTTTACAATAGCTTAAAAAATATAAAATACGACAAAAGATGTGCTAGGCTTTTATACTGAAAGCTACAAAATATTGCTGAGGGCAAGTTAAAAAGACCTAAACAAATGAAGAGGTATACTATGTTCATAGGACAGAAGACTCAATATTGTTAAGAAGTCACTTTTCTCCAAATTGATCTAGATTCAATAATAAGAAAACCACTGTCATGGATTGAATTATGTGCCCCCAAAAATGTTTGTATCAACTTGGTTAGGCCATGATTTCCAGTATTGTGTGGTTGTCCTCCATTTTGTGATTGTAATTTTATGTTGATGATTAGGGTGGGATGGTAACAACACCCTTACTCAGGTCACCTCCCTGATCCAAGGTAAAGGGAATTTCCCCGGGGTGTGTGTGGCCTGCACCATCTTTCACCTTTCAAGACAAAAAAGGAAAGGGAAGCAAGCAGAGAGTTGGGGACCTCATACCACCAAGAAAGCAGCACCAGGAGCAGAGTGCGTCCTTTGGACACGGGGTCCCTATGACTGAGAAGCTCTTCAAGTAGGAGAAGATTGAGGACAAGGACCTTCTTCCAGAGCCAACAGAGAGAGAAAGGCTTCCCCTGGAGCCTACTTTACCGTGAGGAAATAAATTTCTCTTTGTTAAAGCCATCCACTTGTGGTATTTCTGTTATGACAGCACCAGATGACTAAGACAACCACTTAATTAAAAAATTGGCGAAAGATTCAAAGAGACACTTCATCATAGTAGATACATGACTGGCAAATCAGCACATGAAAAGATGCTCAACATAAAAAAAAAAACCGTAAGAGGTATGCAAATTAAAGCCACAATGTGGTACTGCTAATACTTACTAGAATAATTAAAATTAGAGAGATTGTACAAAGTGTTGATGAGGATGCGCTGTAACTGAAATTCTCATACACACATACATGGCTGGACTGTAATGTTAACTGGTACAACTACTCTGGAAAAGAAGGTTGTCAGTTTCTAAAAATATTAAACCCATGAGTTGGAATTAACTCGATGGCAATGGTTTTTTTTTTTTTTTTAAAAACTATATGGCCCAGCCCTTCTGCTCCTGGGTATTTACTCCAGAGAAATGAAAGCATGTGTTCATACAGAGATCTGTATGGAAAATGTTTATAGAACAGCCACAGTCTTTAAGAAACTGACAATACTAAGTGCTGGTAAGGATGTGGAAAAAATGGAACTCATACACTGTGGGAAATGCAAAACGGTACAGCCACTTTGGAAAACAGCTTGGTAGTTTCTTTTAAATTTAAACACACATTTATCATAGGACCCAGAGATCCCATTCCTAGATATTTACCCAAGAGAAACGAAAACAATATGCACACACAAAAACCTGCATGGAAATGTTTTTAGTGGCTTTATTCAGAATCACCAAAACCTTAAAACACCCCAAATGTCCGTAAACTAGTGAACGAATAAACATCTACACAATGGAATATGCCACGCGTTACCTGAAAAAGGAACAAAGTACTACAGGCAACAACACGGATGAATCTCAAATGAAGTGAAAAAGAGCCAAATGTAAAAGGCTATATACTGTATAATTTCTATGACTTTTATAAGAAAACTTAAAAAAAAAAAAAAAGGCAAAACTACAGGGATACAAATCAAATGAATAGTTGCTAGGGGTTGGAAGGAGGGGACTGATGTGAAGAGGTACAAAAAAACTTATTGAAGTGATGGAAATGTTTATACATTGATTTGTGGTGATGATTACAAACTGCGAAATCCACGGAAGTATATTAAAAAGGTGTGAATTTTGCTATATGTAAAAAAAAAAACAAAACATCAAACCTGTTGCCACTGAGTTGATTCCAACTCATAACAACCCTATATGACAGAGTAGAACTGCCCCATAATGTTTCCAAAGAGCGGCTGGTGGATTCGAACTGCCAACCTTTTGGTTAGCAGCTGAACGCTTGCCCACTGTGCCACCAGGGCTCTGGTGTATATAAATTATACCGTAAAACCAGACTGAGATAAGTTGTAAGTGAATGACAGAACATATTTTAAAAGATGTAAGTAAAGCATGTCTGATGCTGAAAGAATAAGCTTTGAATCCAACGAGGAAGACGAAAAAATGTATCCCTTTCTCCTCCAGAAAAGAGACCATCTGAATGATGAGATTTAGAATTCAGAATGCTGGGCTTTATGTACTTCCTCTCATCATTTTCCTGACTTGTGCAAAAGATTCTATCCTCGGTGCCCCACCTAATCTTTATCTTCTAATGGAAGCAGCTTTTAATCTTAGGCCATTTTCCAATCCAAGCCCATGGTGAACACCAGGATGTAGAATTTAGTGCTTTTGAAGGTGACATTCCTCCAAGTGTCAAGATGTTCAGACAAGGGGAGATAAAGGGGAATAAAAAAAGGTATGATTCAGGTGGCTGGAGGCACTAACCCTTGAATAGGACACAGAACTAAGGGGTTGGGCAGGGGTTCCCGCGGATTCCCATGGCATTTTTTGCAGGCACAGATGTGCAGGTCCTGAGATCCTGGACAGGTTCCACCTTGGGTAATTATATTCTCTCTCCCTAAGTGCCCCCTGCTGTCTCTGGTGGATACAGAATTCTTATTCACTTCCTGTACTAAACCTGCGCAGAGTTGCTGCACAGCTGTTAAACAGCTGCCACACTCCTCTGCATATGGAGTCTCTAAAGCACTTCTGGATGAAAGGTGCGACATAAACATGGTTTATTGTCACATACAGGTTGCCTTTCCACTTAGCAGTAAGTTTTGTGAGGTCCTAACTATCAAATCCAGATCTGTATTCCATAGCACATCAACGTTTGATTTCTTCCTCCTCCTGCTCCCCAAGCCTCTTGAAACAAGGCGCTTACCACAAGGGTCCGTAGACACAGGGTCCCTGCAGGAGCACGAGGGTCCAAAGCAGCCACAAGGTCCCACACTTTTATTTTTCTAAAGATCAGAAAGGGGACAAAAAAAACTTACGTAGAAGCAAGACTAAGGGAACACAGGGGAGAAGGGCAAAAAGTCATGGCAGTAAGTATGTATGGTGAATACAGTTTATACGATAAATCTAGCTCACAGGAATACATATAAAACTTTTTTGTTTTGGAGACTTGGTTCTTGCATTCACTCTTGGGTAGAGCTTATTGGTCTTAACAGGGGAAAATGTATGTGATTTACCTAAGAACAAGTAAACCGGTTAGCTTTAGTCAAATCCAAGATAGGTAAATGGTAAGGTTAAACCATACTTTGGGGCAAAGAAAAGATCTTGTACATTAGACTTCTTATGATATAAGAGCTCACTTAGACCTAGAAATCTACAACTCTGCAGCATCTTCTTTCTGGTCGGTTCTATGAATGGCCCAGGTCACATGTACCATTTTAAGAGCTCTGGAGTTTATATAAGCAAGCCCTCATATTTTGATTTAATTAAGAAAAGTCTAGCTCTTCCAAAAATCAATTATAGGTCATGACTCCTCAAGGAAAATAACAGACAAAACCCAAGAAAGGTGGGTGCAGATCAAAACGAAGGCAATGAGAAAATGTAACCTTAGGCCTAGCTGGAACATGTCATCACACCCTGAACAACTTCCCAAGGGTAGGACAGTGATGGCTAACTCAAAGCAGAGGGAAAGCGCCTGCTATACTCTCTGCTGCTGGAGTTGACTTGATATATCGGCATAGCCATCTCAAGAACTAAGGTAATGCTGTAAGCTAGTTTCTAATACTAAAAAAAAGCTGCCAATATTTGAACTGTAGACTTCCATTCAAAATCAGGCACCTTGATAAGAAGAAATGATAAAGAGGGCTTTATAAGGGAATACATTTTTATGTGCTATGTGCTTCGTGTTGCTAGACATGGGCGTCACCCACAACATGAATGGATTCTATAACCCATGGACATTAGACTGAAGAAAACAAAGGTTACTGAACTCCTGGTAACTGACATGCTAGGAAAGTGATGATGAGAGCTACACTTTTAGCACTTTCAACAAGATAAAAAATTCAAGAGCCTACCACACTAAGCTCCAAAGATAGTGCCCTTCAGTGTTTCAGTGTTATTAATTTGTCACCATTTTAGAGTGGGTTTATCCTATTCTTTGCTTTATAAGGCAAAAGAGACAAATATTTTGGTTATTAATGAAAAACCTGTGCAATTAAATGATTGGGAAGAATATTTTAGAAAAGAGTACACAAAGGAGAGGTGAATAATACATAAAAGAAATATTGTATCAAACTGTGTCTATGAAATCTATAAGCTTTTAGAGACAAGGAGAGGCTATATTTAACATTGAAAGGCAAGTGGCATAAAGATGTAGATTTTTTTTAACCCTATTAGCAAACTCACCCATCATAGGCCCCACTGACTATCCTCTTGTTATCAAATCGAATACAGCGCACCAATTCTTCATGGCCTTCTAAGACTCGTAAACATGCTCCACATTCTATGTCCCACAATCTGGAAGAGAAAATTGAGTCAAGTGAATTTTGGTGAGGACTCAGGTCCATTTCTGAGCCTGGGATAATTTACCTTATATGTCTGTAAAGAACACACCAAAATAAAATCAATCAACGTTCATACAAAAATGTATTGCTTTCCATGTACTTTATTTCCTTTCTGCCATATAACTCAGGCAGAAAAAAAAAAATACCTGTAGTTCAAATATAGCATGTATTTTCAAAGCACAATGTTTTATATAATTCTATAACCAGGTTCTCCCAGGCATAAAAAGGATAAATGCAATGCATACAGTTGCCTGGGAAGGAAATGACCAAGACAAGAAAGTAATGCTTCCTGAAATCACTAATGAGAATGAGTTGCAGAGTGTCCATGATTTCCTGCTTCACAAAGCATCTCCACTTAGTCACTGAGACACTGGTTTCACCACTGCACAGGACAGTCCTTCTCATATCAGGAAGTGCAAAGTTCTCAAAAGCATTTATATATTAATTTATGAAATCATATGCTTTTAGACCAATTCAAGTGATTTCTAGAAATGATCATTTCTTTAGCGCTATCTTTTTTTTCTAATGTTTTTTTCAACCTCTTAGTACTTAATTGAAGAAAGTGGAAGGATAGACACATTTTCTGAATTTTAATTGTATCTGTGGTACTCATCTTTGTGGGGGAGAACACTAAAGAATACTTCAACTTGTGAAGTTTTCATAATTTCAAAGACAGGTTAACTCCCTGGCCAAGTATGCAACTTAGGCAATGCTAAGAAAACAAAACTGCACAATTTCTAGCAGGGAAACAAATCTTTCTTCTTTTTTTAGGACAGTGGCAAAGAGAAAGGCTTTTAGCTATTTATTAGCACTTTCCACAGGAGACGGGAAATTTAAAGAGAAGGGTCATCAACCTCCACCTACCCGCCTCTCTTGCCTGCTTCCTCATTCCTCATTCAAGTGGAGAAAAAGTAGTACCTTTTAAATAGGTCTATATAGAAACCCTGGTGGCACAGTGGTTAAGAGTGTGGCTGCTAACCAGAAGGTTGGCAGTTTGAATCCACTAGATGCTATGGGGCAGGTCTACTCTGTCCTGTAGGGTCACTATGAGTTGGAATCAACTCAACAGCAACAGATTTTTTTTACATACGATGATAAAACTATTATAGGAAGGAAACACATCAACAAAGGCTCTGATGTGCTGCCCCTCTGCTTGGGGCAAACTTTTTACCCGTAAGAAGCTACAGAAAGGAAAATATTTTATTATAAACATACCACAGTTAGGTATTTATATAACCTGTGTGAAAACACTGAATGGCAGAAATATTGATCCCTTCTGGGAAAGGGCACCTGCTGCTCACCTGATGGTATTGTCAGACGAGCCACTCACGACCAGCCTGTCTCTGTACTGCAAACAGGCAATGCCTCGTTTGTGTCCATTTAAGGTCCTTACAAATTCACAAGTACTTGTGTTCCATACCTGAAACAGAAAAAAGGATTTCGCAGTTAATCTGATACTTTTACCAGTAAAATTTATGGCAACTGGAGTCTTAGGGAAGTAGAAAACAGAACTGAACCCCTCGGGGAAGTCAATTTCTCAAACAAAACAAAACAAAAACATGAGAAGCTCCATTTATGACAATCTAGGGCTAGTTTGTACCTGCCTGCTATCACAGAAGAATTTCTCAAAATGATTTACTCTTAACGGGGTTAGTTTATCTTGCAAATAAATTTTCTTGGACCAAATTTACCCCTGCCTTCCTCACACTTACCACTATTTTTAAGAATAAAATACCTAATCAAAATTGCCTTCCTCATTACCCTTTTACAGAGACAAGTCTCTGAATTAAATATTAAGTTATTCTACAGTGCTGTTTAAATATTCAATTTCCCTTCATCAAATTTTCACATGAACACTAAACCTGAGACTTAGGGAAATTGCTTATTGCCCAGTTTAAGAGATCTCAGGCTTCTTACTTTTATAGTCCTATCCCCAGATGCAGAAACGATGTACTTATCATCAAAGTCTACAACATTGACAGCAGCTCGATGTCCAACCAGCACCCTCCGGAGAGTAATGTCAGTTGGGGAGGCCATGTCCCATACGGCAATGGAACGGTCTTTGGAGCAGGTCACCATCATGCCATTATTAAAACGCAAGTGCAGAACTGCTTCACAATGGTGGATCAATGTGTTTAGCATTTCACCTGTATTTACATCCCACACTCTGGAACAAACAATATTAAGAAGGTAATCTGAGATTTAGATGGTACCACAATCTGTTGCCAGTATATGACCACCACCCCTACCCCGTTCACGATGAATTATTATAAAATTTCTGACATTCCACCTGATACCACTAACGAGACACATTTTAAACTGGGGATTTGATGAATACCAGCAGTATTAGTGCCCCACGGACAGTTCACAGGAGCCAGAATTGATACAGGCCAGGATGCTTCTGTAGCAGAATTATTTAGTACTGTGAACTTGGGCTTGAGGAACCTGGATCTTAGGTTTCATCACCCACATCAAGGCCCAAGACTACCTAGACTCTAAGTCTAAGCCCTCATTTTCATCCTTTGTATGGGGGTGAGGAATAGCCATCCCACTGTAAACATGCGCTTCACAGCAGTGTGGGACTCTTGGATAGCTCGAGAATTTTGTGTGATGATATACTTTACAGTAGTATTTTTGTGTATTTACTTTGTTTTTCATAACATTTTATTTGCTTTTCCAGTTTAGCCTCCTTTTTCAGAAAATCATTTTCTCCCTTATCCTATGATGTTAACCCACCCCTACAGTGTTTTGGCTTCTTTCATGTATTCCACAAGTACCAATAAATGTTAAATGTTGATAACCATGAGGACTGAATTAATTATGCCTTTAAGTCAAAAGATAACGAACAAGAACAGCATTCTCTATTCACAGAGGAGAGCTTGGAATGGTAAACGTTTAACTTCAGAGAACAATGCAGTTAACTATTTTTTGTTTTTTGTCTAGTTTTTTAAAAAGAAGTTACTTTTGATACATTACGTTTGCTAAGTCCTTTAGCTTAAGGCAAAATTCCTAACAGAGGTTTCCAGCAGAGCTGCCTATACCCAGAACTCAAGCTACACCGGACTCCAGCAGCATAATGGCTGTGTCATCAAATCACTAACGCCTCTGGAAATTAAGGGCCCCCTCCCTGAGTGAAGCTCACAATTAAAAACTGCAGGGATGGCAGGGGAGGGGCTGGCAAAGAAAGAGCACTGCTCACCTATACATATTTTAAAGGAGATAATGCGTACCTGCACTACAGTTACAACCACCTGAAAGGCAGGCTTCATTCCATTCATGTCATTCCCCTGTGAGGTATTTTTTGTAAGGAATGCATGGTTTACCATAGACAGGAAAAGTTTCTACAATGGATGATTCTCCCAAATTAAAATAGAATGTGTAGTTTCCTTAAATGCGCAAAAATGTAAACTAACCTCAATCATTCCTAATCAAGTTTTCTAGTTCTAGATTGACACGAATGATGAGGGAAGTTGATGGTTTCTTCTTCTCTAGTTAGGACATTTTCAGAAGTATATTCTTGTAGACATATACAAAATTACTATCTGTGACAAAGAACAGGGTGGATCTGATGTTTCAGAGTTCAAAATTCATTTGAAATTTTCTACCTGACCGTGGAATCCGATGATCCGGTTATGATCACCCTCTCGTCATACTGGAGGCACAGGACAGAACCTGTGTGGCCTGTGAGAATTCGCTTGCATTCCAATGTGCTTTTATCCCAGATCTAGGATAGCAAACAAGATCCTTTTGATCACTGTGATAATGGGGGCACTGCGGAGACTTGCTAGCTCTATTATATGTTTGATCCCCAAAAGAATCAAAGCCCAGAGTAGTGTGGAATGCATTCTTTTCTACAGGTAAACTAAGTACCTATGTATACATGGTTTCAGTACTAAGGCAGACTTTATCCTTTTCATTAGGGAACAGGGTAGCCTATAATTACGTGAGGGCCAAAGGAGTAATGGCCCATTCAGTGCACTTCAAGAACAGAATTCAACCCTAGGACTGACCATCTGTATGGTCTTCTGGGGGAAGCAGATATGTCCTTTAAGGAAATGATTTGCTTTGGGAGTGGGAATGACTAAAATTATCACTTACTTTCCAGAAATAATGCTTAGAGTTTATGCTTTGGATTGCTTTATGATGTGGTCACCCTTGCCCCCTCAGCTACCCTCTGACGACTGAAGAGACCTCACCTTGATTGTGTTGTCTCGAAGGCCACTTACAATCTTCTGATCATCATACTGTAAACAGTAAACTCCTTTGCTTGTTTCACTTCGGCAATGGATTCTCTGTAAACTATGTCTTCCACATCTCCAATTAGATTCTATTGTCTGAGAAGAAAGGTGGTAACGCGGCAGTAATCAGGAAAGGACCAGAATCGAACTCTTATATTTCTTCCAGTCGTTAAAATATCATGCACAGCAAGCAATGACAAATGCTCAGTGCTTCACTCTGTAGGATATATACAACTTAAGACAAACTAAAAATATGCTTTCAAAAAGCCACTACCTAAATCTATAAAACATTTTTCCATTTGCAATGTGATTAAAGATATAGTTTCTAGAACTCTCCTGCATATAACTCATTCAAGAAATAACACACTTGATGGAAAGAGATTGCTCAACAACAGAAGGCAAGCTATGAACCATGTGAGGTTATATGCTCAGTGCTCTTCTTAAAAATATGATGGCCATTTCTACCAGCGAACTTTCATGAAGAGCAAAGATATCTGAATATCAGTTTATAACTATAACTTTAGCAGTCTCACTGCTATTTTATGACGACATCATATATTCTTTCTTTCTCCCATCTATTTACCTGTTAGTAAATAATTTTTTAAACTTAAAAAATGTGCCTGGCAATTTACTAGATTTTATCTACCCTATGTTTTTTTTATTCACTTTTTAAGAGATTTATTTTTAACCCCCATCAATAAACGTGAATGGATTCACTGTAACAATACTGTTACTGAAGAATGCAGCTGATCTTCTAGCATTTGGCAAACACCCAAACATACAGATTCTTACCTCGATGTCTTGTATAATTTTAGGATAAAGTGCTCTATAAAAAGAGTTGGGAGGCACAGTCCCATCAGGAGGTTTGTTTTTGAATAAATACTGTCCCCTAAAAAACAACAAATATTTCCCAATGAGAATAATATTATCATACATTTACAAGGAGTGCTTCTTTGAAGTGTTTTTGCAGTTACTATTCCACATAACGCCATAACTAGGCCTGCAGAGGTGTGAATTCAGACTGATTTCAGGAGTCTCATGTCAGAGTAACTTTCTGGGATCTAAGGAGCTCAACCAACATTGATTTTCTTTTTGGTAAAACATGATTATTTCCATGTAGAACATCAAAATAATTGTACTACTTGTCATTTGGTTTTTAGGAACATGAGTTTTTTCTGATTCAAGAAAACAAAGTATCAGCCCTTAAAAAAATATTGTAATATCAACAGATAAACTGATTATGTATAATCAGATTTCATATATTGGTCTATCAGACCTCTGTGTAGATAGATTTCATTGGCCTTATCTTTCAAAAATTCTGTTAGTAATGTTAACTACTACCTTTGAACTAGCACATAACCCACTGACTTTTCCGCACTGAGTAAAGCTGTGCCAACATCAGTGGAGCCTAGCATCGTGGGCAGCAGAAATGCGCATGTTGTAGAAAACATTTTTTCTAGGTCTCTATTTGTGGTTTTTTTTGTGTGTGTGGGTAAGGTATATTGGCTGCTCAGGCATCCAGGCTGCTAGTGATCAGTGTAGCTATGCTTTAAAAGGAGCAATTTGGTTCATTTCAACAAAAAACAAAGGGATCACAGGAGTGTCCAGCAGCAGGTAGGGCAGAAGATGAAAAGAAATGCCTAAGAGCACTGTTGCTGTCAAGTCTAAGGCATGAAATTGACTTTCACAGGTGTATTCCTGGCTATGCACACACAGACATGCATTTTACTGCCTTTCCTTGATTCCAGTGAGGAACATTTGTTAACATCCCCTTCCTTATGACAGCACATCTCTGGAACACTCATATCCCAAGCTAGATCTTTGCTACAAAAAAAAACTCAGTAAATGGCAATCACTACCTGCTGGGTAAAAAATTTAATTCCTCATTTTGAAGTTAAGAACCCACCAAACACGGTGTGGAAGCTAGTAAACCCCACTATGGGTGTACTAACTGCTGCTTTCACTGGCACCGTGCCTTGTAAAGTAGAGACAGGCAGAAATGCCTCTGAGTGTAATCCTGGCACCAGAGAAATCATGTTTTCTCTGGGCCAGTCATCCACTCTTCCCTCTATAGCTCTATTACAATATAATTAATTGTTCGGTGTCTCCAGGAGTGCTTCTCCCTGCCCTCTCCCTATTATACACCTCGAAAATTAGTTGAGAAAATATCCTGTAAGGAAGGTAGATCATTCTAACTTCTATGTTAATACAAAAAGGGAAATTCACAATGAAGAAACTAAAATAATATAGTTTTGAAAAAGGAACTAACAGGAGCAAGAAAAACGATATACCAATGTAAAGAAAAGTACAAACAGTGCCCATTTATGAAATAATTCTGGTTTAAAGGTACATTCTTAGTCTATAAATATCTTCAAATAAACAAGTACTCACACAGATTTTGAAAGATTTTAAATGTGGCTGATGATAATTCCAACCCCAACATCCTTTAGTGAGCTAGGAATCGTTATTTATGTTTTGCAGATTAAGAAACCAAATGTCAAAGGGGTTAAGTAACTTGCCTAAGTTCACATAGCTAATCCGTGGCAGACCTAGGATTGGAGTCTGGGCCTGACTCCAGAGCTCCATTCTCAACCACCTTATTGTCTCTCGGTGCCCACCAGTCCTGGGATCCCTGTCGTCTTGTCATCTCTAGCAACTGTGTACAGGTACTCCAGCACTTTCTTCGCATGTATTGGTACCATCTCTACATCCTAAGGAGGACTCAAATGAACTCCGATCTTGTTTTTTTACCCCAATTTACCATGCCCTGCTAAAGTATCTGAATTTTTTGAAATCAAAGGTGCTAAAAAACACAAAAGGGTAGTTAGGTGTTGAAAAACAGCTTTTCGGTCTGTTTCTACGTTATAAGTCAAAACCTTTTCAAATGGAAGCTCTCTGACAACAGCGGCCACTTCTACGTGAAATGTCTAGTGCCTGTGAGAGTGTGGGTACATGATAAATGCTAAATATTAAACTCGGAATGTCATCATAAAATGTGATGTGCTGATTAAGAAAATGGACTTTCCCAAGTGGTCTTTTATTATACTTTTAAGAGTTACCATTACTGAGCAGACAGAGTGCATTCAGTATTATTCAAGAGAGAAAATGACAGAGTTCGTGTCCTAGGGGCAGACTGTCAAATCCTTCTAGATGTAAAATACAACAGTAAAGTAGAAGTTAAAGACCCAAAGCTTTACTAGAAAACTATTTACTTATGCATTTTTAGTTGGAGGACATTTTCAAAGACAGCATAAGGGGAAAGCTAAAACACACAGATTTTATTGACATATTAGGCTTAGTAAGGCAACTTGAAAGAGGAAACTGATCATAGACGAAAATTTTAAAAAAGGAAGACAACTAACACAAGAAGAAAGGCAACATGTAAAACTAAAAAAGCATCAAGAAAATCAAAGGGATACAGAGAAGGTCTTCATGGGGTGGACATATATTTGTAATTTCATGGGGCTATATGCAATTAAGAGGATAAATGTGGTCACAGACAGGCAAATATAGCCAGAACTCTGAAGGATATTCGAAAGTGTTGGAATGGGTTTCTGTTTGAAGAGATAGGGGTAAGAGTAGTAGATTAGTGCTGGGTCCTAGATTATTTCTCAGCTACACCTTCATATCCATTGCCTTCAAGTCACCTTCATATACCCAGTAAAAACCCAGTGCCGTCGAGTCGACTCCGACTCATAGAGACCCTATAGGACAGAGTAGAACTGCCCCATAGAGTTTCCAAGGAGCCCCTGGTGGATTCGAACTGCTGACCCTTTGGTTAGCAGCTGTAGCACTTAACCACTATGCCACCAGGGTTTCCTACACCTTCATAACCCACACCTTCACATACCCTTTTAAAAGGCCAAACAGTCATCTTTTCAAGGATCTTATATTTTGTTTGTAGCTAAAATAACAGATCTTGCTGTTTAGTTAGTGCCAACCCTAAGCAAAATTGTGGAGCCTGCGTTTACTTTTGGCATTTTCACCTCCATCTGCCAAGAGTAGTGGTGTACCACTACCAAGAAGTGCCCGCTTATTTCTTGTTTTCCCCCTTTTGCTCCCATTAAAACCTGCCTTCAAAAAACGACTCAGTAAACTCTCAATATCTGATAAAGGCTTACTGTCGTTTATAGTCCAAATGGGAACAAAGTGTATTTTAACAGGGAACAAAGACTTTATACTGATGGAGATGGGAATGAATCTCTATAACTGAAATTTTAGGTCAGGAATTATTCGGAGGTTTTTTTTTTTTTTTTTTTTTCTGAGGGTAGAGGAATATTTCCAGCTGCCTGAAATGTTCGCATGTAAGCAGCTGCTTGCTCTTATTTCTAAGGCTGGTCCTGGCATTCTTAGCTAAATTACGAATTGTGAATACCATAAAACTATACACTTTTTTTTTTAATATTATGAAAACATGAAGTGAGTTATAAAAAAGGTTTCTTTTTTTCCACCACAGTGAGAATGAGAAAACCATACTCGGGAAATAGAAATAACAATATTCATTTATTTATGTAATTTTTACTTAGCCAAAGAAGTGTGTGGTATTTCGTTCCTTTTAATTAGAGATAAAATCTTATCTTTCTAATAGCCAGAATGACAGAAATCTCTTAAGTATCTGGCATAATATTTAAGGGTTATTTTATTTATTTAGCAGTTCCAGTGGCAAAGTGGTTAAGTGTTTGGCTGCTAACCGAAAAGCTGGTGGTTCAAACCCACCAGCCGCCCTGAAGGAGAAAGATGCGGCAGTCTGTATCCGCGAAGATTTACAGTCTTGGAAACCCTACGGAGCAGTTCTACTCTGTCCTATAGGGTTGCTATGAGTTGGAATGGATTAAACAGCAATGGGTTTAATGAATTTCAAAGCAACAACAAAAAAAAACGTGCCAACTATACCGTATTTTTTTTTTTGCAAACAAGGCACCCATGTAAATAACGTGCACGCATGCGCACCGTGTGCTTTGGAAAATACCACGTGAGGGGGTTGTGTGGTTGGCAAAAATGTACAGTGTGCATCTTATTTGTGTAACAATATGATATTTTTATGAAAATTGCTAAGGAAAGCGGATCCACAGCAGTGCCTATCTTTTAAAAGTACTGTGTATTCCTTGTGATCCAAGATAAACAATCAATAAAATTAACCTGGAAGGAATTTGGAAGGATATCATGGAGCATACATATTCTCGTATCAGTTTCTATCAACTAAAATACTTACATAGTATGTCACTTTTATTCTATTTATGAAAAATTCATACCTGGCTTTCTTACAGTGACATTCTAGAAAACATTCTCTGAAAGAAAATTATATATAGAAGACACCTTCCAGAAGTTCTAATGAAATGGTGCCATTATGTTAAGAGAACAACAAAAAAATTGGCAAAGTCTCTTAGGCTACTAACTATATAATGCTTTAAGGAATTCAGGATTAAGTAGTAAAATCTTAAGAAAATATGACTCTTAAGAAGAAACAATGATTTTTACTAAATTACATTTTTTTTTTTTTTTTACTCTTTCTGATGGCTAGAGTCCTTATGCCAGCTGGGCATAAAAAAATAACTCTTTGCTTACAAAGGTGATAAAACACCAGGGGTGTGGGCTAAAGGCAAGAAATCTTCTGAAGGAGAAAAAGAGTCACTTGTCCTGGGTTATTTCAGGAGGAACCTGGATCTGATGGCTTCTAATGATTCAAAGTCATCTACTTGCCTTATAAATTGATTATCAGCTCTTTTTCAAGATATCAATTTCTGCCCAGAGAACAGAATGTTTTAAGCAGGTGGGCAGGCAAGCTTTCCATTATGTTTTGCAAAGCAATATTGACACAACATTGTCATTTTATGAGTGATTGGTCAGAAGAAAAGTTGCTGAGTACATAAAAAACTATTCTCCTTTTTTTATTTGTTATAAACAGCAAAATCATTGTATCCATTGGTAAGTGGCCTCACTGGTTCCCAATAATCTTCCAATGACTCTGAATGACCAGGTCCTGAAGCTCTGTAATAGTGAGGAAGTTAAAAGGCTCACCACCCTCTTCGTTCTGCCAGGCCTCTCCAAAGAGAATCCGTCCTGACCATTCTCTCAATGAGCTTCTTCCATAACATGCCATCAGATGTCACTCGGTACCATTCCTTGCACACAAGTTCAGCAGCACATAGCGATTTGGCATCCAGGTATGACAGAATGTTCTCAGCAATGTGATCCAAACCTCGAGCTTTCAGAGGGGAGAGGAGGTTAGGGGAATAGGCAAAGAAAAAGAACAGAGGGGGTGGTAATGATTTTTTACAAAAGGGTCTTTAAAACAGAACAGCATTTGCTCTACTGAGAAGGCACATCATTGTCCCTAGTGTGGTCCAGTTTCTTTTTCAAACTGAGACTTGGGTAAAATGAGTATCAATAACTTTTCCATAAGGTTACAGAAATGAACAGTATTTTCCATCTTCCTTTAGATAAGGAAGTTAAAGCTAACAACCAGCAAACCCCCCAAGACATTAAAAATAAAAAGGATTCCAGAAAACAATTCACATCTATCTATATGGATTTCAGCACTAGGGGATGTTCTATGGATGGCATCTCAAACTCTGTGATTCAGACCCCCCCAAATCTCGATATTAGGTCCATTTCTCATTCTGTTTCTATTACTGCTGCAGTTTCAAAGCTGTTCAGTAAAAGAAATATCCTTTAAATGTACTGGGGGAGAAGCACTAAGTCAGAATGTGCTAGGTTATAGAATTTTGGGCATGCAGAAATAAGGAGAGAAGAAGGAAATACGGACTGGTATAGGAACATCTCAAGAGGAAAGATAGAGAGGTAGGTTTAAGTTCAAGGATGGGTTTAATTTCACATGTTTAAAAAGTTATATTTGAGAATAGCTTCTGCTATAAAACCTAAATGACAGTTGACCAAAAATGAAAAAAATCTCAGGTCAATAAATAACTTGGTTAGCATTCAGAGAATATTCTGTAGATTGCAGAGGAAACAGTGGAGGGTAGGTCTCAGGCTGTGCAAACTGAATGGGGTTCCCAATTAAAATTCTCTACCACCCAAATCTGTACTGAGGCCTCTGAACAGATCCTATAAAACAAAATGGTCGCACTAATAAACCTTCTTTTGGCTGCTGTTCTAAATCACAAGTGAGACAGAAACATTGAAAGTTATTTCCCTTTACAGGTACATATCAGAGGTTTTCTAAAGACTTACATAGTTCAGAAGGATTCCTTCATACTCTGACTCCCTTAGGCAAAAACTTAACAAATAGAAAAGACAATACCACATTTCATTTCATGCCTTTCCCCTGGATCATACAAAGACACACTTGGATGCCATTAGAACAATCCAAATGTGCTTAAACATCATTCTAATTATGGAAATTGTATAGATATCAGTCACATTTTTTTTTCAGCAGACTAGGGCAGAAAGCATTAAATGGATCTTGTTTGGCTGGCATCACAAGCTCATATTTAAGTATAAACAGATGGAGGCATCCATCACCTAATTCTTATTAAAGGAACATGAGTATAAGCCAATTAAAGATATAATAATTAGTTCTTCACACAAAGTACAGTGATGATACAATTTTTGCATCTTTATACTGAAACTATCTATACCATCAGAAAGTTTCCAAAATGCAGTTTTGTGTTTTTAATGGCTGCCATCAAATTGCTCCTGATCCTTCAGTATGTATGTGTAAGAGGTCTTTGCAAGTAATTTCATCTAACATGCCAAACAAACCCATTACATTAAAGGATTAGAGGCTTTTTTTTTTTTTTAAAGTAGTTTGGTTTACTAAATGTAGCCAGATGGTAAAGGTTTATAAGTTAAAATGGCTGTAAAGCATTAGACTGATGACTCAATACTTTATAGGATAGTCACCAGATACACACTGTTATGTTGTTAGGTGGCATCGAGTCGGTTCCAACTAATAGCAACCCTATGGGACAAGAGTGGAACTGCCCCATAGGGTTTCCAAGGAGTAGTTGGTAGATATGAACTGCTGACCTTTTGGTTAGCAGCCAAGCTCTTAACCACTGAGCCACCAGAGCTCCTAGATACACACTAGGGATCAGTATTAGGGAAAGGATACCCAGGCCTAGTCAACTTCTCTTCAATTCTTAGTGGTATAAGCTTGACACGGCAGCATGTCTCAGTGACTGGGGAAGAGCACAGTAATGAGATATAATGAGATAGACACAGATTGTTCACACAAAGAAACAGTTTGCCTATGGCTAAAACAAAATCCAATGAGTGAAAAGGGGGCAAAAATTTATTTAACAAAAGGTATAGGTACAAATTCAGCTTTAAAATGGCTATTTCTAAACCATAAATAGGCATTTCTTGTATTTTAAAGGAAATTTAAGTTCTAAGTTAAAAAATTTATAAAGATATAAGTAGCAAAGATTAAACAAATTAATAATATGAAGTTTTGGGAAGGATTAAAAAAAAAAAAAAACAACCATTGCCGTCGAGTTAATTCCAACTCATAGCGACCCTGTAAGACAGAGTAGACTTGCTCCATAGGGTTTCCAAGGAGTGACCAGTGAATCTGAACCACCAATCTTTTGGTTAACAGCTGAGCTCTCAGCCACTGCGGCTCCAGGGCCCCTCGCTAAGGACACAAGTTAGTTTATCTTTTTTCTTAGAGAACAGTTTGGTGGTATGTATTAATAGTCTTAAAAATGTTCATACTCTTTAATATAATCATTCCACTTCTGGTTTTTTTTCCTAGAATGTCCAAAAGATTAATGTATAAAAATGTCCACCATAGCATAGTTTATAATAGGAAAACAATTTGAAACCACCTAAATGTTCAATAAAGAGATTAGATAACTGTGTGCCTCAATCACTGTAAAGAATACAAGGCCGCAATTAAAATTATGTTTTAGAAGAACAAATATTTAGGAAAATACATTAAGAGAATATATTAAGAAAAAAATTTATTATATTTTTATGATCACAGCTTTAGGGCAAAATACACGCTTAGAAAAAAATACTAGGGCTATCTGGCAAAATATTAACAGCGCATTAGTGGTTCCCTCTAAAAGGTGAAGTTCTGAGTAAATTTAATTAAAAAAATTTTTAAAAACCACTTTTCAATATTTTCTAAATTTCTTATGATGTAACTTCTATCATAAGGAACAAAAATACACAAAAAGATATATTTTAATTAAGATTCATTCATCTCTATACTATATTTTCTTTTAAAATAAGCTTTTAACACAGATGAGAATCTTAAATATTTTCCTAAGATAGCATTTCCCACAAATACTGATGCCTCTGTAGTCTCCTAGATTACCATTCAGCAAAATAACCACAGCATCCTCAAAAAAAAAAAAAAAAGTATTTTAAGTCTCATAAACTGTATATTTATTTACTTTACAATAGCTATTTGGTTACTGAGCACAGTGAGATAATAAAGCCTGGAATTTACATATTTAATGTCACAACAAGGCTCCTGAGATACCTTTCTTTCTAAAATTAAAAATGTTTCTTATTCAACCCTTTGGTAAATTCCCATAAAAACTCAAATCTAAGTATACAGTTGATGTATCTTGAAACTAAGATACATTGTAAAAGACATGCCTTACACCAAGATATTGCCTCAAAAGATATTTTATTTGGGCCCATCTGTGGGTAAAAATAGGGGTGAATAGATGGGCATGAGACAGGGAGAAGAAAAAGAAAAAGAAGGGTCTTTATTTCCAGAGTTTGATTTTTTTTGTATTTATACCCCGATGGTGCGATAGGTTCAATTAGTAAAAATCAAGCTGATAAAGAAGTTTAAGAAGAGAGACGTACAGCTGAAGATCCATTGTAGGAAATCTTCCAGGAAAGTTAATGGTTTACAAATACCTACAGACATACCTGGCAGAGCAGTTATGAAATCCCTCTGCAACATAGGTTTAAGATACGAGTTTATATGCCCATGTTGGTAATGACACATTTGGGATATAAGATGTTCCACAAATTCTACTTGATCGGACTCTGACCACTGTTCAAAATATTTGACACACAGTTCCTTTTCCTTCTCATAGCTTGCTGAGAGTTTCCGTTGCTTGGGCACAATCATACTGGAAGTGCCATTGGCAAGTTTTGTCTGTAGAAGGGAAGGATTAAAAGAAATATATAACAGTAAGTATTGAAAATGAAGGAAATGTATAATTTTCTGGTCTGGCATGCTGTTTTGTCTATACGATGGAGCCCACTATGTTACTCTGTTAGTAATTCTATATTTGTGAATAGCAGTTACATGGAAAAACCACAGAAACAGCGTAATTAGGTTGGTAAATTAGGTATACTGCCAGAAGACTAAGCGGTTCATTTCCAAAAGTTCACAGGAAGAAATTCTTATTATTTGGAGATATATAAAGGAAAACCGAAAGCTGAAAGCATGTTAAGTTATTATTACCAGCAAGCCAGAAAGCTAATTTTCTTTTTTCTTGTATATATATTAGTTAATGCACATTACACAATTACTTGCTCACAATTCATTTTTAAATAGTAAAATAAAAAATACTCTAAGCAAAGAAAGGCCAGTGAATATTTTGAGACTTTGGTGCCTTTGGTAATAAAGCTTAAATAACACTCTTGCCCAATCCACCCCTTTCCTTGCAAAAAAAAAAAAAAAATTCTGTTTCTACTGTTATCAAAATTATGTATTATAAAGTCTTTTTTATTGATTGATTCATTCAATAAATATTTATTGAGCATTTACAACATGCCAAACACTGTTCTAAGTGCTAGGAATGCAACAGTGAACAATTTATAATCTTGTGAGGGAGGTAAGTTAAAAACATAAATAGGTAACAAAATGTAGATAGTGCTAAGAAGAAAAATAAAGCAAGAGGATAGGAAACGAGTATATAGTTGTGGTAGACCAAATTCTAAGATGGTCTCCCAAGACACCTTCTCTCTGTTAGTCACAAACACTAATGTAGATACTGCTGTGAGAGATTCTGCAGATGTAATTATATTCCCAAATCAGCTGACCTTAAGCTAGGGAGATTACCCAGATGGGCCTGACCTAATCACATGAGCCCTTTAAAGGCCAGACAGTTTCCTCTGACTGGCAGCAGAAAAAATGGAGGCCATGTGGCAAGGAATGTGGTCACCTGAGAGCAGCCCCCAGCTGACGACCTGCAAAGAAACAGGGACCTCCGTCCTACAACTGCAAGGAAATGAATTCTGCCAACAAGAATGAGCTGAGAAGAGGATTTTTTCCCCCAAGAGCCTTCAGATGAGAAGTAAGCCTTGATTTCAGCCTTGCAATACCCTGAGCAGAAAACCCAGCCATGTTGGGCCAGACTTCTATGTACAGAACTGTGAAGTAATAAATGGATGTTTTTAAGCTATTAGGTTTGTGGTAAGTTGTTACACAGCAAAAACAAAATTAAAAAACCCTGATACAGTTACTTATGAAACCCTGGTAGCATAGCGGTTAAAAGCTACGGCTGCTAACCAAAAGGTCAGCGGTTCGAATCCACCAGGTGCTCCTTGGAAACCATATGGGGCAGTTCCACTCTGTCCTATAGGGTCACTATGAGTCGGAATCGACTCGACAGCAACGGGTTTGGTTGGTTTTTGGACAGTTACTTGTATCTGAGGGGTCAGAGATGGTTTCTCTAAAGAGATGACATTTTAAGTAAGACATGAAAGAAATGAGGGAACAAATGAAGGAAAGGTGGAAATGGACCTCAGTGGTTATTTTGGGGAAGAATGGTCTATGCAAAGAGAATTTCAAGAGCAAAGGTCCTAAGTGGCATGTGCCTGGCATGTTCAAGGAACAACAAGAGGGCCAGGTATGGCTGGAATAGAGTAAGCAAGGAGAAGTACTTAGAGAACTGGTCAGAGCCAGGTCATCTAGGTCGCTTGGGTGGTGGCAGCTAATCTCCAAAGGTAGCCTCAAACAATTTCAGCCCTGTCTGTACACATACGCTGCTCCTCTCATCAAGAGGTGGAGTTTATGTCCTATCCTTTGAATGTGGGCTTTGACTTGTAACAGAATGTGGATAAAGCGACATTCTGGGACTTCTGAACCCGGCCAGCTTCTGCATACTCCTTCTTGGAGCCTGGGGCCACCATGTAAGAAATTCAGGCTAGCCTGCTAGGGAGAGAGGCCTGGAGCATAAGAAGCTACACAGCTAGAGGCCACGTGGCGAAGCACCTAGGAGCATGGGGGTGATGTTATCTGACTTACCTTTTCAAAGGACCACTGTTGTTCAGAGAATAGACTGTAGGGGGCATGAATGGAAATAATAAGATCAATTAAGAGACTACTTCAGTAGTCCATGGAAGGGATAACAATCTCTTGGACTATAATGATAGCTGGAGAGGTGGTAAAAAGTAATCAGGATTCAGTATATATTTTGAAGGCAGAGCCAACTGAATTTACTGACAAACTGGCTACGGGACATGAGAAAAAAAAAGGAAGAGCCAGGATGATACCAAAGTTCAAAGCTGAGGAATATTAGGAAAAGATTCGGAAATTAACTGACTTCTGCTACTCTGCAGAACGATTTTCTTTAGAGGACAACCACAAAGTGATATGACTGGGTATTTTTCAAAGAAATTTGATGGATCTTTGGTGTATTTGCCTGAGGCAACTCTGATTTGGTGGGGAGACCTGTGTAACTAGAGAGCTTATCCCTGCCAGACATACTGAATGTGCGATACACCATAAAACTGTACCAAATTTGGATAATCAATTTCTGCTATTAATGCATAAAAAAAATAGGCTTGCTTTATTTTTAAATGCCAAATTCTATATGCAGGCCTCTTTACAAGTGGTTCCTGATTCACAGCTGAAAGTACATTTTCAAGAATGGCATTAACCATTCTATTTACACTGAATGAAGCTCCAGTGTGCAGAGTTGGATATTTTCTAGCATAAATGCCACTGTTATCTATGATATAGACTAAAAATGATTAATAAGAACCTTGTTGGACACAGGCCTTGGGGGACTTCTGGGCCGTCTTTTGTGTAGGCTATTTGTTTGCATCTCAGAAAAAGAAAAGTCATGAAATGTGGAGTAAGATTTAGAGAGCTAGCAAATAGGTGGGTTTACAAGCTTCACCAAATGCCACTTCTCATGCCCCAAACCAAAACCTCTCACTCTATCATGTTTTATATATAGGCCCTTTGTCTTTTAAAAGGGGGAAATGGACCTGAGTTGGGTGCTATCCAGAGTACTGTTTTCTAGATAAGACCAGAAATACCACTAACAGAGAAGAACAATCAGCAAGTTAATGAAATGATTCTGTTTATACTTAACAAACTAGATGTTTCTATAATCAAGGGTATGTGTGTGTCATGCTTTGATTAGTGGCTATCAGACTATTAATAGATAAAGCTGCCTAAGGATTTCACAAGTTTGGTTATCCCAATGGAGAAGCTAAAATTCAGTCAAGACTTTCTTATGCTTTCTATGATCAAATTACAAATGGGACCTAAAAACAAAGAACTATTAGAAATGAAGTATAGACAGAAAGTTCATGAATTTATCAACTGTTCTAGCTGGTACTGCATTTTAGTCACCACCCCTCTGAAGTATATTATTTTAAGAGCTTTGGCTCTAGAGTAAAATTTTAGCTCTTCAATTTATCAGCTGTGTAACATGGAATAAATGATTGATTTTTCTGAGTCTCTGTTTTCCTCATCTGTAAATGGGAATAATAATAGGACCTATTCATTGGATTTTTGTATGGAGCAAACAGAATATGGAAACCGTGATTAGCACACCACCTGGCATATAGTACAAGTACTCAATAAGTGATAACTATCAATACTATTTTAATAAACTTATGACATTGTTAGAGTTGGACTTTCCCCTTTTTTGAAAACATATCCTTCTTTCTCACTATATATTATATATATTTTCTATTTTAATTTTCATTGAAATACAATATACATAAAAGTGCATAATCTTAAATGTATACAGCTTGATGAATTTTCATAAGGTGAACACACCCATGTAACAAGTATCCAGATCAAGAAACAAAACATCACGAACTTCACAAGCCCCCTTGTGCTCCTTTCAGGTCACTATCCCCTTTAAGGGTAACCACTATACTAATTTTGTTTTTTATTATTTTGTTTATACATATGTGTGTGTGTGTGTTTAAGTCTGCCTATACAATTTATAGTAGCACTAAAAAGAACATGAAACACTTAGGAATAAATTTAACAACCAACATGTAACATCTATAAACTGAAAACTACAAAACATTGCTGAGGGAAATTAAAGAAGATCTAAATAACACCTCATAAGAGATACATGATGTTCATGAATTTGACTCAATATTGTTAAGATGTCCATTCTCCAAACAGATTTATAGCATTGAGGCAACTGCAATCAGAATCCTGGCAGACATGTTGACAAGCTGATTCTAAAATTAAGATGGAAAAGCAAAGGACCTAAATTTTAGCCAAAACTATCTTGAAAAATAAAAACAAGGATGGGGATTCACACTACTAAATTCCAAAACTTTAAAAATAAAGCAAGAACAATCAAGACAGGGAAACTCTGGTGGTGTAGTGGCTGAGTTCAGCTGCTAACCAAAAGGTAGGCAATGTGAATCTACCAGGCACTCCTTGGAAACTCTATGGGGCAGTTCTACTCTGTCCTACTGGGTCGCTATAGGGTCGCTATGAGTTGGAATTGACTGGATGGCAATTTTTTAAATCAATACAGTATAGTTTTGTCATAGGACAAACATGTAGAGCAATGGAACATAACAGGGTCCAGAAACAGGCTCATATTTGACCAGCTGATTTTTGTAAAGGTGCTAAGATAATTCAGTGGTGAGGGGAAAGGATAGTCTTTTCAACAAATGGTGTTGAAACAACTGGATATCCATTTGAAAAGCATGAACCTTATTCCTTACCTCACACTATACACAAAAAGTAGCCTGAAGTGGTTCTGGATTTATACATAAGAACTAAAACTATAAAACTTCTAGAATAGAGAGATATTTCCTAAGCATGGATAGGGAAGATTCAATATTTTTAAGATGTCGGCTCTTCCCAATAAAAATCCCAGCAAGTTACTTTGTGGATATATACAAACTAAATCTAAAATTTATATGGAAAGGCAAAAGACCCAGAACAACCAACACATTACTGAAAAACAACAACAAAGTTGGAAAACTGACATGATCCAACTTCAAGACTTACTATAAAGCTACAGTGATCAAGATAGTAGGGTATTCACAAAGGAATAAGCAAATAGATGAGTGGAACAGATTAAAGAGCCCAGGAATAGATTCGCACAAATATAACTGATTTTTGACAAAGGAATAAAGGCAACATATATCAGATAAGGGACTTTTATCCAAAATATACAAGATACCAAACCCATTATTATATGAGGAACAACCGGGTCTCTCATACATTGCTGACAGTTAATGTCTAATGGTAAAACCACTTTGAAAAAGTTTGACAGTTGGCATCAACTTAACTGCAACTAGCAATTGATATCAATATCAATTGCCTATGAGTCAGTTCCTATTCATAGTGGCCTCATGTGTCAGAGTAGAACTGTGTTCCATAGGGTTTTCAATGGCTGATTTTTTGGAAGTAGATCACTGGGCCTTTCTTCTAGGGCATCTCTGGGTGGACTTGAAGCTCCAACCTTAATATTTTGTACCAGAATGGCTAAAATCCAAAACACAACCCTAGGATGTGGAGAAACAGGAACAGTCATTCATTGCTGATGGGGATATAAAATGGTACAGCCAAGATGAACCACAACTTCGGAGTTCAACAAAGCTAAAAAGTCTTGCCAAACAATCCAGCAATCCTGCTCCTAGGTATTTACCTAAAAGAACTGAAAATCTATAGCCACACAAAAACCTGCATATGAATATTTACAGCAGCATTATTCATAACTGCCAAACAATTGGAAGCAACCAACGTATCCTTCAATAGGTGAATAGACAAGCTGTGGTACATTCATACAGTGGAATATTATTCAGCGATAAAAAGAAATGTGCCATCAAGCTACAAAAAGATATGGAGGCAACTTAAATGCACACTGCTAAGTGAAAGAAGCTAGTCTGATAAGGCTACATACTATACGATTCCAACTATCTGACATTTTGTAAAAGGCAAAACAGTAAAAAGAGCAGTGGTTGCCAGTGGCTGTGGGTGGGGATAGGAAAGGGAGGAAGAAATGAATAGATAGACCACATGGGATATTTACGGCAGTGAAACTATTCTTTATGATACTGTAATGGTGGATACATGACATTATGTATTTGTCAAAACCCATGTAACTGTACAACACAGAGTCAACACTAATGCAAACTATATACTTTAGTTAATAATAATGTATCAATATTGACTACATTGACACTAATGCAAGATGCTAATAAGGGAAATTGTGTGTGTGTGTGTGTGTGTGTGTGTAGAGGGTATACAGGAAATCTATCTTTTCTGCTCGAGTTTTCTGTAAACCTAAAACTGCTCTAAATAATAGTCTAAAAAAAAAAAAAACTTCAGAAGAAAACAGAAAATCTTGGTGCCCTCAGGAGATGCAGACATTTCATAGATGGGACACAAAAGCACAGGCATTTTTTTTTTTTTTTAAGAAAAGAAAAAATTATAAATTTAGTAAAGTTAAAACTCTGGTTTTCAAAGAAAACACTTAAGAAAATAAAAAGGCAAACTACAGACTGGCAGAAAATATTTGCAATATAGATATGTGACAAAGGACTTGTATCCAGAATAAAAAACTCTTAGTGCTCAATAATAAGAAGACAAATAACCCTTTTTTTTAATGGGCAAAAAATCTGAATAGACACTTCACAAAAAAAGATACATGAATGGCCAATAAGCAAATAAGATGTTCAACATCATTAGTCATTAAGGAAACACAAATTAAAACCACAATGAGATGCTACTACACACCTAAAATCATAAAGACTGACCTTGCTATGGCAAGTATGAGGAACAACTGGATCTCTCAAACATTGCTGGTGGTAATGTCTAATGGTACAACCACTCTGAAAAAGTTTGACAGTTGGAATCGACTTAACTACAACTAGCAACAACAACATATAAAGCCAACAAATACTTAATATAAAAAAAAAAAATCCAAGCCCATTGCTGTCAAGTCAACTCATAGGGACCCTATAGGACAGAGGAGAACTGCCCTGCAGATTAGTTTCTAGGGAGCTGTGGTGGATTTGCACTGTCAACCTTTTGGTTAGCAGCCAAGCTCTTAACCACTATGCCGCCAGCAATTCCATTCCTAGGTATTTACCTTAAAGTAATGAAAATAAATGTCCACAAAAAGACTTGTATATGAATGTTTATAGTTGCTTTATTCATGACAGCCAAACTCTAAAACAATCCAAATGCCCATCAAGAGATGAACTGATAAACTGTAATACATCCATACAGTGGAAAAGCACTCAGCAGTAGAAGGAACAAACTACAGCTACATGCAATGACAAGGATGAATCTCAAAAAACATGAAAGAAGCTAGGCACAAAAGTGTACATACTTTATGATTCAACTCACATGAAACTCTAGGAAAGACAAATCCAATCTATAGTGACAGAAAACAGATCAGTGGTTGCCTGGGGCTGGATGTGGGAGTGGGACTGACTGAGCAAGGGCAAAAGGAAACTTGCCGGGACAACGAAAATGTTCTATATCTTTTGACTGCTGTGGTTACACGGGTATACACATACTTAAAATGGCCATATTTAATTGAACATAAATTATGTCGTACTAAAGTTGATTAAAAAAAAAAAACAAAAAACTCCTTAGAGTATTTCTAAGGATAAATGCCACTGTAATATTAATTTAATTGTAACTAAGGCAGTATGTTTGTAGAGAGCTCTGGAGGTAAAGGTCTTTGTTATCAAGTCTCTCCCCTGTATCATTCTCCCATACAGATTTTTCTACAGATGTCTAAAGGAAAGAAAGCAAAAAGCTTTGGTCTACAGTTAAAATAAAATCCCCAAATTTCAATTTGAGGACCTCTGAAAATCCACAAGGGCACAGTGAAAAAGCTCAATTATTAAAAAATCAAAAGGTTGTATATTAGAGAGTATGGGAGACAGCGTAATGGTTACTAGTGGCAATAGGATTGATTTGGCTTGCCCAACAAAAGCCTGATGACTCAACTACTAGTGTTTAAATGTCCAGGAAAGCTGACAAACAGCCTCAGTTTAATGGCAATACTAACTTTCTGCCACCCCTGCACATCTTTTACTTTTCTGTTCACAATAAACAGTTGTCTCCAGAAGAAAGAAAGAAAAAGAAAAAATAAACTGTCAGGTGACAAGCACACAAAATGAAAGGAGTTAAATTTTTTACTTAACTGTCTTCCACGTTAGTCCTCACAGGCTATGGGCTAACATATTTTCAACCTGAAAACATATTACATGTACCATTTTCAACATTACCATGCATTTCTTTGAAGCTGCAGCCCGGGCCAGGAGGGAAAAATATACCCTTGCAGACATCAACTGGCCTATCCATCACCACTGCTGATTTTGCTAACTAGGTTGGAAGATATAGCATGGATTGCCTAAACTCGATGGTGAAATGACAAATGTTTCTAGTTTGCATGCAAACTCTGCTTTAACCGCTAGGAAGGATGTAATAAGCTGAAAAAATAAAATGTTCCAGATACAAGACACTGTTTGGAAATGGTGCAAGAACTAGATGAAAACAGTATTTACCAATAAACAGATGCAAATGATAAAAGACATTAAATTTAAGTATTCTACTTGGCCCTGAAAAAGGCTTTGAGGAAAGGCTTGGGTGTCGAAAACTATGGTATGGTATGAAATTTAAGAATAAAATGGGAGTTGTGTTGGGGGTAAGGAGCCCTGGTGGTGCAGTGGTTAAAGCCTCGGCTGCTAACTGAAAGGTCAGTGGTTCAAACCCACCAACTGCTCTGCAGGAGAAAGACGTGGCAGTCTACTTCTGTAAAGATTTACAGCTTTGGAAACCCTATGAGGCAGATCTACTCTGTCTTACTCATCTACTGGACGGAAGTGGGTTTGCAGGAGAGCCAGGGCAAGAATCTTGACTAAGGAGGAACTTCGGAGTTATCAGTCACCCAACAATCATTATTGAGTGACTACTCCGTGCTGGGCACTTTTCTAGGTGCTTGGGAATCTGGTGAACAGGCACGCAAAGCTTCTGCTTTCAAGGAGTTTATCTTCTCTGGGGAGGACTGAAGGGAGGACAGATAAACAAATACGTTAATTTTAGGAAACAATAAGTACTGTGAAGAAAACTAAATAACATAATAGGATGTGAAGAGTGTAGCCTACTTTAACTAGGGGGGGTGTCAGGAAATGACTCTGAAGAAGGTGACATTGAGCTGAGATGTGAATAAGGAGGAAAAAGGTGGGTTCAAGTTAAAGACAGAAAGAAGGCCGGTGTGGTCGGGACAGAGTGAGGAGGGGGAAAGTGGTGGGAAATGAGGTTAGAGAGGTGGTCTGAGGCTGGGTCACAGAAGGCCGTGTTGGCCAAAGTAAGGAGTTTGGATTTAATTCCAGAGCCCCTGGAGGTTTTGAAGTAGTGGAGGATGACAACATCTTATTGATGCTTTAGAAATATTTACACTAGCTGCCAAATGAATAATGGAAGGCAGTGGTGGTGGCAGGGGTTGTGGGGAAGGAACAACTCACAAAGGCAGAGGAAGGAAGACTAATTAATTAGAAGGCTGATTAAATGATACAGGCAAGAGGTGATCATGACTAGGATTAGAAGAGGTAGATTCAGAAAATGCTTAGAAGAAAGATATTTTACCCTCCCAAGAGAAGAAAGAGAAAAAGGCCTGTTGAGAATGCTATGTCTGGGTTATAATACATATTTATTTGTGTGTAATGATTTATTTTTTCAATATTTAGTCTGCTATATTAACCTGGATGGGGAAGGAACCAGGGTTCTTGTTCCTGTGGCCAGTAGAACTGTGTGGTAAAACTCTCAAGAGTTTTAAGGGGAGAGGGCGAAGTTTTTTTTGTTTGTGTGTTTGTTTCATCTTAAGGGAGTAGGAAGAAGTGGCTTTCTCCAAACACAGCTGCTGTTAACAAAAACAGCGGGACTGTAATGGTCTATAGCATACTCTATAGACTGTTGCCAGGCTTTAGTTAAACATGAATCCAAAAACATTGATTTCTGAAGCTTTTTTAACATTGTTTTCCCTTGATTTCTTTGTACAAATGTCTTTCTAAAAAGTCCACATTGTCTTGGTTGAATTAAGAGGAAATGGGATTGTCCACACTTTGATTAGAATTGAAAGAGAGTGATAAGTAAACACACCTACGGATGGGGACAGTGCTGGCAGAGAGATTAGAACAGCTCTAGAACTTCCAAGGAGAGGGGGTAGAAAAGAAATTAAGAATCTAAATGGGACAGAGCCCATTTATGAGCATCCTTTACAAGGGTTTATTTCAAGAGAAATTTAAATAATTTTGTCATAAATTGAACATGCAGAATAAAAGGTAATGAGTACTCAAAAGCGGGATCATAACTTTTAACATTCCAATATTCATTCTTATTAAAAAGTTCTAGCTTTCAGTGACCAAAGAAGTCATCCATTATCTTTTTACTTTGGGTGGCAGGGATATGGGGCAACTGAAAGGAAAATGGTGGCTACACATATAGAATGGGACATACATTTTGATGCAAGTAAACATTACATTTCTCAGTGGGATTATTGCATTAATATTTTAACAGCTTTTACTAAATATGATTACGTATTAGGTGAACTCATAAATATGTCAGATCTGATTAGTGAATGTGGAAGACAGGAAGGGGCAGATTTGTCAGCAGAAGGAAAGTTCACATTATGAATCTGACTGATTTCTAATAACCAACAAGGAACTTGAAATCACTCCCATTCTTTTAAATAAAAGTCACTAAGAAATGAACTCACAAATGCCCCAGTATAAATGATTATTTAAAGACTGAACACTTGCTAATTTTTTTCTATTTACTAACTATAGGAAAAACCATATGTAAAATTCACCAAAATCGAAACAAAGACATTTTAATTATACCCTGATTTTTGAAGTAGTCAAAGGGACAGGACAGTTATCTAACATTTTTTAGGTTTCAAAACTGAGTCTCTTGTTTCTTTAGTGGGCTCGCTCATGCAACTTTATAGCTTCCCGGGTGATAGGTTCTTTTGTTCTAAACCGAGAAACTCACAGCAGTTTAATTTACTGCTGCATTATTATAGCTACTAACTACACACACCTTCAAGGCTAGTGAACCCACTGATGTAGACAGTGCCACCTTAAAAGGATTTTTGGATGAGTCCTAGTGAATGGGGGGGGGGGAGGACATAATGTTTAATTATAAGAAATGATTGAAATAGGCACAGACATACCCCGGGTGCCTCTGCACTGCAGCAAGCTCTAAACTTGTTATCGTTAATGGTTTAAATTTCACTGTGCTAATCATTTCAGGACACAAGCCTTTCTTGATAATCTAATGAATTATTCCAACATCCTTCAGCAAAAAAAAAAAAAAAATCCTCCATGACAGCACTAATTACAAGACGTTTTCCCAGTGCTTATGTAAAATATGACAGAGCAGCAGCTTAGGGAATTGCAGAAAACTGCTTCTAATTTCCACTGAGAAACTGACAAACACCTCTCTTTCATCTCTCCCAGCTCTCAAGTAAGATTTAACTTTCTCATTTAGTTAATTACCGAGTGAGGATCATCATTTCCCCGGATCGGAGCGGCACAGAGCCTTTATCGTGTTAACTTGTGAACTTGATCGATGGCTGCTGCTAAAACTTAATAACTTCACCCCCTGGCAAATTGTAAGATAAATATAATAGGAGAAACTCTGACAGTAAAAACCTGCCAGAAATGAGCGCTGTGTTTATGTTTCTTTGCAGGCAGCAAAAAAACAACCGACAGCTTATTACTGGTTGCGTGTTACTTATATTTAAAAGACTCCAGGCAGTTAACTTTCTACATACTGTTCAAACTTTGCTCACAAGATGGGAAAAAGCACCAGTGATGCAGACTTGGGGGATAGTGAGGAAAGAAGAAAAACATAGGGAGAAGGGATCAAATACATTGTGCAAAAGCTTTTAAAATGTCATTTATCATATAAAATGTCCAACCAGCATAAATAGGCATAATATTATTTTTAAAAATAAGAATTCTGGACTTCTAATATACTATATGAACTATATCTGGGAGCAGAGCAAGAGCAT
Source organism: Loxodonta africana (assembly GCF_030014295.1). NCBI lineage: Eukaryota > Metazoa > Chordata > Mammalia > Proboscidea > Elephantidae > Loxodonta > Loxodonta africana. Next base: position 32,586,797 of record NC_087357.1, read on the forward strand.
TTCACTGATTACAATTTTTTCAATGACTATGAGCCCATGCCTGAAGAATTCAATTAACTGCAGAATTCCTAGATCTCTTTTCAAAAACCCCTGAAGCCAGAAAACCATCCACTTACTATACCACTTAACCCTTTCTGAAACAACGGGTACACAAAAACTAGGAAATGTATAACTAAGTCTAGAATACTCTAACTAGTCTTATATTCCACCTTCTATACCTAAACTAAACAACTGAGAAGGAAATAACCTGATGACAGTTTTTCTTTCTGTCTACTTGGAATTTTAACACTTAACTGCAACAGAGTTGGTACCTTGGTCTACTACAGCAAGAATTTTATGCAGTGGTGCAAATGATTAACATGCTCAGCTGCTAACCAAAAGGCTGGAGGTTCGAGTCCACCCAAAGGTGCCTTGAAGAAAATTCCGGCAATCTACTTTTGAAAAATCAGCCATTAAAAATGAGATGGTGCACAGTTCTACTCCGACACTACACAGGGTCACTATGAGTTGGAATCAGCTCAATGGCAACTGGTAGTAACTGACAGTACCAAGGACAACGGACAAGGTATATACAAGGTATAAGAACAGCAAAATTGCTGCTCATCAGTGCCTGCCCTTGACTACCCTTAGTATAGAAATATTACACACACACACACACAAAATACAAACTACATTTTGGGGCAGGAAGAGAAAGTCAAAAAAGGGTCTTGTAGGGCTTAACTGTGAGACTGCCTTTGTTTAACATCTGTGATGTGCTACAATAGAGCCAATGGCTGAAGGCCTCTGGCTGCAGTTCAAGGGGCCACCATTTTGGAAGTTGAAAGTACTTGAAAAACTGAACATCAAAATAGGAAACCAAATTCATACTCACTAGAGGATCAAATCTGATTCCTCTTTTTGTTTTGTTTTTGCTTTCATTAAATAAGGATCTACTTGGAGTCAAACAAAGAGAGATCAGTCAATTTTTTTAAAACAGCATTTATACTATATTTATACTTTAGAAAATTCAAAAATTACGAAAGGACAAAAAACAAAAAATGCTCACAATTTCCACCGTCAATAAATAAACAATGTTCACACTTTGGTAGGTATATACCTTTCTGGTCTTTTTCTATTATTGCTCAGTTATTTGATGTGTGTGTGCATGGGTGTGGCTAGGGTGATTCTATGCCATCTAAAGGATTCTTTGTCCATGACATTAATCAGAGCAGGCACAATTAATCTGCTTTGTTGAACATCTTAGAGAAGTCAAGATCTGATCCTGGAGGACACAATGTTAGGTTATTATGACTATGGGAAAGAAGAAAAAAGAGAAAGAGGAGAGGAGGGGGAGGGGAGAGTAAAGAGGGGCAGGAAAGGAGAGGAAAAGAGGAAGAAAGGGAAGGAAGATGAAGAGGGAGAGGAAAGGGGAGAAGGGCAGGGAGGTAGGAGACAGGAAAAAAGTGGGGTAAGGGATAAAAAGGGGAAGGGAAAAGGGAGAGAGATGAAGGGTTGGGGAACAGATAAGGGTGACCAGGGGAGAGATGAGAGAGGTGAGGTGGGGGGCGGGGGATGAATATAACCAAACACTAGGGGGGCTTCGCGCACCTCTTTTAAGATAATATGCTTGGACAAACAAGTCCTCTCCCACGCTGCTAAAAAAATAAACATCAAGAGGGAGAGGAGATGAAAAACTATTTTCTTAAGCCACTACTTAATGTTTTAGGCAGGGCAGTAAAGTTTAATTGTCTGGAATCTGGTTGCTCTTCCTGTATACCGTCCTCAGATAGAGGTTGCTCATCTGAATGTTAAATGATGTTAATATTACCAAAATAAAATTTCTGTGATGGAGAAAGTTTAAACTAAGAATCGTCTCCCCAACCTCCCCTCATATCCACCCTTTATTTAGCTCAGAAAGTTAGATTCTACCATAAATAACAGGGAATGATGAAACCATTGGCTGGCAGAGGAAAACACAGAGACACACTTAAAACACAATTAAAAAGTACATGGGAAAATATTATCAGTTTCAAAAAAAAAGAAAAAAAGCCCCAAACAAAACTACCCTTCTCCTTTTTGGGTTCTAACTAATCCTCACATTTTTCTATCCTATAAAAAAAAGTCTCAACGACTTGGTAAAACTTGCTCCTGAAGAAAGCCCTTGAGATGCTGTATCTAAAACCTGGATTAGGAAAATACAAGGTTTTTTTTGGGGGGGGGTGTGGAATCTCAAGAAGCCAACTCAGCTTTCTAGAAGAAATCCAACTCTTAGCAAATGCTTGTTAGTGCATGTTAAATGCAGCAAGAAATAATCCTGTGAGGCAGCAGCACAGGTCTCTCTTAGCTGCAGTGAATGAAGTAAATGACTTGTAACTTCTGAAGTCTTGGTTATCTGCAGGTAAAACTTTAATAGCCCTGTAGCATCAAGGGACTAAAGACATTTCTCTCTGGAATACTTGGGTAATTGTTTTCTTAATTTATCCATGAAAAGCTTAGTTTGGATGCAGCATCTGTTTTTTAGCAAACCCACCACTAACCCACTGCTGTCGCAAAGGTGATCAAAATAACTTGCTTAGATTCACATAAGCTAGTAGAGTTCTGACTAAAGTTCAAAATGCAACTGATGTTATAGAAACTGTACAGTTTTTCTAAAATGAAATACTGGCCCTTCCTTTTTTTTTTTAATGACAATGAAGCTCCAAGTCAATGACTAAGGCTAAATGTAGAAGACCAGCACTGTTTGCATAGATGGATAAATGTGTTTTCCACAGCCAGGAGAGTTTTACAAGAGCACCAGCACTGCACTGAAGACAGTTCAAATGTCATCCTGAAGGAGCCTTAAGAGCTTACGTTTTATGTAAAAGAATATCATTAAAAAAAAAAAAAACAGCCATCATGATTTGGCTTTTTCAACTGTACCATTTACTTGGTGTGTGATCTTGGGTAAGTTACTTAACCTCTCTGTGCCTCAATTTTCTCATCTGTAAAATGGTGATACTTCTTGTCTTACCTGCAAGGGTTAACATGAGGATTAAAAGTAAGATAATACATATGAAGGCTTTAGAAGAGTAGCTGGTACATAGTAATACTATCATTAAAATTTTAACTACAGATGATTGTAATGCACATAGTTCCTGATTATACTTTATTAATACAATCTTCTTTGTCTTTATCCTAATTTTACATCCAGAAACTTTCACTTTCAAACTCGATTTTAAACTCTGTAGGTCAGAGATATGACATAAATGTTTTATATCTATATAACAGAAGTTAAAAAAAATACATGATAAACTGAACTTTTAATCCAAACGAATGTAAGGGGAAAATATTGCTTTTGGGAGTGCAACGGTAAAATGCCTTGCCGTGTAAACATATTTGGTGTCCTCTTATCTCACCAAAGGAGTCCCCAGGTGGCACAACTGGTTAAGCGTCCGACTACTAACCAAAAGGCTGGAGGTGAAACCCACCCAGAGACGCCTCAGAAGAAAGTCCTGGTGATCTGTTTCCAAAAGGTCACAGCCATGAAAATCCCATGGAACGCAGTTTTACTCGGCAACATACGGGGTTGTCACAAGTTAGGATCAACTCAGCGGCAACTGGGGGAACTCTCTCACCAAGAAAAATGCTGCTATTATTGTTACGTGCCATCTAGTCAATTCCAACTCATAACAACCCTACAGGTTCAGAGCAGAACTGCCCAATAGGGTTTCCGAGGAGTGCCTGGTGGATTCGAACTGCTGACCTTTTGGTTGGCAGCTAAGCTCTTAACCACTTTGCCACCAGTGCTCCTGAAAGAAAGATGCTATTATCACTATACTGATGCTTTGCCAATGGGTATTCTAATTTGACAATCTTTAATCCATTGTTTTCTAAGTTTCAACATTTTATGTAATAGAATACTACTATGCGAAAAATTTAAGAAATCAAAGTAAAATTGAAACTCCAAGAGGAACAATGAATGACAGTGGTTTAATGTTTCCATTAAATTTAACAACTGGAGTAGACAAGAGCAAAAGGAAGTCCTCAGAATATTTTCTATAATACAGAATAAAGACACTTTGCACACTGATTTTTTTTTCAGCTGCAATCTTTCAGAGCTATTACCAAAACACAGTTCCATAATATCCAAATTTAGAAAAGGAAGAACAGTAAGGAAAATTATCAGAATGATGACAAGACCCTCAGCACATGACTCTAATTTTTAAAATTTACTTTACCAGTTTTTACCAGAGCTAATATCCTGTGGCCACAGAGTACATTCTACTTCCTTCTGAATTTCTACTTTGTTTTATTAATCAGTAAAGACAGAACTAAGGCAGAAATCAGACTAAAATTTTGGCTGTCATCAGCACCTCTTTCTCGCAAAAACTGGCAGAAAAACGCTATTACCTTGCAAATTTTGTCTGAAGTTTATTTACATTCCTCCTACACGGGCACCATTTTTGTGGGATTTCATGGACCAAAGATTGCAGATTTCTGGGCTTTCTGGGCAAGGACTCCGAATTTTGAGGGTCACATTTTTTTCACTCCCAGAACGGCACAAACTCCCCATCATGGATTTTGCATATGCATATGCTGGGAGTGAAGGTGGGATAAGACTATGAAAATCAGGTCTATAGTTACCTCCATAATGTTTACATATGTACTGGATTTAGAGATAGGAACTGTATCCTTTCTTTGCAGAGCCAGCCTCTTTTTAAAGCATAGGATGGTTTCTATAAAGACATTCTCTGTTTTAATACCCGACCTTTTTACTTAAACTGGGTGTGGCTTAAGCTCATATGGAGCACTATAAGTATGAAACTCAAGGATAACAACTCTTCCCCATGAAATTCTTCTATGTGCTGAACATTCTGCAGTTGTTCTATTTTTATTTTCCTTTTAAGGAATATATACTGAAATTCCATGCTTTGGGAACAAACCATCCTGAACCAGTTTTCTTATAGTTGGCACACATATTCACACACTTCCACATAAAAAGTGAGGCAGCATGATGTAAAAGAGATCTAGTCCCAGGGCTATCATTAATTAGCTATGTGACCTTGTGTAAGTCTACAGCCTTGAGACTTCATGTGTAAATGACTGGGTACTGGATAATCCGAGGCTTGGTCTAGCTCTCGTATTTTGATTTTATGATTTGTTCCATGGTAAACTAAAATAGATCTGAGTAAATAAACTCAAAATAGAGATTGATTCTTCACATTTTATACCCAAAAGCCAACAAAATAGTTTAAATATGTATCTTAAATAAGGAAAAAAAAACATTTTTCATAGTATTATTTGGGCAAGCAACATATTCTATAATCCCAAGAAAAAGTCAAACTTTTCTGAAACAATTGAGTTTTTAATGTAAATAAATCTATCATTCTGAGTGACAGGTACACAGGTAACATATTATTTTCTGACTTTTCCACGTGCTTAAAATATTCCATAATTAAGATTTAAAGTTCTAAAAATTTTTAAGTTTTATCCTTCCTCACGACTGACACTGGGATCTGAAGCCCTAATAATGTCTTCCTGAAGTACTTCTCCCCCAGTAACCCCCCTTTCTTTACTTCATATGAAGGCAAAATTTGTATCAATTTAATATACTAACTTGTCTTACTTAGGGCCAAATCAAAGTAGTAGGTCTAGGAACTGAAGCCACTCCCGAAGCCCAACTTTTCAGACTGAGATTACACAGGCCTATAAAACAAATAACAACACATGTGAGGAATGTGCTTCTTAGTTCAACCAAATACATGAGACCAAATGAGCAACCCCTGACCATAAGCAAGACGAGAAGGCAGGAAAGGACAGGAAAACTGGACAAATGGAGAAAGGGAACCCGGGTAGAAAGGGGAAAGTACTATCACATTGCAACCAATGTCACAAAACAACTTGTGTATAAATTTTTGAATGAGAAACTAATTTGCTTTGGGGGGGGAAAAAAAAGTAGTAGGTCTACATCCATCCTCTTAATATTTTATCAAAATTATGGTGGTCATGATCAGATGGCTGCTCTTCTCTGCCGGCTTTAATTTTTAACATTAGAGCCCATAGCCTGCTTATCTTATATACTTCAGGTCCCAAAGGTCATCAAGTGCCTTCAAGGTCAAGGTGGCATATTAGTTATTAGAAGCAATAAATGCTGCATATGGGAAAAAAGTGAATCTTAATTTCAGTTTGAAAGATGAAGCTTTTTAGAAGTTACAAACAGAATGCGTGGCATCATCTTCTGTGGTAATAGAGCATTTTTCAATACTAAGCAATCTGGTGGGACTACACTGTAAGGAAATAAGGCTGGAAGAGTAGGCCAATATCAGAATGGACCTGAACTAGGAGGGTGGCATTGAGAATGGGGGGTAAGGGTGGGACGAGGACAAAATCAAGATATTTTGGAGGATATAGTCTTAGGGATAATCTCAGGAGCCTGGGCATTAATTATGGAGTAAACAACAAAAACAAAAAAACCCAAACCTGTTGCTATTGACTCAATTCTGACTCACAGCGATCCTATAATACAGAGTAGGACGGCCACATAGGGTTTCTAAGGAACAGCTGGCAGATTCGAACTGGGGACCTTTTGGTTAGCAGCAAAATGCTTAACCACTGCACCACCAGGGCCGCAATTATGGAGTAGATAAAATAAATTAGTATATTAAGGCAGTATTGCACAGTGTCAGGTTTAAGCCCTGTCTGTCATGTACAAACTGTACAGAATTGGGCAAGTTAGTTATCTCTTTATGTCTCATTTTTTTTCCCTGTAAACAGGAATAATACCACCTATTTTACAGGGTTGTTATAAGAAATAACAGATTATACATATAAAGTGCTTAGCACAGAGTCTAGCACATAAATGCTCATAAAAGGTAGCTATTATTGTTTTCTAGTACATAGAAACCAGCTCAACAATTCAAACTGTATCATGAAATGCCGACAGAACTTTAAACTATATACCAAACTTTAATCTAGACAGTGAAACTTCATATCAAATTCCCCAGGAAGCAAAAGTATGAATTGAAATGTTTTTTAAATATGTGAACTTCTCTGGCCACCTAAACTGATGTGATTGGGGAGAGAACTGTGAAAAAAAAAAGAGACCATTTAATACTTTTTTTTTTTAATTTTTTTTTTAAGATGTGATTTAAGCTGTAAGAGCAGCTGAGGAGAACCAGGCTAAAAGGCTCTGAGTGAATACAAAGAAAACTACAATTTAGGGAATTTTTTTTTTATGTACAGCGTTACCCCATTAAAACAAATATCTTGAAAGCCTTTTATGTGCCAGTGCAGTACTATGCAATCTCGGATGGTAAATATTGACAAGTTGATTCTAAAATTTATATGGAAATGCAAATGACCATGGTTATCTTGAAGAAAAACAACAAAGTTAGAGGATTTACTACCAGGTTTCAAGATTTTGACAAGGCTATATAATTAAGACAGTGAGGTATTGGTACCAGGATAGATATGCTGACCAATGGAACAGAAACATACACATACATACATACAATTATGACAAAGGAAACAATGCAGTGCAGTCGGAAACACACATTTCAATAAATGGTTCTGGGTCAATTGGATATCACATGGGGGAAAAATGCTTCTGACCTCTACCTCACACCATAAGAATCAAATGAACTATAGACATACATGTGAAGGGTAAAAAAATAAAAATCTTAGAAGAAAACATAAGAGAATATCTTCATAACACTGAGGTAGGTACAGATTTCTTAAGTAGAATATAAAAATACTCATTATAAAGGTAAAGACTGACAAAATGGACTACATTAAAATTAAGAACCTGTTTATCAATAGACATCATTAACAAAGTAAAAAGGCAAGCCACAGAGTAAGAGAAGACCCTAGAAACACATCAGACAAAGGACTTGTACAGAATTTATAAAGAGCTCCTACAAATCAAAAAGGACAATATATTAAACCCAGTAGAAAAATGGGCAAAAACTTGAATAGGTACTTCACAGTTTAAGTGATGGTTGGTAAAGATTGAAAAAAAAAGGGAACTCTAATTCACTGCTGGAGGGAGTATAAATTGGTACATCCAGTTTAGAAATTCCAATTCCCCTCCTAGTTATCTACCCAATATAAATACACCAAAAGATATGTATAAGAATGTCTATAGAAGCACTTTTTGTAGTTATCAAAGTCTGGAAGAAACTCAAACGTCCATCTGCAATGAAGTGAATAAATTGTGGTATATTTATATAATAATACACATCGATGAGAAGAAACAAACTACAACTGTATACAACAACATGGATTACTCTCACAAACAATGCTGAGTGAAATAAATGAGATACTAAAGAATATATACTGTATGATTCCATTTATACAAAGTTCAAAAACAGGCAAAACTAACCTATGTTAGAAGTGAGGTTAATAGCTACCCTTGAGAGGGTAGTGATTTACAGGAGGTAGAAGTAGGCTTCTGGGGTTCTGGTAATATTCTGGGAATTCTTTTTTTAATCTGGGTGGTGGTTACATAGCTGTGCTCAATTTGTGAAAATTCACTGAGCCAAATGCTTTTGATTTATGAACTTTCCTATTTATATGTTTTAGTTCAATAAACTTTACGTTAAAATAAATTAGCCAGCCTGAGGAGAAGCTGAAAGGGGGTTTTAAGCAGTAAAAGGTGACAGCAATAAGGAACAGAGCCTCAATTCCCCACAATGGAAGGCTAGAAACCAAGTCATTCATTTAATAAGCACTTCTAGGACTAGGAAGTACCTACCTGAGTCTTCTGAATAGCCTATTAGGAGGAGATGATTACACTCACAGAAAGGGAAATATGGGTGAATAAAGTCCTGTTTGGTTACAGGTAGACAGTCCTAACCCTTATTTTTTGCTATAAGGGAAAGAGAAACTTCAAATAAAAAAGAGATTTAAATTTTTGTCACAGAAGAGTCTTAGCCTCTCCTTTCACTTGTGACCTTATGTCCACACCCAGACAAGTGCTCCCATATGCCACTCCTCTGAACAAGGTTAGAGCTCCCTCTAGCACTTTTAACTAAGGAAATACCACAGGCCTTGACAGAGCTGACACAGTTTGGGGCTGCCCACAGTTAAATGCAATATGGCGATTTTTATTTTTAATTTGCTTTAATTGTTGCTATGATATGAATAATTAATAGGCTGCCTAAGCCAGTTTTGTAAAGTTCACAGTACAGAAAGCCAGGAGAGAAATATCTACTTAGAAAGGAGGCTTAAAAATGGTTATAACTGCTATAATATTAGAGAATTCGAAATATTTATTCATGATTTGTGGCAACATTATGTTCCACCAACAAAGAAACATGCTACCAAGCACTTCCTACTAAAGAATTCCTAGTCTTCATCTATTTTTTCTTCATGGCTGCGTAACCATGTACCTATAGTGCTGTTTAAGAACAAAGTAGGTCAGTGTTAGGAGAACCTTGCTCTTTGGTGGAGGAGAATAGAAAGGTTTCACTGTAAATAGTTAACCTAGTTCCATCCATTCTAAAACAACTATTTATTAGCATTAAATAACCCCCTGGACAAGAGAAGCCTATTCAAATTGAAGCCTATATTCTTTTTCCATACTTGCAAACTCCCTTTTCTACTGACACCTTAACCATTGGAAATTATGTTGATGCCAATACCTCTCCCCAGCAATACCTATTTCATGTTTGGGTATCATCAGAAAGTATAATTTAGAATCAACGTTGTAATCTTACCCAATCCAGACAGAATTTCAGTAGGTTCTAAGAGTTCTATGATTACAATACACACAACCATTCTGGGAATGCAGCCAGAAATAAAAGCAGCTTCATTTTTCACTGTTGGAGTCTAACTCTTCCCCACCCTGAAAGAAACACTGCTTTTCAACACTTTTGTTAAAATTAATACAAATATAAAACCAGCTCATTAACAAGTTCCTTGAATCAAGGGAGGAGAAAGAGAGAAAGAAAAAGAAGAGAATGTAAAGTCATCTTAAAAAAATCATTTTAGGGAAGACCATTGTGTGTTATTCAATATACTGCATTCTAAAAATTGAAAAAATATTTTCTATTTTCAGTCAAAAATGTCCAACAAATATTTCCTGTGAGTTGTTTTCCTTAGCATGTGGATCCCTCAAAAAGTGTCCATAGTTAAAGGAAACTTCAGCAATTACCAAGGGGAAACTTTTACTCTTTACTTTTTTCAACATCCTAAATGGAGATTAACACAAATCAATATAGCTTCCTCTCTCATGCTGTGGTCACTGACAAGCACCCTTCTGCCAAAGACAGTATGCTATGGACATCATTCTGGAACTTTCCTACACATACCCCAAAGCCATGATGCCAAGTCATCACCTTAGTTTGATTTTGTGTTATGTCTGCTGGTCACATTAACATGGCCCCAATCATTGCAATGGTGTTTTCAAATTAGGGGTGAAATATTCTGTGAAAAGTTATTCACTAACCTATTGAGAGCCTCAATCATGAGTTTTGTTTTTCCTAAGAGAGGATTCACCACTGCTTCTCTCTCAAATCACCTAGTATCTGCTGGGAGCCTTACATCATGATCTACAACAACAACGACAGATCTAAATTAACACAACAGAAAGCTATTTGATGCTGCTTCTTGGCTTCTCCACGTCACTCTTTTGTGGCATCCAAAGGCTTCAGAACCCTGGCATTAATTAACCAACAGTTTTATTACACACAGTCAAAGCCTGAAAAGAAAAGCCTAACAGCAGGAGGAGATTACAAGGCTCAATTAACAGTTTTACTTTTATGCACTTGCCAATTTTGAGGTATTTTTTAATTTTTATTACCTTGTATGGAATGCTGAAAAGGAAAATACTATACAAGTGCAAGAGAAGAATAACAAAGCTAAAATGTATAACTGTATCATTTTATATAACCAATTTACCCATTCTTTTTGTTTTCCAAGTCCTGTCCGGTTGTTCAGTAAATTCTTAATATTTAATAGGCATTTGGTAAATTCTTAATATTTAATAGGCATCACAGAGAACTACTTTTTAGATAATTGCATCCCCACCCGCCAAGTGCCACATCTACTCTAATACCTATATAGTGAAATTCACGAAACACAGTGGTTGAAAGCAGGGGGCTGTGGGGCCAGACAGACTGAGTTCAAATTCCAGTTGGGTTCTAGTTTATCACACGTAAAACGGGGTAGTATTATCTACACTTAATAAGGCTGTAGTGAGGGTTTGGAAACCCTGGTGGCGTAGTGGTTAAGTGCTATGGTTGCTAACCAAAGGGTCAGCAGTTCGAATCTGCCAGGCGCTCCCTGGAAACTCTATGGGGCAGTTCTGCTCTGTCCTATAGGGTTGCTATGAGTCAGAATCGACTGGACGGCACTGGGTTTTTGGTTTAGTGAGGGTTTAAGTGAGGATGTATATAAAACCCTTAGCTCAGTATTTGGCACATTACAAACATTTAATATCAGTACAAAAAGGTTATCAAATTTGGTGATACGATCTCTGGATTTTAATACTTTAAAGATATATTCCGTAATTTTTTTTTTTAGAAGTCAGATTCAACAAACATAATTTGAGGATCTACCTTGTGCTAGTAAAAATTAATCTTACACAAACTCCACAATGAAAAGAATTTTGCATACAATTTGCCTTTTAGGAGTAATCTGTATTACACATTTTCAATTGAGGGGAGACGGGATAAATAATCTAAATATCAAAGTTTTGAAGTTTTAAGAGCACTAAATAATAGTATTAATTGGAAATCAACACCAACCTAAACAGCTGACTAAAAATTAGTTGTATAAAACTCTTACTTAATACTTACTCTTATTGCATGATCTCACGTTATAATGTGTTCCAGGTTACAACTTGCATTCAAGTTTATATTACTCAGTACCCAAACCTTTCTTTGTAATTTGTATATAATATCCATAAAACTGTACCACTGCAAACGGAATCTACTGAATCCAGAAACATGTAAGGTCTATGCCTACTCTTTACCTTTTATAACAACAACAAAAAAAGGTATATTTCATGTACCTAATAAATTTCAGAAACTCTTAAGTATTATTCAGTGAAAAAGCTAAAGAAGAAAACTCCTTCAGCCTATCAATTTTAATGTCTAAAACTGTCTAAAATAGTATATATCAACACTACAGAAATATATATATAAAGCAAGATTAAAAAAAAAGCTGATTTTTTTTAAAGTTCTCTAATTAAAGTCTAAAGTTTATAAACACCCCAATTCTAATCTACAACCTACACAAGAATAAGAGACATAGACAAACTGAAAATGAACCTCACACACAGATGTAAACAAAGCCACTCTTCAGGTTGCCCATTAATCTGCTAGTGGCATATTCATCTTATTTACAGTATTATACCCCCTGCCATGATATTCCATTACGGAGTCACGCTACAGACTCCATAGTTAACACTGTAGGAACCTCTTCTTTCTAAACATGGTTTTCTCCCTATATTTCCCTTTTGGCTTGTTCCCAGGTTTAAAGAAAATCTTTATAATTAAATTTTTTATGCTGTTAGATAATCATAGAAAATGTGGACAAAATTAGAGAAGCGACATTTGAGATATAAAGCACAATTAAATTTATGTTCAATCTTCTAGAAGTATTTTAACACTCCTGTGTTTGTCATGGTCTTAGTGCTCCATGGAAGCAAGTGCTCCTTACATACTTTACAAGTCTCGGCCTGAAATTTACTTCAACCTTAACCAACAATTACTTCTATTCTTTCCATTAGAGCATATCTAGGGAGATTCCAATACACTTATATTCCAATATAGTTATATAGAGACAGATATAATGATGATATTTGCTTGTTTAGTTTTTGTTTTCATTTACTTTCAGTGAACCTGTTTCTTCTTAATCAGCCACCCCGATCTAATCTTCCTCTCTGAAACAGAGGATTTCAAGGTCCAACTATTAATTGTGACACTGTCATCATGATGTCTTCTCAATCACCAAACCATATAGAAGCATGCATACAAATACAGAAACTACTTGCTGAAGTTGTAATCAGACAGAGCCTAGGCTCTGAAGCCTTAAGGGACATTTTTTTAATTGACAAAATTAATTACCAAGATTAATTGGGAACAAATTTTTTGGTATGAAAGGACTGCCATTTCCTGCTTACACTGTAAATCCTGACACAAAACAGGATGAGATCTGTATTCCAAAACAATTACTAAGGTATGAGTCACCGCCCTGAACTGAATACCCAAAACTGCCCCATTTAGTTTGTATGCAATACAGTGTAACATGGAGCCACAAGGTCATCTTAGATCTTTTAAAGATTTTATATACACAGATATATACATACACACACACACACATTGATAAACAACAGCTGTCGTTGAGTCAATTCTGACTCCATGGTGACCCCATGTGTGTAAAAGTAGAACTATGTTCCATAAGGTTTTCAATAGCTGGTTTTTTGAAAGTAGATTGCCAGGACTTTCTTTCGAGATGCCTCTTGGTGGACTTGAACCTCCGACCTTTTAGTTAGCAGCTGAGTGCATTAACTGTTTGCACCACTCAAGGACTCCAAAGATCTGCATACTATGTTGATAAGCTAGGTGATTATTATTAAGCATTTAAGACTATATGGTAGGATTATTGACTAAGTAACCCAGAATAGAGATAGTTAAGTTTTCTGGATAGAGTACTTGGCTCTGTTCAGTCTGAACAAGACATTTTATTTTTTTTAAGGAGCAGGGAAAAAGATGAGGAAATAATATTTGCTACATGTCAAAAGTGCTATAGAAATCAAATGGATATATAAACGGCAACTGGTTTTAAAGATACGTGGAGCCTCCAAGTATCACTTGAAGGACAACCTGGTGTGGTAGAGCCAGGACTCTGAAGTCAGAGAGATATGACTTCAAAACTTGACTCCACAACTTAAAGATGTGAAAATTTCGAAAGAGGCTTAACTTCTCTAAGTTTCAGACTCCTTAACTGTAAGACAGGGTAATATTTATTTTACCAGGTTCGCATGATGATTAAAACAGATTACATACAGCTAGCACAACCGTGTCTAAACACACGGATTCTTTAAATATTAACGCATTCTCTCCTCCTCAAACTTCTGAGTAGTACGAAACTGGAAGAAAAATAAATGTCTTCCATCCTGAAGGTACTTTGAGAAACAAAATTAACATTTTCAATTCTTCATATGGGAATACATTCCCAAACAAACAAACAATCCAGAAGAGAGAAGAAAACTAAGAAATAATGGTAAAATTCTAAAGATTCAACTGGTTCCACATACAAGAATTTTAAATAGGGGTATGCTGGGTGCGCTCCAAAGGATTAGACTGATGAAAATTTTCTCTAGGATGAACCCTACTGATGAGCTTTGGGATTAATGGAATTTAAGGTGACTTGGTAACTCTAGGTCTGTTAAAACCAAAAATCAAACCCAGTGCTGTTGAGTCAATTCCGACTCATAGAGACAAAGAGTAGAACTGCTCCATAGAGTTTCCAAGGAGCACCTGGCGGATTCGAACTGCCAACCCTTTGGATAGCAGCTGTAGCACTTAACCACTACGCCACCGGGGTTTCTCTAGGTCTGTTAGGAAATTAAAAATGAGTTTCTTGGTCACTGAACCACTTGGACATTCCTGGGATTACTATATAAATAAACAAAAAAATGCCCTCAAAAAAAGAATGTCTATTTGAACACTGATCTTAAGAAGCGAATCTTATTGGAAAAGAACTCTAGTAACAGGAACAAATACTGGCAAGATCGCTAAGTCAGATGGAACTTTAGAATTGCAGGGAAATGGGGAAAATATTATTTTGTTTTTATAGAAACTTGGTACAGAGTGAAATAGTCGTTCAGGTTCATAGCTCATTTGTCTTACAAGCTGAAGTCACGACACAAGAATAAAATTTTACATGTATAGATCCTGAGCTCATGGGTACTGAAAGGTTCAAAAGGAGGACTCGAGTTTCACAGCTTTGTAAGTGATATATTTACACCATATGACTAAGAACATATTTATTCATGGAGAGCTTATGAGCCCAGGCTTCTGAAGCTGTCAAACTAGTAGAGAGGAGAATGTTTACACCCGTGAATAGTCACAAAAACTCGTAAAAGCTTTAAGAATAAAAATTTCTTTTCCAGATTAAAGACCACAGAAAAATACGCAAAATTCTACCTAGTGGGCTTTAGAATACTGATGTGAACAGTAATGCCATTTTCTTAAAGTGTGTGTGTTGGGGGGGAAGACAATATTTGGTATTAAGGCAATGATTCTAAACTACAGATACATACAAGTTTAAACAAATATTTTCAGGAAAATTTCACTATCAGTCAAAAAATGCAACAAAAGAAGAACAAGATTTCTGCTCTCACACAATCCCCTGAACTATATTAAGGAGGTTTTTTTTTTAGGGAAGTGGAAGGGGGGTGGGTGCTGGGGGAAGTGAATTTTGTTCTATGAGTTTTGCATGGAGAAGACATACTACCAGGGACTTAGTCTCTGTAAATACAGTATCTTGTTTTTTTAGAGTTACAAGGCTAGAGAGTGACTCTACAATCTCCATTAGTTATAAAAAAAAAAAAAAAAATTTTTTTTTTTAGTTATACATATCATGAAAAAAGTCCTATTAACTATGATTAGATACCTAACCTGAATATTTCATACTGTATTTTATTCTTTCCTGATAATTCTGTATACTTAGATGGATACCAGGTAACTAGCTTTTATATATGAATACACAAAATGCCATTTAAGTCAATTAACTGTTAATACTAACAAAATTTTTTTGTATCTCATGACATCTGGAAGATATGTGAATTTATGTATATGACCTAAATTATACTTTCTTCCACAAGTTATACTGCACCACTGACCTTAAGGTATAGAAATTAAAATACTGCAAACCATAATGGCCTTATTATACTTTCCTAAAGTTAAAGCTTGCCAAGGAAGGTCCAGAAAACAGGCGCTGATTTGATATGGAAAATTTAGATCATTAAAGTCTTCTCGAGGGCAGCGGGTTTTATAGCCTCATACCATATTTTTCAATATTATAGGGATGATTAACAAGGTTACAATTTTAGTGTAACTGAGCTTTAAATGGATGATCAGCCTTTAGTCTCAGTTACCACATAAATTTTTTACCCCCTCTTCATCTTATAAACACCATAAAGAAAACTTGATTGATATTCAATTCTCAATTACGTAAATTGAAATAACACAGCTTCCTACACTGCAAAGTCAATGGTATAGAGAAAAAAAAAAAAAAAACCCTGAATTTCCTAATAAACACAATCAGGAAAAGAACACAATTTTAAATACGCCACAGCTTACTGCCTAGGTTTTGCTCCTCTTTTAAACAGCTCAAAGTGACAGAAGTGCTCCTACCCAGAAAACCCTCATTTTACTTGTGGGAGTAGAACTCTGAATTGGGGAAGAGGGGAAGGGAGGCCGAATAGGTGAGTCTTTTAAAAATTTAATTCCTCTGGTTACCTGATTTAAAAAAAAAAAAATCAAAACTTAAAACCTCCAGCCTAACACCAAAGAAAGTGTCCTGGTAATCAAAATCCTAAATGATCCCCAATATTTGTGACATTACTTTGGAAAGCAGGCAATATTTCTTAAAGTCTTTAAACCAGGTCCAGAGTGAAAACGCAAGGCCTGTATACAGCAAGAAAAGGGTAATGTAAAACCCACAGATCTTTTTCTCCCCCTTTTCAGAAACTGTGCCTGGTACTGTGCAGCTGTGGTCCTGCCTGCACCGTTCCCTCTGTTTCCAGTCTTGCTAATTAAAAGGTTGATCACAGAACAATGCTCTTCTCATTAATTTCAGGGTTCCGATTGGGCAGGATCCCTGCTTATCCCACCTGATCTTTTCACACTGCTGAAGTTAATGTGACAGGAGCCCGAAGATGGATTACCTGCTGCCATATTGCACATCGCCTCCAATCAGGAGCTATCTGTGTAAACTGATTGTTCTAATTTGCTCTCATTATTTTTACAATATCAGGAGAAAATAACTCACACAGCTCACTGTCAAAGCCATGAAAATCAGCCATTAGTTAAACCCAGACACTGAGTGGCTTTATTAGAGGCACTGCAGTTTATTGATGTGGCTCTAGTCAAACAAGGCAGCATTTGCTTCCGTAGAAGGAAGCGTTTATACTCAAAGTAAATATTTATTGTAATAATACCCACAGCAACATGATATTTTGAAGAATTCTGTTTTTATTTCAGAAGCTTGGTTTTGACACAAATTAACAGCAATCAAGCGGCTGGGTTGGTATTTGAAAGTAGGTAACGTTTAGTGCGTACTCGGTAGCATGAAAATGTGTCTATTAACTCAAATCTATGAGCACTCTTCACCTCCTACACCTCCTATAAATAAGAAACCCTATTCTGTGACTACAAATGCTCATCAGTAAATATGGGTGGTTTTATTTTGCTCTATGCAACAACAAATATTTTTCCAAAACAGAAATTTTATGAACTGAGGAATCAAAATTATTTCCATAATGATCAAGCAGGATAGTTTTAAATAGGACCATATTCTTAAACAATGCAGGTTTTCAACAAGAAAGATTACTAAACCTTTTTTCACAGATACTCACGATATATTCTCAAATTGGAAAATAAGCAGCAGAGTAAAGCCAGCTAAGCAAACAGAAAACTGTCCTAAGCCCTTCAGTAAGAGAAGATTTCTTAAAGCAGAAGGTAGGGCTCTGCAAAGAGGTTTGATATTTCGCACTGTCTTTAAAAGATTTGTTCTGGGCACAAAGAAAATATATTTTCATGTTGTAAAGAATATGCTAAATTCTAGAATAAGAAAACAGATTTGATCTTGGCATTTCCAGGCTTGCCTGACTACGAACATTTTGTGAGAATGTAAGCTAAATGCTTCCTAAACAGCATGGCGGGGGGGCGGGGGAGGGACTGAAGAAAGGGGACATAAATAATAGAAACCGATGCCCTTAAATAAAGGAATTTATCTAATCCACATAGTCTTCCCTCCCAGCCGCACCCCCACCCCTGATTTTGGTATTAGAAGGAAACATGGCTTCCTCCTGTTTTCTTTTATACTGAGATTCCTAGGTAATGAGAAGGCAAGAGTATGCCCTTCTTGCTGCTCCCCTTTTAATGGCCACTTTTCTTTTTCTAAGAAACAATGTGTGCCATGCTTTTCTCCTTAAAATTCCTGCACTAAAAGACTGCACCATACTGCACTCCGCAAAACGTGCTGATGGCGCCAATTACAAGCCCCCAGCCGAAAGCTCCAGCCCCCACCATTCGGGCAGATTTATGCGGACTCTTGCCGACGTTATTACAAGTCAGAGTTTATTGGGAAATTGTTACATTATGCGGAGTGTCTAACAAATTGCTTATGCTGCTATAATTGGATTACAACAGCCGCTTGCTCCCACCGGTAAGATTAGGCAAGTAGGACTCCTGCCGATCTCTGAGCGTTAGCAGTAATTTTATTTGCCTTGCCTCTCTCTTTCCTAACAACATGCCTCTCTCCCTGCCAGCTGTCTGCTGAAAAGGCACAGGCTTGTTCCTTGGCCCTAACAATGCAATTACAGCCCCGCAGATCGCACTGTTTGTGCATTAAGTACAGAGCCAAAACGAGGCGAATTGATCGTTTGACTTTTGGAGAAGCCATGTGATCTCTCTGCGCGGGTGATCCGACATGCATCAGCAGGCAATACTGCAGTCAATTCTTGATGAAGAACTTTCTCCTTCGCCCTTCTTTCCCTTAACCTTTCCCTTTTCGCCAAGGAAGACACTGACTGGGCTCATCTCAGCTAATCTAGATCAGTCCACAAAGGCAAACTCAATTGTGTTAGCTCCCTGGCTAGATAGAAATGTGAATAGGTTCTAGCATCTTGAAGTGCCTCAGTCAGATGTATCAGTGGTTCCCAATAGCTGAACTGCTGCTGCTATCTAAAAAAAGGTTCATAAAGAGTTCACTGAGGAAAAGAAGTTTCCTAGAAACAGTGCAGTTTGAAAGAACTATAGAAAAGTTTTAGCTTTTGTCA
The DNA here is from genome assembly GCF_030014295.1 of Loxodonta africana. Taxonomy (NCBI): domain Eukaryota; kingdom Metazoa; phylum Chordata; class Mammalia; order Proboscidea; family Elephantidae; genus Loxodonta; species Loxodonta africana. The sequence continues at coordinate 32,605,770 of NC_087357.1, forward strand.
AATATAACTACCTTGGAATGGCTTTGCTATAAAGCTCTGTCTATATATTCAAAGGCCATCAAGAAATCAGCAATGAAATCTGTGTCCTGCCTTTCTCTGCAGATCTGCTCTGCTGGAAGATGCTGGCAGCCAAAGTGCAGAATCAATGCAGCTGGACTTCAGGCATCAAAACTGCCAGTATGATCCCCACTCAGGGCAAAGTTTTAGAGGTATTTTGTAGACAGCTTTTACTTTGTTTCTTTTTCTTGTACGCTTAACAATGAGTGCTGATAGGAAGGAGCCTGTGTAAAGCAGTTACTTTGATTCTAGGGCATAATTCATGAAGATTCTGGACAGGGGTTGGACTTTTTTTTTTTAATTAACTGTCTTCTTGGTTGGAAATGGCTTTGACATCTAGCAGTTTTAATATAGACTAGGATTCCTGCTGACACTTCCTCACCAATGGCATATGCTACTTAGGGTTCCTGAAGCTGATTACACAACAAATGTGTAGTCAGTCTGCTGACCCATTTTGGTGCCCCACGTCTGTATTCTTAAATATCATGCACATCTAGAAAGGAATGTATTCTTGTATCCTTAACTGGACAAATGCGCAAACTTCAATCTATAACAGGAGTCCTTGCTTCTATTATTAGTTCAAAGTGACCTTGGAAAAGTCACTTTACTGTGTATTTCTCAAACCCCTCTGTAACTGTCATTAGAAAATTTAACACGCATTAAATTCACGTGGACATTTAAAGATGAAAGAAAAAAATATTTCGGAACTTCACTCCTGCTTTTTGAAACAGCAATAAGGCTAACGTGTAACATGTGACTCCAGAGATTTTCCCAACCACGCTGGCCTCAATAATACAGTTAAATCTGAATATGTTCACTACAAGGCCTAACGTTTAGACCTGAGAGAGACGCCTGTGCAAAAGAATGGACCATCTGACATGCTACTTGTGGAACAGTATATTAAAGAAGCCTGTTAACATGTAGTTTAAAACTCAAAAGAAACTCTGAACAGCTGAAATGCCTTATAAATAGCACAGACCCAGAGGAAGTGCAAACGTCTGCATTGTGAATTGTAGATCTTAATTACCGACAATGGCTGGTACAGCAAGTAGCACAGAAAAAAAGGGAAACAGTTGCACTGTTCATGGTTGGCAATAATTCTTCAAGAAAATATTTACTATCAATCAGTTATGAGAAAAGGGACTCTGTGCTCGTAAAACAGCACGTTGCTTCTCATACCAGGACCATTTTGCTTCAGCATAATCTGAATTTAAACAGCTTGTTTCCTGCGGATATAATTTTGGAAATAAATAAAACAAGTCTTCTATCAAAATCTGGAGTGAGTGCAAAGGAACATCACATTTTTCTGTCTCAGTCAGTTGCAAACAAATTATTAGTCTCAAGTAAGAAACAGGAACAACAACAACTAAGAGAGAAAACATCTACAGAGGACTACTGAAGGGGTTTATCTCTCAATCACAAAGAGGCAGAACTTCTATCTGAGCCAAGAATCCAGGCAAACCAAAAGCCAAACCCATTGCCATCCAGTTGATTCTGACTCAAAGCGACTCTATAGGACAGAGTAGAACTGCCCCATTCGGTTTCCAAGGAGCACCTGGTGGATTTGAACTGCTGACCTTTTGGTTAGCAGCCACAACTCTTAACCACTACACCACCAGGGTTTCCAGAATCTAGGCAGATGTGTGCAAATAGCTCAATCTGAACTGTACTTGTTTGTGTGTGTGGGGGGGGGTGTGGGTGTGGGTGTGTATAAAGGTAAATTAGGGAAAAGCCAGAAGCCTGAAACAAATATTCAGTAATATTGACTGAAGTCAATTAAAAAAAAAAAGAAATTAACGCTTTTCAGTTTTCCAGTTAGTTTTCTTCACCAATTAAAAAAACATCACGCAGGTTGACAATTAGGCAAAACATAATTATGGATTTTAAAGACTAAGTTGACAGTCAATAATGACTGTCCACCTAAAGCTACAATAATGTTCATCATGTTCCAAACACAAATCACATGAACTACAGGGTTATAATTAGTAAGAAGAAAGGCTTTTGAAGAAAATAAGAGACATTTCAATGCCTCTAAATACTACTTGGATTAAGTTATAGTAATAAAATGACTCCTCCCTCATTGTTATTTTAAAATCTTAGGCCTCATTCTTCAAGTTAAAGATTTAGAAGATTATTGTCAACCTAGGGAGGCTGTAGCGAAATCTTTTATTGTCTTACAGCTTTGTTTTCTGGTATTCTAAAGAGACTAATGGGTATGCCTCTCATAAAGCCATTGTGAGACTAAGATACTTCTGGTAAAGAAGTGTCATGTACAATGTACTATATAGGGGTCCAAGGATAACAGCATTGCTGTTTGTAAGGGAATAACTGGTATTAATGTCCTCTCTAAAACTCACATAAACCATATTCAATAATATTTTAGAATATAATTAGTATCTCCACCCAAACCAAAGTCACTTTTATCAGAATTCAGTTACTTTGAACTAGTCAGAGGGGAAAAGTGGTTGATACCACCATATTATAGTTGCTCTCACATGGAGATAGTTGGACATTCAAGGCCACATTGGAGAACGATCTGAAGCAACAATAGATAACTGTACCAAGTGAAAAGCTACTGTAGCCTTATCAAGCGTAGCAGATCAAACTATCCAGTTAGGGTTAAACGTGAAGAACAAGTATAGGGACAAGCTTGCAGACCTACAAAAATAATGGCAAGTCATTACCTTTCAAAGGTCAGAGGCCAGTGGAAACAACGGAGAATCGTGAGACACCATATAACACATATATAAGAAGGGAAAACTCTTCCACTATTCCCGTGTTCTAGGTACCTCACTGGAGGTTATTGCAAGGGAGAAATTTTTCCAGCTACATGTTTTTATTTGCCATTGATCAACTGATTATTGGCTCAAATCTGAAGCAGTGAACCAGAAGACAGGAGGCAGGCCAGTAAAGGAAACCAGCGAGTTAGGTGGGTTCCAATAGGAAATGATAGAAGTCATTATTAAGAGTGTTTAAGGGGAAGAAGAAAGGATATAGGTGTCAGAAAAATGTTAAAATAAGCAAGAATGGGATGAGAGCATCACCATCTGCAAGCATGTAAAACAGACTGATGAGCAGCAATGAGCAAACTTATTTCCTCACCCAAGAGCATAAAAGAAATTATGTCATTGTACCAGATGCCAGAAGATTTCTAACCATGCACCACTGAGGTACAGGGTGGGAGGAGGGAAAAAACACATCATAGACACACACCAACATAACTATGTAGCTTAGAGATCCTGGTTTACAAAGTATGGAGAAAACAAAAGGAACAGATGCTCACTTGGCCAGCTCTCAATGCAACTCATTAAAATCGTCACCCTGTCCTTGGATCGGTGCTCAGGCTAAGATTTTACCTTGTTTAGCTGGAAGTCACCCACTTGTGTTGAAGCTGAGAGTACCATAGCCAAAAAGGAGAAGGGTTATTTTTAAAGGCCCAAATGATTGCCCGCCAATGCACAAATAATAGATATAAAATAGGGTCAATTAACAGTTGAGAGTTATGACTAAATGACTGAAAAAACAAATGCATGTAATTTATAGTACTCATGTTTTACGGCAAATTATTAAGACATTCTAATTTAAGAGACATTTACTGACAAGCTCTTTTTTATTTTTAAATAAACTTTAGAACAGTTTTAGGTTCCCATTAATGGTGCAGAAAGTATGGAGCTCCCATATGGCCCCTTCTCCTCTACACACTGTTTCTCCTATTATAAACATCTTGCATCCCTGTGAATCCTAACTTCTTTAAGTATAATTTTTAATAAGTTCTGACATTTCTTATATGGATCATACCATTGGCTATATTCTGTATGATTATTTTCAGTTGATAAGCTAGGCTCAAAGACTGCTGCATGTTTTATGAAATAAAATAAAAAGTATTCCTATCCTTCAATAAAATAGGAATAGAAGGGAAATTCCTCATTATAATGAATGGCATCTATACAAAACCAACAGCCAACATCATTCTCAACAGAGAGATGCTGAAAGCATTCCCCCTGAGAATGGGAACAAGACAAGAATGCCCTTTATCACCACTCCTATTTAACATTGTGCTGGAAGTCCTAGCTAGAGCAATAAGGCAAGAAAAAGAAATAAATTGTATCCAAATTTGAAAGAAAGAAGTAAAACTATCTCTATTTGCAGATATGATCCCATACATAGAGAATGCCAAAGATTCCACAAGGAAAAACTAATAGAAAGTTTCAGCAGAGTAGCAGGATACATGTTCAACATACAAAAATCAGTTGGATTTCTTTACACCAACAAAGACAACTTTGTAAAGGAAATGAGGGAAACGATACCATTTATAATAGCCCCTAAAAAGATAAAATAATTAGGAATAAATCTAAGCAGGTATGTAAAAAACCTATACAAAGAAAGGTATAAAACACTATTACAAGAAATCAAAAGAGACCTATATAAATGAAAAAACATACCATGTTCATGGATAGGAAGACTCAACATTGTGAAAATGCCAATTCTACCCAAAGTGATCTACAGATCTAATGCAATTCCAATAGAAATACCAACAGCATTCTTTAACGACATGGAAAAACTAATCATCAACTTTATACAGAAAGGAAAGAGGTCCTGGATAAGCAAAGCATTACTGAAGAAAAAGAACAAAGTAGGAGGTCTCACACTACCCGATCTCAGAACCTACTATGCAGCCACAGTAGTCAAAATAGCCTGGTACTGGTACAGCAAAAGACACATAGACCAGTGGAACAGGATCAAGAACCCCAGATGTAAATCTATCCACCCATGGTCAACTGATCTTTGACAAAGGACCAAACTACATTAAATGGGGAAAATAGTCTTTTTAACAAATGGTGCTGTGTTAACCAAATGTCCATCTATAAAAAAATGAAACAGGACCCACACCTCATGCATCATACACAAAAACTAACTTAAAATGGGTCAACCAAAAAAACCAAAAACCAAGCCCATTGCTGTCAAGTCAATTCTGACTCATAGGTACGGATCAACTCCTCAAAAAATAAGAGCACCATAAGTACTAATACAATCCAAAAAAAAAACAAACCATACCCACTGCTGTCGAGTGGATTCTGACTCATTGCAACTCTATAGTACAGAGTAGAACTGCCCCATAGAATTTTCAAGGACTGCCGGGTGGATTCGAGCTGACAACCTTTTAGTTAGCAGCCATAGCACTTAACCACTACACCACCAGGGTTTCAAAAAATGAGGCAAAGATCTAAATATAAAACCTAAAATGATAAAGATCATGGAAGAAAACACAGAGACAACACTAGGGGCCCTAATACGTGGCATAAATACAACACAAACCCTACCTAACGATGCACAAACACAAGAAGATAAACTAGGTAACGGGAGCTCCTTAAAATTAAACACTTATGCTTATCAAAAGATTTCACCAAAAGAGTAAAAAGAGAACCTACAGACTGGGAAAAAATTTTTGGCTACAACACGTCAGACAAGGGTCTAATCTCTGAAATCTACAGAATACTTGAAAACCACAATAACAAAAAGACAAATAATCCAATTAAAAAATGGGCAAAAGATATGAACAGACACTTCACCGATATGAACAGACACTTCACCAACGAAGACATTCAGGAAGCTAACAGACACATGAGGAAATGCTTGTGGTCATTAGTCATTAGAGAAATGCAAACCAAAACTACAATGAGATACCATTTCGCCCTGACATTACTGGCATGAATTAAAAAAACAGAAAATAACAAATGTTGGAGAGGTTGCAGGACATATCTGGTTTCATGCACTGCTGGTGGGAATGCAAAATGGTACAACCACTATGGAAAATGATAAGGTGCCTCCTTAAAAAGGTAGAAATAGAAATACAATACAATCCAGCAATCCCACTCCAAGGAATATATCCTAGAGAAATAAGAGTTGTCACACGAACAGACATATGCACACCCATGTTCACTGCAGCATTATTCACAATAGCAAAAAGATGAAAACAATCTAAGTGCCCACCAACAGAGGAATGGATAAACAAACTGTGGTACATACACACAATGTAGTATTATGCAACCATAAATAACAAGGATGAATCTGTGAAGCATCTCATAACATGGATGAATCTGGAGGGCATTATGCTAAGTGAAATAAGTCAATCACAAAAGACCACTATTGTAAAAACCCAAGAAAAGGTTTACGCATAGAAAAAGACAACCTTTGATGGTGATACGGGAGGGGAGGACCAGGACAGGAAATCACTAACTAGATAGTAGACAAGAGTTAGTTTTGGTGAAGGTAAAAGCAATACACAATATAGGGGAAGTCAGCACAACTTGATGAAGGGAAAGTCATAGAAGCTTCCTATCCAAAAACTTTGAGGGACCAAGTTACCAGGGCTGAGGGCAGGGGGCCATGGTCTCAGGGAACATCAAGGTCAACTGGCGTAACATAGTTCATACAGAAAATGTTCTACATTCTACTTGGGTAAATAGCATCTGGGGTCATAAAGTTTACAAGCAGCTATCTAAAATACATCTACTGTTCCCATCATGTTCCAAGCAAAGGAGAATGAAGAAAACCAAAGAAACAAGGAAAATATTAGTCCAAAGGACTAATGGACCACATGAATCAAAAATCCACCTGGATCAAAGGAGAATGAAGAACACCAAGAACACAGCATAAATAACAAGCCCAAGAGACAGAAAGGGCTACATGAACTAGAGACTTACATCATCCTGAGACCAGAAGAACTAGATGGTGCCCGGCTACAACCGATGACTGCCCTGACAGGGAACACAACAGAGAACGCCTGACGGAGCAGGAGAACAGTGGGATGCAGACTCCAAATTCTCATAAAAAGACCAGACTTAATGGTCTGACTGAGACTAGAAGGACCCCAGCGGTCAGGGCCCCCAAACCTTCTGTTGGCCCAGGACAGGAACCACTCCCGAAGCCAACTTGTCAGACATGGATTGGACTGGACAGTGGGTTGGGGGGAGATGCTGATGAGGAGAGAGCTACTTGCACCATGTGGACACTTGAGACTATGTTGGCATCTCCTGTCTGGAGGCGAGATGGGAGGGCAGAGGGGGTTAGAAACTGGGAAAATGGTTACGAAAGGAGAGACTGGAAGGAGGGAGTGGGCTGACTCATTGGGGGAGAGTAAATGGGAGTATGTAGAAAGGTGTATATAAGCTTATATGTGAGAGACTGACTTGATTTATAAACTTTCACTTGAAGCACAATAAAAATTCTTAAAAAAAAAAAACTAATTTGTGCTGTAAACTTTCACCTAAAACGCAATGAAAAAACAAACAAAAAAATGAACCCCTTAATCGTTCAAAAAAAAAAATCCCTATCCTTGGATTTTTGTAGCAGAAGATGGAGACAACATGATATCAGTCCTTGCTCTAATAATAACAGTAGTAACTGAGGGGCTGGATGTATAATACAATGTATCAAAGTAGTTAAAGTTGAGAATGTTACGACAGTGAAAAATCTCTGAATGGTTACAAAGGCAATAATTTTATAGATATGCAAAGTAAAAATATACAAACAAAGACCATATTGGATGTTATTTACTCATGGACTAATCAAAATGGTTGACATTTAAATTTAGGTCAAAGTTCCTGAGCATTGAAAGATACTAGGGAAATTTGGTTCACAGTTGATACGAAAAGCCTCAGATCTCTAATACTTTATCTGTGTATCTAGGGTATAGAATGGTACATAATTACATATAAGAAAGATGTAGCTGATATGTATGACTAAACATACTTGTTCACTCAGATAAAGATTACTAAAAGCAATATTTCTATCAAAAGCCACTCAATAAATAATAATAGTGATATAATAATTGGATTTTCTACAGTGTGTTTCACAATGCCTATAATGGTACACTCTATACTTAATTGCATTTAAAAATGATGAACTTATAAAAAACAATTGTACATTATCTTACACAAATCTTACTGACTTGTGACAATCCATAACTAGTGCCAAGTAACAAATGTGAATTTGTCTAAAGTGTGATCAGAATATATAATCAAAAGATTTTGCTGCAAGTGAAGAGAGAGAAATCAACTAGCAACTTTCTTTGGAGAAAATGATTCCTGCTCGTATTCATTCTTAAAATATATAATCCTATAATACTCTTAATAGCAATACTGAGTAGAGATGCCCCTAGATAAAGCACTGTTGCCATGTGGTACAATATACATTGATGAGTAATATCACTTACTTTGGCCACACAATTTTCAGTCTTCATAGCAGTACTTGCTAGACATACTGTTTCTTGGTTTAAGCAGAGTCTGGTGCAGCTGTTGTAAGTCTGTAAAGAGAATTTTTGGAAACAGGTTTGAATACTGCTACATACGGTTTTCAGATCTGTCCTATTTCTCAAAATCAACACACAAATGAACCCTATCTATAAATTTCAGATTTATGAGGGCTGAAGGACAAGGTAGGGAAGGGAAGGCAAAGAAAGTGAGAGTCCACAAGAGTCACTGATATGACCATGAACAAGCATGTGAACAGCGGTGGGGGTACTGGCTACACAGCTTTTTTTTTTTTTTAATGCAAAATTTAAGAACTTAGTTCTGTTTAAAACACAGCAATTACTATTCTGAAAAAAGATCTGTTCTTGCTTTTTTCCTTACACCTTAAAAAAAAAAAAAAATCAAGACCTGAAAGTAGCAAGAAGACATGCTTCTTACTCAGAACAATGGATAAAATTTTTCCAACTACCCAGAAGAAAAAACTCTAAAACCAATCAGAAAAAACTCTAAAACCAATCATTAAGTCTTTGAAGGAATACTGCAATGCAAGGATAAATAAATGAAGCATTGAGTTTTGCTTTAAGAAGAAAAAAGGATAAACCAAAATTGAGAGCAGGACATTAAAAAAAAAAAAGGATAAATCAACATTTATCCAGGTCTTAAATCATTCCTTAAGTGCAGTCTGTTTAGGAAATGAATTAAAATAGAACAAAGCACAGAAAATGGATTAAAATGCATATACTTTACAGTAAGCAAACTCATTATTAAAAACTGGCCACTATATTAATAAAAAAAGTTTCCTTTGAATCTTTAGTTTTTACTGATAGTGTAAAGCATGGTTCTCACACTTTAGTCCGAATCAGAATCATCTGCAGGGGTTCTGAGAACTTGCATTTTTTAACAAATTGGCAATTGATATTAATGCTGCTAGTCTGGGGATCATACTTTGAGAATCACTAATATAAACATTAGTGTTGGAATTAAGGAGAAAACTCTTAAGACTTGGATAATCTCTTAAACCAACAATAGGAAACAATCAACTCTTTAAAATTTTGAGATAATTTTAGATTTAAAGAAAAGTTATTAAAAATAGTAGAGTTCTGTATACCCTTCACTAAGCCTCCTCTTACGTTAATGTCTTATATAACCAAAGGACATTTATCAAAATTAAGAAATTAAACTTGGTACAATACTTTTAACTATAAAGTACAGAATTTTTTCGAGTTTCACCAGTTTTCCAACTAATGTCTTTTTTTTTTTGGTTCAGGATCTAATTCAGGATTCCATATTGCATTTAGTTCTCATGTCTCTTTCTGTGACTCTAATCTGTGACAATCTCTTAGTTTTTCCTGTCTTTCATGACTCTGATACATCTGAAGAGTACTGATCAGTTAAACTGTAGAATGCAACCCTCAATTTGGGTTTGTATGATTTTTCTCATGACTAAATTGAGGTTATGCATTATTGAGAAGGATACTACAGAGGTGATCAGGAAGTACGTCTATCTGGTGATATTAACCATGGTCATCTGACTAAGGGCGTGTCTGCCAAGATTCTCTACGATAAACATTATTTTCTCTTAGGAGTTACTACTAAATATGTTGAGGAAAATATTTTGAGACTATATATTATTCTGTTTCTGTTTAAACTTTTGTGCACTAATTTTAGCATCCATTGGTAAATCTTGCCTATGGTAATTTTTATTCTGATGTTCTAATGGTGATTTTTTATTTCCCTCATTCCATCTACACTTATTAATTTGAATTCTTCTATAAAGCAGAGTTGTGATTTCTCCTTAAATTCATTTATCTATTTAAATCAACATGAACTCATGATATTTATTTTAAATAATTCATCTGGACAACTTTAATTCTCTAGAAACAGGAAGATAAAAATAGGATTTAAGGAAAAAATGGAGGGGAAAAAAAGTCAATAGAGATATACACCTCCCCATCAACATTATAAAATTAGTTTTCTATTTAAACAAACTGAACTTTCAAAAATTTATTGACTTAATTGTTTTATCCTGTACATCATTTAAGTAAAAAACATTATTTCAAAACACTCATTTTAGAACAATAAATTGGAGCATCTGACATTGGCATACAGGGACTATTGGTACATGTATAAATCAAGAAAGGTTATATGTCAGGGTTGTATCCTTTCACCATACTTATTCAATCTGTATGCAGAAAAAATAATCCAAGAAGCTGGACTAGAGCAAGAAGGAAGCATCAAGATTGGAGGAAGACTCATTAACAACCTGCGTTATGCAGATAACACAATCTTGCTCGCTGAAAGTGAAGAGGACTTGAGGCAATTACTGATGAAGACCAAAGACTGCAGCCTTCACTATGGATTATATCTCAACATAAAGAAAACAAAAATCCTTACAACTGGACCAATAAACAATATCATGCATGATTAACAGAGAAAATATTGTAAGTTGTCAAGGATTTCATTTTACTTGGATCCACAATCAATGCCCATGGAAGCAGCAGTCAATAAATCAAATGACATATTGCATTGGGCAAATCTGCTGCAAAAGACCTCTTTCAAGTGCTAAAAAGGTGTCACTTTGAGGAGTAAGGTACACCTGATCCAAGCCATGATATTTTCAATGCCTCGAATGTATACAATAAATAAGGAAGGCTGAAAAAGAATTGATGCCGTTGAATTATGGTGTTGGCAAAAAATATTGAGGATACCATGGACTGCCAGAAGAGTGAATAAATATGTCTTGGAAGAAGTACAGCCAGAATGCTCCTTAGAAGCAAGGATGGTGAGACTTCACCTCATGTACCTTGGGCATGTTATCAGGAGGGACCAGTCCCTGGAGAAGGACATCATGCTTAGCAAAGTAAAGGGTCAGCGAAAAAGGGGAAGACCCTCAACAAAATGGACTGACACAGTGACTGCAATAATGGGCTCAAAAACATCAATGACTGTGAGGATGGTGCAAGGACAGGGCAGTGCTTTGTTCTGTGGTACACAGGGTCACTATGAGTCGGAACTGACTTGATGGCACCTAAAAACAACAACCACATTGATACATGTATATTCTGGGGGCAGGGTTCTTTTGCAACTATTGATACCTAAGACATTTACTATGCACAATTTTTTTTTTTAAACCCAAATCAACTTACTATGTTTTCTAAAGACATTTATGAACTAGTCAGTATTTAGTGAATAAATCTTTAAGAAACTTCTAGGTTCGATAACGGCAAAGAAGTTTGTACTGGATTAACCCTCTTGCACACAATTATAAACTATAGACAAAATACAAAAAACTATTTAAAGGTACTGGAGAGTGACCTAAAATGGGCAGAAATTGGGGGAAGGGTTGACCCTTGAAAGCGAATCATATTGTTGTTGATCATGTTTTGCCATCGTGTTGGCTCCGACTCATAGTGACCTTATTATGTAGAACAGAATAAAATGTTGCCTGGTCCTGTACCATTCTCATAATTGTTGCTATATTTGAGCCTACTGTTCAAGCTACTGTGTCAATCCATCTCACTGAGGGTCTCCCTCTTTTTTGCTGAGCCTCTAACTTTACCAAGCATGGTGTCTTCTCCAGCAATTGGTCCCTCTTAATGACACATCCAAAGTAAGTGAGACAAAGCCCCGCCATCCTTGCTTCTAAAGAGCATTCTGGCTACACTTCCTCCAAGAGTGCTTTGTTCATTCTTCTGGCAATACATGATGTATTCAGTGTTCAATCTTGGCCTTTAAATATCATTCTGCACCTAAAGGAACTGTAACTCCCTGGCGAAGTGGCCGATTCCAGGACTAGCAGGGAAAATGTAAAATGGACCTGGATATATTTGGAGAATAGTGGAAATGTGTTAAGGGGGTACAGAAACCAGCCTGAAGGGGCCCTCTACTTGATATGGCGTAATGCAAGCATTAAAATACAAGACAGTAACAGAGTAGAACCTGTTGAACAAAACAGGATATATTTCTTGAAAGACACAAATTACCAAAACTGACATGCAGTAAGAAATAGAAAATTTGAATAGCCCTGTGTAATTTAAATAAATTGAAAAAATGTTACTAAAAAAATCTTTCCACATAAATTTAAATCAGTTAAAAAAAAAAAATTTCCACAAAGAAAACTCAAGGCCCAGATAGTTTCACTGGTTAATTCCATTAAGTTTTCAGGGAGATATAACATCATGATCATATACAAATGCTTTTAGAAAACGGAGGCAGTGGGATGCCTTCCCGTCTCACTTATGATACCAAAATCTGAAAAAGACGTTACGAGAAAAGAAAATTACAGACCAATATCCCTCATGAACACAGGCTCAAAAATTCTTAAGAAAATATTAGCAAATCAATCCAGCAAAAGATAAAACATTATGACCAAATGAGGTTTAAGCCAGGAATGCAAGATTTAATATTTGAGGGGAAAAAAAAAAAAAAACCAATGTAATTCACCATACTAACAGAATAAAGAGGACAGGGGAAGAACCTATATGATAATCTCAACAGATGTTAAAAAAAAAAAAAAAAAAATGTTTTTTGACAAGATTAAATACCCATTCATGATAAAAAAAACCTCAGCAAGCTAGAAATAAATGGAATGTCTTAATCCCATAAAGGATATGTAAAAAAAACCTTCAATTAACATTGTACTTAATGGTGAGAAACTAAATTATTATCCCTTTAAGATTGTGAATAAGGATATCCACTCTTACTAACTCTATTCAACATTATATTGGAGATCGTACTACCAAAATAAAGCAAAAAATGAAAAGCAAACGAATTGGAGAAGAAATAAAACTGTATTTATAGATGACATAATTTTGTATGCAGAAGATGCCAAAGAAGCTACTAGAACTAGGAAACAAGGTAAACACTCAAAATTTGATTGTATTTCTATATACTAACAACGCTCAACTAGGGAGTGAAAAAATTTTTACAACAGCATCAAAAACCATTAAATGCTTAGGAATAAACTGAACAAAATACATGTAAGAAATGCACACTGAAAACTAAAAAACATTGTTTAAAAATACTTAAAAACACAAGTAAGTAGAGAGATACACCATGTTTATGCGCTAGAAGGCTAAATATTGTTAAGATGGCAATTCTACTCAAATCGACATTTAGTTTCAATAAAATCCAAATCAAAACTCCATAACAGAATAGCCTAGAATAGCCAAAACAATTTTAAAAATAAGAACAAATATGGAGGACTCATACTACCTGATTTCAAGGCTCATTATATAATGCTACTATAATCAAGACAGTATAATACTGCAGTAACAATAGGCAAGTAGATTAATGGAACAGAATACAGAGTTTAGAAACTGACTCCTTATACAGTCAATTGATTTTTTATAAAGGCATCCGTGTTATTAAGGGAGACAAAGGAAAGTCTTTTCAACAGTGGTGCTGAAACAACTGAATAAAAGCATAGGTGAAAAAAATGAACCTCAAATTGTACTTGACAGAACACCTAAGAATTAATATGAGATGGATCATAGACTTATAAAAGCTAAAATGTATAAAGCTTCTAGAAGAAAACACAAAAGAGTGTCTTCACAATCATGGGATAGGCAAAGATTTCTTAGGGCACAGAAAGTATCCTATCTAAAAGAAAAAATGTTAGACTGTACTTCATTCAGAAATTAGAAACTTCTGTGTCAAAACACACCACTAATAAATAGGCAAGTCACAAATTGTGAGAAAATATTCAAAACACATACCGAAGGACTGGTATTCAGAACTCTATTGAGTTGGTTTCTCAATAATAAAAAGATAAACAACATGATTTTTTTTAATGGCTAAAAATTTCAACAGATACTTTACACAAAAAAAATTTGAATGGCCAATAAGCACATTAAAAAATACTTAACATTATTAGTTAACAAGGAAATACAAAATAAAACTACAATGAGACACCACACACACTTACTACAATGGCTAAAATTAAAGAGTCTGACAACACCAAACTCTGGGAGAAAGTAGAGCAACCAGAATTCTCATACATTACTGGTGAGTGTGTAAAATGGTTTAACCACCTGCTTGATAGTTTCTTAAAAAGTTAGACATACATTTATCCTACCCAGCCATTCCACTCCAAGAGAAATGAAAACATACACTCACCAAAAAGCTTTAAACAACAAGAGCATTCACGGCTACTTCATTCATAATAACCAAGAAATGTAAACAGCCCAGGTGTCCACCAAAAGCAGAATAAAAAACAAACTAGTACATTCACTCAATGGAATATACTCAACAATAAAAGGGAATAAACGACAGATATACATGACAACATAAAAGAATCTCAGAAGCGTTATGCTGAGAAAAAGAAGTGAAGCCCTAAAAATATATGATTCCATTTATATGAAATTCTAGAAAAGGCAAAACTAATCTATAGTGACAGAATGCTGATCAGTGTTTGATTCATGGGGATGGGGAGACTGGCTGGGAAGGCACCCAAGGGAACTTTCTTGGGTAATCAAAACGTTCTATAACTTGAGTGGGGTGGTGGTTACACAAGTGTACAAATTTATAAAAAATTCATTGACTTATACAACTAATATGTGTAGATTTCACTGTATAAAAATTTTATTTCAATAAAAATATAAAAAGTACAAAGTGGTATTTTTAGGAAAAAAGTATTAAGAGTTCGATTAAGTGGTTACCTGTTACTGTTACCCGTTGCCGTCGAGTAGATTTCAACTCATAGTGACCCTAAAGGGCAGAGTAGAACTTCCCCATAGGATTTCCAAGGAGGGGCTGGTGGATTCAAACTGCTGACCTTTTGGTTAGCAGCCGTAGCTCTTAACCGCTATGCCACCAGGTCTTCTGATTAAGTGGTAGGTCCAGTTAATTAACAAAAATATTATGCTATTTTTATTAAAAAAAAAAAATTAAGTCATGAAAGCTACTTCATTTTCCTCTATAAGTACTTCCCTGCCTCGACCTCCACCCCCAAAATGAGTATAATCTATTCAGGGGAATATTAGATAAATTTAGGAAACATGTTCCAGGTCTTTGACAGTTTCCAAAGTTAGGCTACATACATATATATAGGCTTTTATTTTCTAGCATTTCATCTGTAAAATGGGTATATAAATCTTGTTTATTTCCAAAGAAAGTCAAATATATCAGTAAACTAAGACTTGTCACAGTTCTTTGACCACTCTGAAATAAAAAGACCAAATAAATTTAATATTTTACAGTCAATATTTTACTATTGTAAGACCCCTTTTAGGTTGAAATCCAGCTAGTAAATATAATAGAACAGGCAAGATAGGTTCTATTCCCATGCAACATTTGAAAAGGTAACTTCAATGCTGAACCAGAGGCAGAGTTTTGCGTTGGAGTACTTTAATACATTTTTATATTGCATATAAAGCACATGAGCATAAACCAGGAAGATGCCTCGCTGAAAACTACCTTCTTTGTGAAAGCAGGCTGTAATTCTGAACAAGTTTTCAATTTTCACACTGCTGCCAGGGTAAAACATTTTAAAGAGTTTAATTTTTTACAATGGATTCAATGACATAGGATTATCTAACAAAGTAATGGCTAATCAATAGAAGGTTTAGTTGTCAGGCGAAACATATAACACACTAAAAGGGATTGATTGCCAGACTTCTCCTTATTTACTAGAAGGTATATATTTAAAATGACACAAACTTGTTACCAGGCTGCATTCTTTTAACCTTGCAAAAAAGCTGCTTCAGAAATCTGTTCAGCAGCCCCATAGCAAAACAATATACAGTATAATGAAAATGGCTAGTGATTTGGGGGTGGAGAGGAGGGAGGTGGGCCAGGGACCTTCAGATATATGGTAACATCAAATCATGTCCTGATCCAGAATATGGTATAGAAAAAGCAAACTCACAAAGCGACATCTAGGGATGCTGGAACTAGGCTTTAAAAATGCCACAGGGATGCTACCAAATTTCATTCAATAGAGGCAAAACTGTATTTGATCTCATCCATGTTGTTCTTGGGGCAGATTTTTTAGGACTCATGCAGCTAGGCACAATAGGCTTTTTTCTTTTTTAATGGTGTCTCCAGATTAAGCACTGAACCCAAAATGAATTTGGTCCATATGGACTTTGACCAGCATATGAGCTGTTTCCTTTATAATTTAGTCACAGTATCTTAAGTCTGTATATGAAAATATACTTTTTATGGTCATTGCAACCCAAGAGTTCAATAATATTTTTTCTCTACTAAGTCAGTGATTACACAATTTATCAAAGAATGATTACACTGAAATAAAAATAAAACAAAACACCAACCCCCTATACAGTCTTCCTTCCTCAAGTAATTTTAAGAAAGCTAGTTATTAAACTGCTTCTTTTTGAAGAAGGGTTTTGTAGCTAGACAAAAATTGCTAAAGCATGTTAAAAAAAAGTTATTAGACTCTAAAGGATTTGGCAGAAGTGGGAAGTTATATAAACAAATCACTTCATCAGACTTGGAAAGATCACTTTTGTCTTACTTAAGAGACCTACATTAATTACCTTTAAGGTCTTTTACGTGGACTATTTAAAATAAGTACAATTTATTTATTTATTTCAAATGAGGTGCTTCTTCCAAACTATTAAATAATGTCTACAAATGCAAAAGCATTTTTATAAATAGGTAATTAAAATAGATGACTAAAATTAAGTCAAGCTGCAAAACATTACCCAGGATGCACCGTGAATCTTTTTTAATAAACTTCTCAGGCAATTTTTTTCCATCTGAAGCCCAAAGCACTTCAGGGAGAAGAGAGAAAAAAAAGGTAGAAGTTTCATAGGGGGAGAAAAAAAAAACCCACATATATAATGAAATAATGCCAAACCCGAAACTAAAGTATTTACAAGATAGTCCCTTAAGCACAGTTTGTCATATTGCAATTACACCTTGCCTACTGCCAAGCCAAAGTGCTTACTATTGCCACTAGAGGGAGAAGTGTCTTAACACAAAGCAATGGCAGATATGGAATGGGTTTTCTTGAGCAATTATCAGAACAAAGCTCCCTTGGCTGTGTGTACCTTCTAATTACTCAATACAATTAAAATGACTAACCTAAAACAAATAGAAAAAAAACTGCCTGCCTGATATCAGGGACTTCATTAAACCTTTTTCCCTCATCAATCAAATCAGAAAGAAGGGAATGCCATCATATACAAATATTACAGAGCTATTAAAGGAAGTAAATTCTGTTTGTTTTTTTTTTTTCTTAAAGAAGAAAAGAAGTGGCTCTTTTGGAAAAAGAAATGTCGTGGTATTTACCCATCTGGATGCTGCTTGAAAACAAATTGTCCTCCAAAGAGCAGAAATACAGTATGTTTTCTTTCAGTTCACTGGTTTATGAATGTGTTGTTGTCGTTTTGTTAATACACACTACAATGTCATTTTCTGTGTCAGTGATGTGTTTTTCCCTCCTACTCATCCAGGTGTATAAAGGAGTTATGCCCATCAGACTTCCATGCCTATACTGGGCTGTTTTAGTCTTAAGTTTTTCACTGCTGTTTTTTGTGGAGCTACTACTCCACGGCAATGTTCAGAAAGAACACCATAGGAATATTTGGCGCGGAGGGAGGGTATGGTGAGCAAGGAAAACAGCTACTCATGTTCCCACTAAAAGGCTTATGTAGTTTCTTTTATAAGGCCCAGTCATTAACAGAAGATGACAACAGAGTCGTTTTTCTCTCAGCTGACAATTGTGACAGTTTTCCAGCAGCGTGCAAGGTGCTGAAAACCTGGCAGCTGTTACCTCCTGGGATGAAGCTACTTTTTTATCCTCCCTTGACAGTTTAACTCAGTGGGTCAGCACCTTTAAAGACTGCAAAGTATCCTTGAAGAGGATGGAAGCTTGAATTACTGCTCCCTCCCTAATCAATGTAAACCCTCACTGCAGGTGAAGTCTCCATCTATAGAGGTGCATGGGGGAGGCAAATGTAATGCCCTGAGCCAGATGGTTTTTATCTTGTTTTTAAAGAATAAAGGAACAAGCTAACAAGGGAGACAGCTACTTTGTTAGCTTCTTGGCCTCTCTCATGGCTTTGCATCCCCAGGGTTCCAGCAACACAAGAGAAAGAATACAGAAAAACGTAAACACTTAAAGAAATATAACTAGAGGGCTGGCATCATGCTGCTTTCAAAGAGTTGAGAGAGCTCTACTCAATGCTGTATTTATCACTGCCCACGTTCTCAGGATGGTAAGTGGACACACACACAAAGGGAATGGGGGATGGGAGAAGGATTAGACTGCGGTCACAATTTACTCAATTACACAGAAAGGCAGGGCTGACAGATCCTATTAGCACCAATGTGAAGCAAAGGAGTTGCATGTTGCAACGGCACTTTTTCAAAAAGTAGTAAGTACTTTCATGTATCCTCCCAGGCCTTTGTCCCTGTTTGCAGACATGAGTAAAAGCTATGTAAACAGGGGCTATGGTTTCCTTGGCTTCACATTTTAGGTGGAAAATTAGAAAACTGCAGCTACTTTGTACATCCTCTAAATAAAGGTTCATACTTAATGCAAAGAGAAGAGATTCCTCTGAAACTAAGAAAATTAGCTTTCTTTAAAAGGATATACTACTTTTCTTGTTTTCCCCTACTTTCCCTCCTTCTGATGTTGGAAATTAAACAAAAAAGCAGGTGTACAAAACGGCTTAGTGACACGGGGAGTAGTAGCTCCGGATTTTCTCTTCAGTATTTTCTTTTTCTGGTAATTTCTTCATCAGGTTTTAGAACTGTGGTTATGCAGGCCTCATAATGCAAGTCAAAAATGAGTTTGTATAAGATTGGTGTTACTTCTTCCTTAAATGTTTGATGGTATTCACCGTGAAACCACATGGTCCTTTTGATAATGAATTCAAGTTTTTAAATAGAAATAGGGCTATTCAGATTTTTGCCTGTGTTAGTTTTGGTAAACATCGCTTTTCAAGGAATTTGCCTATTTCATCTTAAAAAAAAAAAAAAAATCAAACCTACTACCATTGAGTCAATTCATCTAAGCTGTCAAATTTTTGGCATAAAGTTGTTCTTAAGGTTCCATTATCATCCTTTTAATATCTGCAGGAACTGTGGTGGTGACCTTTTTTTAGTCCCTTCAATATTTACATAGCTCTCTAAATTAATATGTAGTAGTCAATTTTTTTTTTTTTAGTCATGTCCTATCAACAATTGTTAAAATCTACTTTAGAATAATACACGTAAATTACAAAATTAGTTTAAGACAATACTAAACCGGTTAGAACATAACTGTGATTTTTATAATCAATGGTGAAAGAGTTCCTGAACTCCCATTAGAAATATCTCCATAAGAATCTCAAGCTAAGGGCCACCATAACGTAAGTTCTCCTTCCATCATCACAGATGTAAGGCAGCTCTGACATCTTTTTATCTATAGAACTTGACTACAGAAAAAGAAAAAAAAAACACAACAGCAAATGGCACTTCATTATCGTCATATGCAACAGAGAAAAGAGGGAGTTTAAACAGCTTATATATTATGTCCTATCTTAAAAAAATCAGCCGTGGGGTAATCAAGTTCAGGGCAGTCCTGGACAGCTGCCCTGTGACCCGCTTCTATTGACCCCTACTATTCATCACTCTTCCCTAAGACTGAGAGGGCAAGCTCCTAGGGAGTGACCACCACAATAGACAGACACAAGCCAACAGTAATCTGGTTCGAGCAAAAAACCAGATGGCACTGTAATAAATTTACAAATCTGCATTCATGGGGCTGTTAAAACACCCAGAAGCTAAAAGACTCTGAGGGCCCCAGGAGGATCTCCTACTTCCCTGTTTCTAAAGGCCATTTCTCTTTCCAAGAACATTGAGTTCATGCTCTTTACAAAGAGAATGGAGATAAAACCCTTGACAAAGAAGGGAGGGGAAAAAGCCTCATGACCTAATTAATCTCTAGAGCTTGGATCTCTACATTGAATGACAGATACTAGAAAAATCATTTTGGAACACCAGGAGAAAAAAAAAGGCTGTTAAATTAAAGTGGAGGGGTTTAAGAGAACCTGCCAAAACAGCAGTGAAAAAAACAACATTAAATCTTTTTCAAATACTGCACACATCAGATCTTGCAAGTAGAAAATGATTCAATAATGTATGCATTTATTTTTAAAATGAATCTGATTAGTCCCATGTGTGACCTGCTGGTCCATCTGTATGCGCTGGACTTAATAGGCACGATTCTCTCTTTTGCTTCAGTTTGAAGTATGAGAGAGATGAATTTAGTTTAATTTTCAACAGATCAGCCTATCCATTTTCCAAATGGACCATCTGGATCAGCCTATTAAAATTAATTTATAACTTTGCAGAGTGAAAATTCGTTTGTTAGCTTAAATAAAGTTGCCAAAACTTTTTGTTGTGTCATTGTTTCCTATCAGTTGTTTCTGTATAGTGGGCAGTTTCTACCTCCAAATTTATCTTATTCAATATTGTTCTATTTATTCAGATTTACTGATCTGCCGTTCATTGCGAAATAGTTAAAACACTGTCTCAATATTACTGATCATTTGTTTATTTACAAAAATTCCTGAATTGATCCAGTTCTATTTACTAAACAATTATTTTTATAGAAAAAGGAACGTGTTCACCTAAAACAATTTAACATATAGTAAATAAAAAAATGAGTGTGCCATGGTTTCAAGTACTTTCCCCCTAAGTTAACTGTGTATGAAACTGGAGTCAGAAGGTGGAAATAGAAACACTTTGACAACACTGAGATCTGGGATTCAAACCACTGACTAGCCAGACAAGTCATCTAACTTCTCCAAGCCTCCATTTTCCTCATTTATAAATTGGAAATCATATCTAGCTACTTTACAGGGTTACTGTGAGAATTAAATGAAAGAAATGCTGGGTTCGTGGTAGGTGCTAAATAATTATTAGATCTCTTCTCCTTTTTCCTATTAAACAATGCCATAAAATGCAAGTAAATTTAAGTGATTTTTACTGCTGCTGGTGCTCATGTTATACAACCCAGTATCGTATTAAAAATGAATAGATGACATACCTATTATCTGGCAACACTGTACAAATTTGTTTTGGTTGCCAATGGGTGACAGAAGATGTCAGAGGTTAGTACAGGCAGAAAAGCAATTTTTTTTTCAACCAAGTATTTTTGGACATTTTAATTTTTTAAAAGATGGCACATTTGAATTCAATTTTCATAAGTAAAATGTGTTTATCTTTTGGAGGTGGAGGCACAGTAGTGAGCAAAATTTTTTGGAAAACTTAACATTAAGAATGGCCTTTAATTTTTGGAAGAGTGAACAAAATACTGCTCAGAATGAAAAGAGGCTAACTTCGTCAGAGGCAAATTAGTTTTGATTAGTCATTTAAACAAAATGATAAAGAATCTTAACAGGAAAATAAGATTTAAAGTCAACTAATCTATCGCCTGCACTTACGCACTTAAGATTACTTTTCCTGAACAAGAAACCTTCCTTTCGTTTAGGTTTCACTACATGTAAGCAACTGACTGTCCTGTACTTGTCCACATAGGATATTTTTGAAATGACTGGGACAACAATGTTACCTGACTGAAGCTGATGGCAAAGGCCAGACCAACTTCAGTGTACTCTTAATTTAAGATCCAATGCTTAAAGAATGGCAAATTGAGGGTTACCTGCCTTTTTGTTTTGTTGTTAGTAGCTTTTTAAGTAAGACTAAATTTCATACCTGTCTAAGTGAATTCTTCTCTGGTATTATCTTCCTAGGGGGTTCGCCATTATTACAGTCTTCTCTCTCAGAGGAATTCTGTGAAAGAAAGTAAGCTTTAATTCAGTACTCATTATCTTCAATTTTATTCTGTGGGAGTAAACTGAATTACATTTCTAATTCTGTAAGCTAGAACACCATGTATACATTTCTTCATTTGAAGATTTATATACATATAGACATATATGTAAAGAAAAACATATGCCCATGTATATAAATAGATGTATGTAAAAATCTGGGTGAAAAGTATTTCATCTATGTTTAAGTAGTGCACAGCAGATTACATTCATTACAAGTCTGGGCCCTTTGAAAACTTGGTTGACTCTGGACATAAGAAGGTGGCGGTCCATACAGCTGATGACAACTTACCTTCTCTGACTCTTAAATAATTAGTTTTTAACTACAGTAAATGGTTGGTTGGTACTGACCTCCAAGTCTGATGCTAAAATCTGTTCTTTCTCTGTTTTCTATCCCTTCTCTTCTCAGATTTTATTTCCTTCAATAAAAACAGCAGGATGCTTAGCTTAAAATAGTAACATTTAATCAGTGGTGTAGGATTATGGTCCCTTCTTCGTCACTATCACCTCGAAGGGCAGCTTCTTGTTGTTGTTGTTGTTGTTGTGTGCCATCGTGTCAATTCTGACTCATAGAACCCTCTACAGCAACGTAGAACTGCCCCATAGGGTATCCTAGGCTGTAATCTTTACGTGAACAGATCACCAGGTCTTTTGTCCCGCAGAGCCACTGGTGGGTCTGAACTGCCAACTGCTCAGTTAGCAGCTGAGTACTTAACCACTGCACCACCAGGGCTCCTTCAAAGGTCAGCTAGAAAACCCTAAAATGTCAATAGGATTTTTATATACTTGGGAGCAAGGAGGCAAATCGATCCAATTGAAATCAAGTTCAGAGGTGTTAAAAGTCTGCTATAGTCAACACATATAAATTACTATCGCAAAGGCAAGGTACAGAAAATCCAAATTACATCTTATTTAAGTTCCAATTTCCACAACTACATTTATAACATTAACATTTAAGAACTTGTTTTTGATATGTTACCATTTATAATATTCATACTATCCAGAGAGTTATTCTGTATTTAAATCCATAAATTGTTCCCGACACGAGTCTATCTAAAACTTTAGACAGTATAAAGTAATTATTATAGTAAGGAATCATCACTGTGTTTTAAATCTACATATAAGTGACACTTTTTATATGTATCAAATATTACATTTTAAAAGATACTAAAGGATAATATATATATAGGGTCATTTTAAGGCCTCTGCCCCTCTGTGGCTAACATCTGAGTGCCCTGTGTACCATCTTCAGTTGGTTGAAAGGCCAATACCCCAAAATGTTCCTTTTGGGCAGAAATCTCTTACTATGTTTCAGTTGAAATTAATTCTCCAATATTTTACATTTATAATGATCACTTTAAAGATCTCTAA
Organism: Loxodonta africana; assembly: GCF_030014295.1. Classification (NCBI taxonomy): domain Eukaryota; kingdom Metazoa; phylum Chordata; class Mammalia; order Proboscidea; family Elephantidae; genus Loxodonta; species Loxodonta africana. The sequence continues at coordinate 32,629,237 of NC_087357.1, forward strand.
AATTAAGATAGAGAAAAAAAGCTAGGGACTTCAGAGTTCTAACTGCTTTTTCTCCCCATTTTGAAAAAAGAGAATGGAGACTATCTACAAAGAAAAGGAGAGATACAGTTGAGTTAATGACTATAAAGCATTTCAAATGAGGAAGCTAGTGATATATTCCATTATAAAAGAATCAAACAAGGAAGGAGAAAGAAAGGTTAACATTAAACCCATAAACTCAATTTGTATACTTAACTTTTTTTTTAAGTATAGATCAATGTTTTAAATGCCAAAATTAAAAGTCTTATATAATAAAAACTTAAGCCAGTAGTCAATTATAGTTGTATTCGATTAAGCCAGTATCCAATTATAAAACTTAGAGTTTGCAAATAACTATTCCCCAGGCCACAAAGTTCCACCCTCCTTTAAAATAAAACACCATATCCGACAATCTAAACCTGTTTAATTCAATGTAAGATCCTATATTTCAAAATTAATTATATTCTGTTGAAATGTCTTTATAATAAACCTGGAAGCCTAATTACTTTTGGGGGGAAGTCTGTTAACTTGAAGACATTATAAATCACATTTTCACTCTACAGGTGTTTCGGCTGAAACAAAATTGATGCTAAACTCTATAATGAATTAGCAAGTAAAAAAGAATGATCTGGACCTAACAGGATAAATGGTAACTACCTAGCCTATACCCACAACCTTCTTCCTCCTGACACTCTATCTGATTTTGAGTGGGTATTACAAAAAGGTGAAAGGAGCTAAAAGGCAATTACTACCTGAGAGCAGAACACAGAGCTGTGGAAGAGCTCCTTTCACCTATCCACCTCATCAGGACAAATGATACAGGTTCTGTTGTTAAAAAGCGTAACTCTTAACAGAAAAGAGGAGGAAAAAATTATTTTTTACATCTGGTTCTTTTTAGATCTGAACATTTTTCACTCTGGACCATCCACCGTGAGAAATCAAATCAAAATAGGCCAAAAAATCGAGGTCTGTTGTTACATAAAATGAGGTAGGGGCTTTAAACAATCACGCTATTAGGAGCAAGGAATATGCACCCTTCCAATCGTGAAGAGGAGAGCAAGAAGGCCAGTGAAAAAGATGAATAGCTTCTTGAAGGTGGAGGGGAACGAAAATAGTGATGTGTACCTAAGTGGTCACAATTCTCAAAGGTCATCAAAGCCTGTGTGCTCTCCACCACCACCCAGGAGAGCTCGGCAGCACAGTTACTCCTTGCACCTTTATCTATGATGCATTCCAGTACACAATATTCATAACTGTCCTGGGTCATCAAGTTAAATTACGTCCAGTACACTCTATTTAAGGATAATTGACGCAGGCAAAAATCATCAATGGATGCTGAAATTAGTAGGGAAAGTTTGATATGTAGCAGGATAATCTCAAAATGTTTCTCCATAAGATACTTAATAGTTACAAAGGGAAAAATAGCAACTTCAGAGTGGAGAAATTTGGCAGATACCACCTTAACATCACATACCCCTTGATATGATGCACTGAGAAGAAAACATAACCTAAATCTACTCATAAGAAAACATCAGACCAACCCAAATTGAGAGACATTCTATAAAACTACTAGTCTATATTTAACTAACATGTCAAGGTCATGAAATACAAAGAAAGCCTAAGGAATTGTTTCAACTTAAAGAAACTAGAGAGACATGACAACTGAATGCAACCTGGGATCTCAGTTTTTCTTTTCCCAGAAAGGACATTATTGGGACAACTGGCAAAATCTGAATATGGTCTGTAGGCGAGCTAATATCATTGCATTAATGTTAATTTCCTAATTTCCCCCACTTTTAAAATTTACATTCAGAAAAATTCAGTCTTTTCATTGTATAGTTCTGTGAGTTTTGACAAAAGGATACAGTTGTACAACCACCACCATAATCAAAATATAAAACAATTCATCACCCTCATAACTCTCTTATACCCCCCTTTTATAGTCCCCTTCTTCCCACTGAGGAAACCTGGGTGGCGTAGTGGTTAAGTGCTATGGCTGCTAACCAAAGGGTCGGCAGTTCGAATCCGCCAGGCGCTCCTTGGAAACTCTATGGGGCAGTTCTACTCTGTCCTATAGGGTCGCTATGAGTCAGAATTGACTCGACGGCACTGGATTTGGTTTGGTTTGGTTTCTTCCCACTAGCAACCACTGATCTATTTTGTGGCCCCAATAATTCTGCTTTTTCCAGAACATCACATGAATGGAATCATATAGTATGTAGCTTTTTTTTTTCCCCATAATACATTTGAGATTCATCCATGTTGGTACATATTTCAACAGTTCTTTCCCTTTTCATTACTGAGTAGTATTCCAGAATGTGTTTATCCATTCAATTTCCTAATTTTGATCATTTATACTGTGGCGTTTTTAAAAAGGTTCTTGTTTTTAGGAAACACACTGAAACATTTAAGGGTAAAGGGACATTATGTCTGTAATTAACTTTCAAATGGTTCAGGAAAAATATGTAAATAGATGTGTGTACATATGCATACGTATAAACAGAGATAAAGCAAATGTGGTAGCATGTTAACATTTGGAGAATCTATGTGAAGGGCATAAAGGGATTAATGTACTATTTTCGCAACTTCTCTCTAAATCCGAAATTATGTCAAAATAAAAGTTAACAAAAAATAATAATAGACCAAATCTAGAATAAAATATGTTCAGAAATGGAAAAAAAAAAAAGGAAATTAGGTAAGTGTAAGACAAATTTAGGAGGGAAGTTCCATCAAATATAATTAAAAGTCACATTCTACCACTTAACCCTAAGCCAACTAGAAAAACCTGACTGCTCACAACAACTCATTCACAACACTCAGATGCAATGTTTATTATAGAAAATCATCTGCAAGAAGTGTTTGTAGTCCTCAGGTAGTAACAGTCTACAAACCGTAGCATTATATTAAAATATTTCTGAAGAATGTTCTACATAACTTTTTACCTTTTATATTAACTCAAATATTTATCTCTTAGCCCAAAAATTACTAGCTTAGAATTAAAAGGGACAGAAAAAAAGTCTCGCTGATAACTTTGAATTGAACGTCAAATTGGAAGCAGTCGAGTGGCACATACTAGACATAGTAATAGAGGTTTGGGTAGTAAAAGTCAATAAATGAAATTACCAATAAATCTCATGACATTAGATCTCAGGGATGTATTTTGGATATGTTTCCAGAAGTAACCTGGGGGGTGATATTTCTGAATTAAAAAAGAAAAAGTAATTACATCCAAAAAAAAAAAAATAATAAGTGTTCAGATGACAAAACTGTCTCAAAATCAACATATTCAAATTTAAACCACTTTTTTTTAACATTCTGGCCCATTCTAGGTCAGCTCTTTCCCTCCCAACTTTTCCTTTTCTTCCATATTTAAATTCTCAGAGTCAATTTTGACTCATTCATTTTCTTTTCCCTCTTTGAACATACCTAGTCAATCTCTGGTTTTCAATTTTTCCGTTTAATCATTTATTTTAATAGCTCTGGCCCTACTTTTGCATTTCCACTGCCTCTCTACTCCGGACTCCCAATACCTCTTACCAGTGCTGCTGCTACTCTGAGAGCCTTCCGACACCCTTCCCTAAATCTGTATCTGTTCCATACACTACTGTCAGAATCATCTTTCTAAAAAAGATTCATTATATTACTCCCCTGCTCAAAAAGCCTTTTATAGCTTTCTGCCACTTCTGCTCAAAAACCTTTTACAGCACTCTGATGCCTAGAGAAAAAATCCAAACTATTGGTCTCTATTTGTTTGAAGCAAAAGAGAAAGAAGGAAACCCAAGATTCAAAGAAAGAACCAGTGTACAGGGCTAACTGCCTACACGAACCACAGCCTACTCTACCCTGAGACCAGAAGAACTAGATGGTGTTCAACTACCACTATCAACGTTCTGATCAAGGCCACAATAGATGAATCCTGATAGAAAGGGAGAAAAATGTAGAACAGAACCCAAATTCTCAAAAAATCCAGACTTATTGGACCCATTGAGACTGGAGGAATCCCCAAGAGATACTTTTAAACCTTGAACTGAAACTATCCCCTCAATTCACCTTTTCACTAAATAACAGGTTAGTTCATAAAGTAATGAATTTTACCCTTGAGTAGTGTACTCTTTTAAAAAATCATCTACATGAGACCAAATGGTCAGCAATATGTGCTGAAACTGTTGAATGGGAACCTGTTGTGTACACTTTCATTAAAAATACAATGAAATGCTTTAAAAATAATAGTAAGTCCAAACTTCTTAGTATAGCATCCACAATCTGGCCATCTTTACCTTTCTATCAAAGTCTGTGTATCATTTACATGATATTATTTATCATTCCCAAAAATAAGGCACCCTCTCATCCCTGTGCTTTTGCTAATTCTATTCCCTCAATGTCATATGGCCTTCCTTACCGAACTCTTCATTTATTAAAATCCTGATCCAAGAGGCAAATAGACTGATAACCTTCTTTGAGAAGCCTGTGCTTATTTGCCATCCCACTAAGCACCAGTTGGAATTAATTATTCTTAAATTAAGCACTTTATTTCTATTTCCAATTTGGCTTTTTGTGTGTGTGTGATTTAAGTGAAAGTTTACAAATCAAGTCAGTCTCTCATACAAAAATTTATATACACCTGGCTGTGTGCTTCTAGTTGCTCTCCCCCTAATGAGACAGCACATGACTTCTCTTCACCCTGTATTCCCCATGTCCATTCAGCCAGCTTCTGTCCCCCTCTGCCTTCTCATCTCTCCTCCAGACAGGAGCTGCACACATACTCTCATGTGGCTACTTGAGCCAAGAAGCTCACTCCTCACCAGTATCATTTTCTATCTTACAGTCCAGTCCAATCCCTGTCTGAAGAGTTGGCTTTGGGAATGGTTCCTGTCTTGAGCTAACAGAAGGTCTGGAGACCATGACCTCCAGAGTCCTTCTAGTCTCAGTCAGACCACTAAGTCTGGTCTTTTTATGAGTATTTGAGGTCTGCATCCCACTGCTCTCCTGCTCCTTCATGGGTTCTCTGTTGTGTTCCCTGTCAAGACAGTCATCAATTGTAGCTGGGCACCATCTTGTTCTGGTCTCAGGCTGATGTAGTCTCTGATTTATGTGGCCCTTTCTGTCTCTTGGGCTCATACTTACCTTGTGTCTTTGGTGTTCTTCATTCTCCTTTGCTGCAGGTGGGCTGAGACCAATTGATGCATCTTAGATGGCCGCTTGCTAGAGTTTAAGACCCCAGACACCACTCACCAAAGTGGGATGCAGAATGTTTTCTTAACAGATTTTATTATGCCAATTGACCTAGATGTCCCCTGAAACCATGGTCCCCAGACCCTTGTCCCTCCTACCCTGGCCTTTGAAGCATTCAGTTTATTCAGGAAACTTCTTTGCTTTTGGTTTAGTCCAGTTGTGCTGACTTCTCCTGTATTGTGTGTTGTCTTTCCCTTCACCTAAAATAGTTCTTGTCTACTATCTAATTAGTGAATACCCTTCTCCCTCCCTCCCTCCTTACCCTTGTAACCATCGAAGAATATTTTTTTCTGTGTTTAAACTATTTCTTGAGTTCTTATAATAGTGGTCTCATACAATATTGGTCCCTTTGCAACTGACTGATTTCACTCAGCGTAATGCCTTCCAGATTCCTCTATGTTATGAAATGTTTCACGGATTCATCATTGTTTTTTATTGATGCATAGTATTCTATCATGTGAATAGATCATAATTTATTTATCCATTCATCTGTTGATGGGCACCTTGGTTGCTTCCATCTTTTTTGCTATTGTAAACAATTGGCACTTATTCTTTATATTATATATATATTTATGAACATGCCTTCTACCCCCAACCCTAAACTGCAAGTTCCTTCAGGGGAGGGCCAGTTTCTTTTTCATATTTCAGTAGCTCAAAACAAAGTTTGAGGACACAAATTTTTTTTTCTTTTTATATTTTTATTGTACCTTAAGTGAAAGTTTACAAAGCAAGTCAGTCTCTCACACAAAACCTTATATACACCTTGCTATAGACTCCTAGTTGCTCTTCTCCTAATGAGACAGAACACTGCTTCTCTCCATCCTGTTTCCGTGTCCATTTAGCCAGCTTCTGTCCCCCTCAGCCTTCACATCTCCCCTCCAGACAGAGCTGCACACATAGTTTCATGTGTCTGCTTGATCCAAAAAGCCTACTCCTCACCAGTAACATTTTCTGTCTTATAATCCAGTCCAGTCCCTGTCTGAAGAGTTGGCTTCAAGAACGGTCCCTGTCTTGGGCTAACAGAAGGTCTGGGGACTGTGACCTCCGGGGTTCCTCTAGTCTCAGTCAGACCATTAAGTCTGATCTTTTTACAAGAATTTGGGGTCTGCATCCCACTGTTCTGCTCCTTCAAGGATTCTCTGTTGTGTTCCCTGTGATGGCAGTCATCGGTTGTAGCCAGGCACCAACTAGTTCTTCTGGTCTCAGGCTGATATAGTCTCTGATTTATGTGGCCCATTCTAACTCTTGGGCCACGTAACATACTTACCTTGTGTCTTTGGCATTCTTCATTCTCCTTTGCTCCATGTGGGTTGAGACCAACTGTTGCATCTTAGATGGCTGCTTGCAGAGGACACAAATTTTTAAAAAATATTTGTTGGGTTAAATACTATTGCCAGATCAATCTTTTTTTTAATTTCCCTTATTTTATTTTTTTATTATTGTGCTTTAGGTGAAAGTTTACAGAGCAAAATTAGTTTCTCATTAAACAATTAATACACATTGTTTTGTGACACTGGTTGCCAGCCCCATGACATGTCAACACTCTCCCCTTCTTCATTTTGGGTTTCCCATTTCCATTTGTCCAGCTTTCCTGTCCCCTTCTGTCTTCTCGTCCTTGCCCCTGGGCTGATGTGCCATTATAGTCTCATACACACAGCTGAACTATGTCTGTTAATGTGTCTAATCTTTGGCTGAAGAGTGAACCTCAGGGGTGACTTCAGTACTGAGTTAAAATGGGGCCATACTCTCAGTCTGTCAGACCAGTAAGTCTTGTCTTTTTTTTTTTTGGTAAGTTTGAATTTTGTTCTACTTTTTTCTCCAGCTCTGTTCAGGACCCTCTATTGTGATCCCTGTCACAGCAGACACTGGTGGTAGCCAGGCACCATCTAGTTGTGCTGGACTAAGTCTGGTGAAGGTTGTGGTTCATATGGTCCATTAGTCCTTTAGACTAATCTTACCGTTGTAGCTTTGATTTTCTTCATTTTCCCATGCTTCAGACAGGGAAGGACCAGTAGACGTATCTTAAACAGCCACTCACAGGCTTTTAAGATGCCAGATACTAGTCACCAAAATAGGATGTAGAACATTTTGTTTATAAACTGTGTTATGTCAGTTGAGCTAGATATTCCCTGAGACCCTGGCCCCTAGACCTCAGCCCAATAACTTGGTCCCTCAGGGAGTCTGGGTGTGTCTACAAAGCTTCTATGACTCTACCTTGGTCAAGTTGTGCTGACTTTCCCAGTATTGTATACTATCTTACCCTTCACCAAAGTTACCATTTATCCATTCTCTAGTTAGTGTTTTTTCCTCCCTACCAAAGATTCTTTCTTTCTGTGTATAAACCTTTTTATGAGTTTTTATAATAGGGGTTTCATACAGTATTTGTCCTTTCGTGGTTGACTTATTTCACTCAGTATAACGCCCTCCAGATTCATCCATGCTGTGAGATGTTTCGCAGATTCATCATTGTTCTTTATCGTTGCACAGAATTCCATTGTGTATATGTACCATAGCTTATTTACCCATTCATCTGTTGATGGGCTTTTTTTTTTTTCCTTCTTCAATATTTATTTTTGGTGCAAATACACAGGCCAGATTACTCTTTCTTAAACATCACTACTGGTCTTTTGCTCAAAAAAATTTTTGTGGCTTTTGTTTCTAAAAAATCAAATATGAGGTTCTAGGCCTGGTTTTCAGGGTCTTTCAGAATTTTCTGCCACTTTACATCAAGTTATTTCCCTCAACATACGCTTCCTACCTAATTAAGGACATCTCTTCACAGTCTCACAAACATGAGATATGATCCTGAAATTTTCGGACTGGAGGGATCCTTAATGCTAATCTAGTTCACAATTATAAATCCAAGAAGATTATAACTACTCCATCTTAGTCTACTGGAAATTCCTTCAACATTTTTATCTTGAGCCACACAATCTGGTACTTAATTAGATACTTTTTTGCATTGTTACTCTTAACTACCTTGTAAGATTGGAAGATTATTGGGTAAAGTCTTTGTAGCTCCCTCTACCCTCTACCCACCATTATATAACATACAGATAATAGATGCTTGATAAATAGTTGAAACTCTACACCCATACTGTCCAGGTAGCTTAAACATGGTTTTCATAGAGAAACTTCACAGCGTTAGCCCAACTACAGTCCTATTATCCCACTACTTATAATGCTGGTATAACCATTCAGAGCAGGAGTTGGCAGACTCTGGCTCACTGCATGTTTTTGTATATAAAGTTTTATTAGAAAATAGTCACACTCACTCATTTGCCTTTTATCTATGGGTACTTTCGTACTAAAATGGCAGAGTTGGGTAGTCATGACATCGATCATATGGTCCCATAAGATCTAAAATCTTTACTATCTTTAGAGGTAAAGTTTGCCAACCGTTGATTAAGAGGGAAAAGCTCTATCATGTGTAACCACAGAACTCCTAACTTTACAGAGTTTTCTGGTGTCCAACGGAAGAAGTAGAGAAGGTTTTGATGATAGCACACAGCAGGTTCATGGCTCGGGTAATATTCTCGAAAACCTAGTAAGTGGCTTATTTACTGTTTCCAGTTGTCTATTCAAACACAACTCCTAATGACGTGGATAATTAAGAGTTGATTATGTTATCAAATGAAAAACTAAACTAATTTACACACTGATGAAAAGTCAAGTCACTCATAATGACATAATGATGTTTGAGTAACCATCTTGCTCAAGGTTGGATAGTATAACAGAGCCTCAGCCTGTTTGAATAGATATCTGTCATTTAAAAAAAAAAAAACAAAACCCAGGTCCAAAGCTAAAAACAACATTTTCCACCTATGCCACATTCTTCTTTTGGAGAGTTCAAAGGACTTTGTAACCAGGAAAATTTTATCATTTTAGCAAATCATGTACATTGTAGTGAATTATAACCCTAATTTTGAACACCTTTCTAAAAAGGAACCATTTGCTCATCATCATGTAGAATTGACAACCCACTTGGGAAACTCTTGAGACTGGTTTCTAGTAACTGCAGGCACTCCCTAGGTTATGAACGTCCAACTTATGGACAACTCGTACTTGCCCTTTAATGTTATGTAAATTTGCCCTCACTTTGAAAGGACTGATCCAACCCCTACTTGCAACAATTCTTCATTACAATCACTTTCACTTGCTGCACGTGCAGCTTTTAAATCACTGAAAAGGCTCTGAGCCTCTTCTTGCACTAAAGGCTAAATAAGAACCGTATGCACCTGTTCCGACTTACCCACAAATCTGACTTAAAGACACAGTTAGGAACGGATCTCATTCGTAATTGGGACTGCCTGTAGTTGCAAACATCACATAGTGGGCTTGACTGCTAAGTTAGTAACTGGAATATGTAATATGAGTGAAGTCAGCACAACATGGCCAAGGCAAGAAGGACACTGAAAGCAATACAAGAACAAAGGGCAACTACAGGACTACTATAGCTTAGTCAATCCCGCAACGAGTATTAACAACTAATAATTTACATATGGATAAAACAGGTAGATACACCAAGAGCTGTGGTATTTCCTTACACCCACTGGCAGATACGGGTTTGGTGGTAGGTATTTCTACATACATGACTGTAAGTGTGGCACATATAGAGCACTCAAGGGGTACAATCAGGGAAACCTCCGAAACATAATCAAATACCTCATGGGATGAAGTTCCTAGGGCAGAAAACAAAGGACCATTGACTCAGGGGACATCTACATCAATTGGCACAGCATAGTTCATAAAGACAATGTTCTGCATCCTACTTTGGTGAGTAGCTTCTGGGGTATTAAAAGCTTTTGAGCAGCCATCTAAGATACAACTATTGGTCTTTTACCACCCAGAGCAAAAGAGAATCAAGAAAACCCAAGACCCAAGGGAACAATCAGTCAGTCTGAAGGACTAATGGATCACATGAACCACAGCATACAAAACCATGAGAGAAAAGAACTAGATGGTGCCTGGCTACCATTACTGACTGCTCAGACTGGGATTACAACAGAGGGTCCCAAACAGAGTGGGAGAAAAATTGTAGAACAAAAAATCAAATTCATAAAAAAGACCAGATTTACTGATTTGACAGAGACTGGAGGAACCTCCAGACTATGGCCCTAAGACACCCTTCTGATCTAAAACTGAAGCCATTCCTCTAGACCACCACCCAGCTAAAAAACAGACAAGCCCCTAAGACAAACAGTAACGTCCAAGAGGAATGTACTCCTTAAAAACAATTAATTACAGGAGATCAAAAGGACAATATCTGCTTAAAAGCAAAGATGAGAAAGCAGGAAGGGACAGAAAATCAAGACTAAAGAAACAGGGAACCTAATGTGCTCTGTAAACTTTCACCTAACAATTTAAAAAAGGAAAAAAAAGAAATAACTGAAAAAAAAAAAATTAGTGATTGGAGTAATAATTTCTTTTCATTAACTTATTATGTGACTCAGAGCAAACTGTAGCCCCCAAATATATGTGATTTGCAATTTACAAAAATAAAAACAATTATTCTCTTACAAGGTAAAAAGGTAATTTAACTATATGCAGGAAATCATTCAAATTCTTCAATGAAAGGTGACATAAATAAAACACTGTGTATTTAAATAGTTTTCAATTAATCTTTCTAGGGTGCAATGAGGATAACTTAGGACACTCAAAGTTCTGAAGCTGACCTAAGAATCCTATTTGAGGACCAGTTTTAGGGACGAGCTGAAGTGTCCTCATAAGGTAATATTCTCTGGCATGTTTTCATGCACAGTGCTTCTCCAGCATGTTTATCATTTGACATACTCTATTAAACCACAACTACATCAAAGCCTCCCTATACTGCTAAACTTCAACAAGATCCAGTTAAAGCTTTCAAGAAGTGATATTTTCTAGTTACACACCCAATCTATGCACAGTGCTAGGAACCAGATATAATAATGGAAAGCATTCTCTGGGACAGCCAAACAGACAGGACTTCTCTTAGCACTGCCTTACTCCCTGTGGTGGAAATCAAAAAAACTGCCAAGTAGGTTCTTCCCCTTGCTACACTGTCCAACACTAACTACAAAACCCTACATACAGATGCAGCATTTCTCAAAATGCATAGGGATTGTGTATATTTGCAAAGGACAACTATTTTTTATGCTTCCAAATTCTTAATCCTGTTTGGAGCTGTCAGTGGGGGTTAATGGAAGCCTTGGATAGAAGAATTCCAATCTGGTTGGCAGATGGATAGGTTGGTTATAGCTGCATGACTATGTCTTGCCTGCAGGCACAATTCAGAACACTGTTAAAGCAATATAAAGTCTCTGTCAAGCTGAACCATTTGGATCAGTAGCGAGGAGAAATAATAATAAAAAAGAAGTTCATTTCTGGGCCTTGTGCATTTATGCTAGTATGCAGAAACTGATTAATTGTCATAGTATGCTGGTCTTCTATACCTCAGATTTCTACTTTTGGAGTAGATTTTGCATGCTAATATAATCATTCTCCCTCTTGAGACATTAGCAAATAATCAAATGAAAAACAGGATCATAATTTACTGAGATCCGAGCAATTCTCTATGCAAATTTGACTTGTTATTGCTGCTGCCTCGTTAATCTGAATGCCTTTGACAAACTCCTTTGATTTATGAACTCATGACAACTCCAATGTGTATATATTTTGCTAGATTGACATTATCATTAAGAGTGGGTGGACTGAGCTCACATGAATGGCTGATTTTATTCGCTGGTGTCTGCTGCTCAACAGCTGAGCATCTCCTCCTCACAAAGCCCCTGAGCGTCAGGCTCTTCCCATCTTCCCATCCATTCATCATCTCGATGTTAATTGGCCCAGGCTTTAAGCAAATTTTCAACACGATTTAAAGGCACGATGACACTGATTACTGACCCTCTGCCATACGGTGCCTATTGATTAACCTGACAGAGATGATGAGCTTGAGGGAAACTAGGTGTGTGGGGACCTCAGGGGGAAAAATATATTGTCTATGCAGGCAAACACTTGTCATTACCTCACAAGCCAGAATTTGCACAGCACACATTCTTAAAACACACTACTGCTTTAACACCTACAGCTAACGCAGAAAGTGCTTTCTGTATTAGAGATATTACGGACATGTCATGTCAAAGCACAAGACACATTCAGTATTTAGAAGAACTCCCTAGATAGATGGCTGCCTTTCAACCAATTATGCTTGTGCTGGCTGCTGTATATAATGTTTATATTTCAGGTTAAATTCAAAGCAAGTGCCAGGTGACCTGGTAGTGTTGTACCATATCAGAAAAGAGATAAAATGGGAACATACACTAGGTTTTGAAAATAAATGGAAGAAAAAAGAAAGGAAGGATTAAAATCATTCACCACTGCTAAAACAAACTGCCATTCTACCACTATTATAAAAGGTACTTTGAAAGTAGGAGAAAACATCAACCTGATTTTATAAAATTTCCTGTTCTTTAAATACTGCTGACTCCAACTGTCAAACTACTTCTGGTACAGAAATTGCCAAAGAATGAATATTTTTAAATAAAGCTATATAATATTTAAGTCTAACAAACATACCCCTTAAATCCTTGCTTGCCCATTTTCATGTCGTACAAACTGCTATACTTAGGGGAACTGTGCAGGATCTTTGAAGTTAAGCTTCATGAAAAAATCAAATGTTTCATTATTAGAGAAAAAATACAAAAGTTCATAATGAATAGTTACTGAGCACACATTAATAACAAACAAAAATATGCTTTAAGATATTGCTAGGTCTGCAATTTTATACAAGCAAAGACATGCAGCACAGTATTAGGGATTAGACAAAAAGCATTTTTAGATAGGGAAGGTTCTTATTTAAAAACAAAGCTAACAAAATATGCTCCCTCTGGTCACACATATCACCTTGTTTACTTACGAGTCCTGGGGGGACAGCCAATATACAATTTTACACACGGAGATTTTGGAGCAGCACTAACAGCTATTTCAAAGCTAAAATAATAGAAAACTGAACAACAGCCCAGCTGTAGTCCCTATTACAGTGACATGGGCTGTTAATGTAAGAGATCAAATGTTTTTCCAGTCAAACAGCATTGGTGCCTGTTATGCTGGAACATGTAGCTTACTCCCTAAAAGCCTGCCTCCTGCTCTTTTAAGATAAACAAGCTCAACTAAGCTCTGAGATACTCCGATAAGAGGAGCTGCACCAGGGAGTGACAAGGCAATGGCATAAATGAGCAGCCTTGCTTTTGTTAACTTTCAAGTTATAGAATATAACACAATACTGCATTTTAATATTTCACCATTAAAAGTATAGCTATAGGAGAAGGACAAATCTATAGCAATAAATACGGGGACAGAAGAAAGTTAAAACAGTTATCTCTGTTTTGTGAATAGCAAAGATATTATTACACAGCTGTCTGAACACATTCAGCTTTGTGACTTCTTAATCAAAGGTTTGAACATCAACTTAACAATGACTATGAGTATATAAAACAGTTTGTAATTATGTTAATATGCTCCACATCAGAAGTAACAGTCCATTTACACTCTAAAGGTTTTTTGGCTCTAAAAAGCTTGATTAAAAAAAAAAAAAAACTTTATATCTTACCCTTTCAAGTAGATCTATTACATTTTATTCTCTTTACCATCCCAATGCAGTCACCAAACCGCATACCTATTTATAACAATGTGGCTTAATATTTTAAAACTCCCAACAGGGTTGCAAACCAAAAAAACCCATTGCTGTTGAGTTGATCCCAACTCATAGTGATCCTATAGGCTTACAAAAGGGGCTTTTATATACTACCGCAGGTTGTTTGTTTTTCTTCACAAAACTAAGACTACCATTAGGCCAGAAAAAAAAAAAAAAGTGAGTTTCATAATATGTTACACTACTTAAAATACAATGACAATGCATAAAGTAGCTAAATAAACATGGTAAAATGAGTAAAAATTCACTAGGGGGATTTGGGATAGAAGGACATACATAATAAAGAGCCAAGCTCACCTATCATGTGAACAAAAATATACTTAGCTTAATTACCTCTCTTACTTTTAAATCCACATGAATAATAAAGAATTTTTTTTTACTCTCCAAGATTTTACCCCATCATTTATTCTTTTCATGCCACAATTTTCTCTGCTGCCGTATTTACACAATATTTCATCCAAGATCCACTGCATATCGTTTTGTATGAATTAAGAGGCAAACATTTGCTTCTACTAATAAGGACATCTGGTTATTTTTGTTTCAAAGACATCTGCATTATGTAGATCTTTCTGATTTCTCAAAATAGGGTTGAGAACTACATAGAACTCCTAGGGCATAAGCCAAAATCCTTTTCCTCTCTGCAGAATTGTTACTTCTGGCATCCTTGTTTCTGATTTTTTTCTGCTAAATGACTTTCATCACCTTAGGTATCTTCCCTGATTTGGAGTTCCCACTTAATTGACCAATACCTTGAAAGAAACTTAAGATTCCTTTAAAGTTGATACACCGTAATATATACCCATTTTGCAATGAAAGTAAAATCACCCCAACTAAGTAAGTAAATTTCTGAAACCAGATTGGGCTTGGTTAAGATTTATGTTTGGGTCTATATTTCTATTATGAACTAGCCCTAACGTAATCACTCTCTTTTGCTTTCTTATTATTCTGAGGACTTTCTCACTAATTATACAATCTTAATGACTTTTCAGGTCTTTAAAAATTACAAATACCATCCCCTCTCACTGATTTCTATAGATTTATGGTTTCCAAGGCTGAAAAACATGGCCCAACATAGGTCTTGGAGGGGATGTCTTAGAGAACACCAGTATGTCCATAAGAAATCACATCACATTTTGGTTTATCCCTTGCTGTTCCTCTTAAAATGCCAAGTATACTAACTTATTCCTTATTCAGGATCCTTGAGGTTTAATCTGTAACTTTTGCTTTTACTATAAATGTGTTCTCATTTTCTGTTCCTCCATTACAACTAGAGATCAGAAAATTAAAATGAGGGAAAATATGTTTTTAAATAGAAAATAGCTAATATAACTTAAATTGACTGCATTCTCGTAGGTCCCTAAGTAGCCAGACACCAAGGTAGTCTCTGTCTAAAGGATTTAAAATTTAAGTGAGAAGCCTATTTCTGAAAGGTCAAAGGTTATAAACACCAATTCATGTGTTCAATTTTTCATTTATTAATATTACCAAGCAACAAAATAAAAACCCAAACGGATTAACCTGGGAGTTCTACCAGGAATATCTTAATAAATTTATCTGGGAAGACGACTAATTTCACTGCCCGAGGGAAAAACAACATTGTAGGCTGTTTCCTCCTCCTCCTCCCCCAATAATGCTTTCTGTTGTGTAAGTAACAGATTTAAAAAGACTTTTCTTCCAATAGAAGGAATTGCTTCTTTCTATGCCAATGCAAGTGGTTTCTGCTTAAACAATGTGTGTAAATACCTGTATGTGTGTTGTGTTATTCTAACAAAATTATTCCTCTTAAGCCTAGTCTTTAATTATTGGAATGCTAAAGAATGGCTGTATACCTCCACTCTGCCATTTTGCTAACCACACAGGATTTTGTTTGTACACGTCTGACAAATCCTAAAACTAATTTGATTATGTTGGCATGACTTTCCACACCACGAATGTCCTCAAATTTGAAGAGTCACAAGAAACCTACGTTATTTTCTTTTGTCAAAATTACCCCATAAATTACCACAATTATAAAAATCAAGTGTTTGCTATCATTTAGCAGGAGCAGAGAGTTTTCTTTGGAAATACTAATCATCCTTTGTAGATTAAAAAAAATTTAGAAATAATAATCCAAATGTTTCAGAATTATTCTATATTTGATCAGCATCTCAATTTTAAAGTGGCCTTCAATTTTAATTAATCACTTTAGTGGTGAAATTTAAATTGGGTTAATTTTAATCAATGATCTTCTAAAATATATTAGCCCTTATCAATAGAATTATTGTTGTTATAAAATGAAAAAGTCACCTCACTAACTTCAGAGTTTAGTAACAGATGATTGATTTGACAGTTATCAAACATTAATTTTAATACCATATATATGCTCCTAAACCTGTGAATACCATAATAGCCACCTTTGGTATTGAAGTTTGTTTTGCCACAATTCTTCTTGTCGAAACCAACATACCCCTTTTCATCCTTCAGACAAGGAAGAAACAGTGGACTTCAAAACCAGGTGCCTATCATTGACTGCTGTACAAAGGACATTCTGGGTAGTGGCTGGTAGAGAAAGCATAGCCATTTCTAAATGCCAGTGGTTCCCAACATCTTTCCTTCTGAGTGGAATGAAGTCTGCGAGCACTGACTGGTGGGTCATTCGACCCATGAGGGCCTGGAAAGGTTTCAAGAATAACAGAGGTCATGTAATTGCCAAAAGAGCATTAGCCACTCAATCATAATGGATAATTAAATGACCTACATGATTCCTGAAATAGCTGCTCTATATTTGGTCTATTACTTGCGTCCCTCAAGATAAGCTACTCATCTGGTCTTCCATGACCCGCAAAAGTCCAACCTGCGCCTGAAAACTAGCTGCATGCTTCTATTGCTTTGTAAATCCAACAGCGCCCGTCCCCCCCCCCCCCCCACAGTAGTCATGCCCCAGACTAAGCTTTCAAGAGGACACACATAAAAAATCAATCTTGTATCCTTCTCCCTATTGTGCTCTCTGGAATACAAATGACTAAAGCAAAGAAAAAAATTAGTAAATTCCTGGTTTAGATCTTTGGGGGACAGAAGAAAGAAATAAAGGAACTACAAAGAAAGAAAGTCATGATAAATTTTTTTTTTTTTTTTACGTTTTGCTTAATATGCCTCCAAAGAATTTTATATTTGATTATAAAGCTGGTTAAGGTTTTTTTTTTGTGGGCAGGAAGTCATTAAAACTCCAACAGCCTGAACTGCATTTTTGATGGTGTGGGCTACTAAATCCTTCCTGGCCTAGTTTTTAAGTCCATACAGAAGGTAAATAGACTCTCAAGAAAATAAAATACACATGGAACCAATTGTTTATGTAACAGCAGTCGCAAAAGAGCAAGAATCTATAGGTCTCAAATTTTAACTTCTCTAAATAGTTCAACAATCTCACTACAAAACTTGATCAGAAATACAACAAAATAGAAGCCAGCTACATGAAATGGCAAAACGTGCTGTAGAATTTGCTTCTTTAAGAGAAAAAGGGCTGCCTGTGGCCCTAGAAGTAGCTGCACATCTAGAAAACACTACAAAAAGCAGCAGGAGACAAGTAACCAAAGACAACTCCAGGATAATGGCAAGGGACAAGGGATAATATGAGGGACAAAAGAGCTCACATTTAGAATACCTAGGAGGCTAGTAGGATTTTTCCGTTTCCAGAGGAAATTATGTAGCTTGAGGCTACCGGCTACCCTGATCTCTTACTAGTACATGAATGGCTTATTAAACCTGGAACATATCTGTTTTAGTTAACTTCTGGGCAGGGAGGGAGTTTGAGGTGGGAGAAGAGGAACAAAATGTACTTAAATGCTGAATTTTTTCTCCAGGCTGAATGCCTTTCATCCAATAAGACATTCAAAGCAGTGACCCAGGAAATGGATTGAAAAAGCAATCTTCCGTCCCAGTGCCACATTATCATTCCTATTCAGTATTCTCCGTGAGATATCTCAATCAGCTGTGTGTAAGTGACAACGCAGCCCATTGCTGGGTTAATTAAACATTTGACTTTAACACCCTCCCCATCATTAAGCAAATAAAAACAGATAATTCAAACTGCACTTCATCCTCAGGGTATACAACACACATGTCAAAATTAAGAGAGTCCAAGGCCTCTGGGGAATTCTGTTGGGGCCATAATCAGTTTAAATCTTATCTGGTTTATCAATTATTCTATTGATTAAAGCAAAGTGATTAAACACAACTCCTTTGCCACATGGGATTGATGTCAGCAGAGCAAGAAAATAACTCCAGGAGGTTCCAAACTGATTTAAAGAGAGACCAACAGACAGACCAATAATAGTCGATTATTACATACCAGTGATCCATATAGTGAAGAGTTGATTCTTAGTTTCAGGCGGGTGAAGTGAACTGTTTCCAATCACTATGTCCCCCTGCTATACCTTACAGTTGGCTTGAGTAAATTTATGTCTTGGAAGATCAACATATTTTCTACTGATTTAAACAGAAGCTAGCATGCTCAGCAGTTGAAATATATTTTATAGATACTGACACCAAACTCTAACAGGGAGACTGTCAAATAGGGAAAACAAATTTTCTTTTCCTAACCTTCTCACTTGTTTGCATATGACCAGTAACAGGGATAGAAAGGGACATACTTGAGAACTAATTCATTTAAAAATATATAATCACCCAGCTATTCAGTGTCCTAAAAACCATATTCCTAAAAAAGAGAATCTATGAAATTGAAAAGACCTTACCACAGATACAGAGTCATGACTCCTTTTAATTCCAAGTGCAAACATCTTCAAAGCCATTAATAAAACTGAAAATATAGGGCTGTTATCTTCAAATGAAATGTTGCTATCAAAACCTTAACACTGAGTTTCTAATGGAATTTTTTAAACACAACTTAGATACTGCCCTGCCCAATTCATGGCGTAATATCCTTCGAATGTCCAGAACCCATATCACCTCAAGGCCATGCCCTACTATATATGAGAAAAGCACTAATTAAACCTACTAATGACAAAAAAGGGAGGATAAGACTACTTCACACCTGTAATCTGTGCACTCATAGTCATGTTCTTCGGAAATGAAAATTGTTCATTGCTATGTTGGCACCATGTGCATTCAACCATAATTTAACTTATCTCCTTCAGATTTTTTGTTTTCAGGCAGATTAAATAAGAAACCTGCATTAGCATGCTGTATTCTACACTCACCACTAGAAATACTGAGGGTGCTATTTGTAATTGTATTCTTTTTAAGAGGTTTGTTCTCTGCAGCTGTTTTCTGCTTGCAGTGTATTTTGTGTAATCAGCACATCATCATAAATACATTGGCTGTTCCCCTGAGGGTAGCTGTCAGTGTTTAATTTACAGAACAACCTGGCCAATGTGAATTTTAACACTACAGCACTATGGCAAGGAGTTACCACACTTTGTGAAAAACAGGTTTCAATGATTTTTTATATCAAGAGCTAGTCCCAGGACAATTTAGGGTTTAGAAATAGACTGTTTAAAGAAGCACTTTATACTTTGTATTCAATGGGCTCTTTTCCATTTAAAGCCTCAGAAGAAGCCCTGAACTAACTTCTAAACCACAAGTGGACACTGCCAATTCTGGGGACAATAAAGATTGAAAATCTATGATATACCAGCAGAAGGCACTATAACAAATGTTACTCATCTCTTCTTAAACTACATGTAGAGTTATCAAAAACATCACTGCTCCATCATAAGATGTGTAAAGGCAGAAGGGAAAAACATTTTAAAGACAGACTAGCCTGAAACATGCATCCGATTTTCCTTTTGCTGAGATGAGCTATAGCTGATTTGAACGTAAGTATACTGCCTCCCTATGACCGTTATTAAGCCAGACCTCTAGGTCACCGAATGAGAAAAAGACATGTGAAATTAACGGTCATTACCAGCAATAAAACCAAAAAACCAAGCCCATCGCCATGGAGTCGATTCCAACTCACAGTGACCCTAATAGTCCCCCCAAATTATATGCATAGTTCCTGGTACACAGGTTTGCAATAAATGTCATATAAATAACTATAAGCTTCTTGTGGACAGGGTCTGAATCTTAATTTATATCCAATACTCTGTATATAGTATCTGGCACACAGAAAATACTCTATATATGAACTGAATATAGTTATAGCTAGTGATGGATGGCAATGGTATTTTGTAAAGTTGTAGATCTACATGATGCCAAATGCATTTTCTAAATCAGCAAATGCCCTTCAAACGTATACTGTATAAACAGTACACATATTTTAATTATTTTAATGAAAACTATTTGAATAAGAAATCCAAGTAGCTCAGTCTTACAATAAAAAACTAGTCTACAAAATACTGGCGTATTCAAAAATACATTTTATTATAATAGGAGTACATAGAAGAGATTAAAACTTTTTTATGCTTTATACTTGTTTCATACAATAAAACTGAAAAAGAGATTTTAAATACTTGGTAAGGTAATAAACAGTACTTTTCTATGACTGAAGTGGTATTATCTGTGTGCACGCACATATGTGATTGTACATATGTATTTTTCTGTAAGGGTTATTTTACAAATTAGAATGCCTGGAGTTAAACTGAATCAAAAGATATTTCTTGCTGAGTTGTCTTCAGTGTGTTTGCTTTTAAAGTTATATAGAACTATATTTTCGCTATGTGTTTTACAAAATCATTAAATTGTGATCAACAGATTCTCAAAAAAAAATTACCTACTTCACTTTGAAGGGTTTCAAACATGCCCAAATTTGTGGTAAAGTTAAATTTTAAACTATTAACTAGAACAATAGAGATGCACAGAACTTGTCCTGATACAGTTATAATTAAGATATTTTGTATGATTTTTACTTTGTGTAAGCATAATCATGTATAGCAAAAACTGGTAATACCCTTAAATTGACTGACCTCAAAATTTCTGAAAACCAGAAAGAAATTTTATTTAAGTATCTTAACCCTGTAATTCATCCTTTAAGTGATGCTAACTCAACCCAGTGCCATCGAAGGCATTTCAAAAAAGTAATTATCTTTTATACTTATGTTGTCTAAAAGGAAAAATGAGAAAGAATGTGATCCACTGACTCGGTACATTTTGCTTTTTTCACCAATTAAATTAGAGGTTAGAAGTTTTTAATTTAGTTGAATATTTGTACCTTAGCACTTCATAAAAAAACAAAAAAACTTTACACCTAATAAAACATACCGTAATTTTTAATGGAGAAATTAATCACATTCTTTCTTTGTATTTAGAATTACAAAAATACATCCTGGGACCTTTTGAACTAAACTGGATGGGGTTAGACTGAGGTCACACTAGATCAGATGACTACATTCTCTCTTCCCTCGAGACTATGTGGTAGTTCCATAGGCTGCCATTAGATAGCAGCACAGTACACACCATCAGTCATGTATCCCACAATCTCTTCCCTTTAAGGTTGGAATTATCTCAGTTACACACACACACAGATTCTAATTCAATTAGTGCAGTCGGCAACTCTAGAAAAGAGTAATTCAATTAGTGCATTGTGGAGCTCTGCAATACCTCTAAGCAGATGTTCACCATCTTCAAGAACTAGAGCTAGTTTTAAAATACCTGCACCACTCAGATATGCGACTACATTATGTCATTTGTCAAAGTGCTTACATATGCTTTCCTGGCTTCAAAGGAAGGGTGAGGAAACAAACCCAGGTGAACTTCCTAGAGATTTTTCCATCACCTACACCAAAGAAGTAATATGTAATTTTAGGCTGCAGTAATTAAATTATATTATTCAAATTCTGTTCAAGGCAAGATGTATCACCATATTCTACACAATTACACACTTCTGCAGCACTGCCTCTAGTTATGCACGCCATACTGTAATGAGGACACTGTCAAGGTGGAATGCACTCACAGGAAAGGGCAACCAGAATGATAATACCCACCACCAAATAGGGGGTTATGAAAATAGCAAGAATGATTATTGACTTTAACAGACACACTAACAAAACGAGAAACATTCAACCTAGGGAACAGAAAATATAAGCAACATGATAGTTATCCTCAAACATGTAAATACATGAAAAAGATCAATGACTTCATATTGCTACAAAAGGCAGAATTAGAATCAGCGGATGGACAAAAAGTTTGGCACCTTCTGAACAGAAACTTTCTAATAGAACTAACAATGAAGAAGTCTCAAGAAGTAAGCTTGTAAACTCGCCAATAACGGCAGTGATCAAGCAGATTAGCTGACCCTCTGCCAAAGACTCTTCATAGGGGATTCCTGTATAGTGACAGGTATGTAACCAGATTGCTTTCGGATATCCATTTCAATGCTGAAATTCTAAAGTGCTATAAACACACTGATTTTTGCTCATGAGGCAAGCTTGGGGTTTAAGCTAATCATTAATATGAAGGTGTAGCTGTGTAAATGCCCATGGGCTCTGAGACATTTTCACAGTAATCGATTCATTAATGATACACCAAGGGAAGGAGAAATTCTGTACATCTGGTGTTTGATTTAGAAAATTCCTCAAATACACATATTTCTAGTCTTTTTATTTCTTAGGCAAGCATTTGCATTCTTCTTATTCTTCCAAGATTGAAAAGAATGGTTTTCACTCATCCTCTGAAAACCAGCCAATGAGAAATCAATTTCTGGAAGAATGGTTTTTGAAAACTTCCCTACTGAGTCAAGACAGTGGGTTCTCATAACCTAAATGCAAATCTACATCAATATTTATGCTTTAAAAATGCAGAGCAATACTTAACAAAAACATTGGTAACTAGTCCTCAACATCCTTCTCTTTGCTCTTACTTTTTGAGCAGAATTTGTCATGGAGGTCATAATTCTGGGTACAAGAGAGCAGGTCATAATTTTGCATATACCATTTCCTCTCCTTCCAGCATGCCCTCAAAGCAGGGAATTCAGAAGTATCAGGAATGAGTACCACCATTTTTTCAGTGCATTTCACTATGTATTCATGACAGAAAACAGCTCTTGCCATTCACATTTGCAGAGGAGAGGGACTAAGTTTAATAGTTGTCCTTTAAAACCAGCAGAATTAATTCAAGTGCTTTCAACACAAACTCCTACTTCTCCACACTCCAGAAGAATTTCAAAACGTCATTCTCAGTTAAAACTTTTACTTGTGAGGTCTATGCTAAACAATGAATTACGATAAACATGCACACTTAGTGCTGTTTTCTTAGAGACAAAAAAAAAAAAAATACAAAGTATTTGTTATTTGAAGATGTATTGCAACTTAAAAATACAGTAATAGAAAGTTAATTCTATTACTAGAAAATATCTTCCAAGAAATACATGGCTTGGCTTTTCCAACAAGATTTCTATTCATGTGCCATTAAGTTGGATCAATGTAACAATAATGGTTCTTTCATATTACCTAGTCACCACCTTACTATAAATACACATTTTGCACATTAAAAAAAAAACCCTATTTTCTTGCCAAATTTTTAAAATTAGAGAAATAAATAAAATAGCTTGATTCATTTTTATTTAACTGACAACACATAGTAGCTTACACATTTAACAATGTACACATTTAACATCTCTTATCTTCACCCACTGCCTTCCCAACTTCCTCCCTCCACAAAAATAGAACCAGGACCTAAGCTGACTCTTCCTTACGACAGGGTATTCCAAAAACCCCCAATGTTAATGTACCAACCCAACTTTAGTTGCTTTTTGCCCACCTCTCACAAACTGCATTTACGTTCCTGTGTTAAGTTTATTGGACTCCATCAGCGCCACTTCTCTTTAACATTGTCCCTTTTCGTACATTTAAGGCAACTACTTCCAAGCCTATCAGCGAAAGTGGACAAATGGGGGAGAAAGGAATGAACTGCAAACACCTCAAACAAGAAAGGTTGCTTAAAAAACCAAGTGTCACATTCTGACAGTTCAATATTTCATAGCCAATACAAGGAATGTGCAACGACACTGCAACTTTAAATCTTTTCCTCCTATGTCAGTCTCTCCTTCTCTCATTGTAATGCCAAAGGGAACAGCAATCAGAGTGGAGATGTTCAACGTGATAGAGGTCAGGACACCATTGGATCAACGTACCAGAAACACGACCTTGTTTATTTTTTTTTCCACAGTATTATTGTTTACAGGGTGCTTTGCTCATGTACCTTGTGGTTCTTAGCTAAAAGATGAAATTACAGCCCAGGATGAAGCGCTCAGGCACACATCCAATTTGTGTTTCCATCTCAGAAAACAAAAAGCTTCAAAGGCCCTCAGGCTGCCATTCAAACTTGGAGGCTGACATTTTTAAACAGCATGAACCAGAGACTGGCAGAGAGAATGATCTAATGCATTTCTGACTTGTCAATCAAAGATCTCACCTCTGCTGTCTTGTAAACAGTTGGGGGCCATCTAACTACATTCATAAACCTAGGGAGAGCTTACTGCCAGCTGGGGTGCTGGAGCCACATGCTCTGGCTTCTATTCACCAAAATCATGATTCAGTTTTATAATCTCACTGTAAATAGTCTATAGGCACATTTCCAGGACTACTGGAATAGAACCAGTGTAGGGAATACAAAAGAGACTTTGGTCAAATTCTGTGTTATTTTCAAGCTGTCGGAATCCTGTACCCATTTTATCCTCATTTTACCAATTCCCCCCAAAGGACTGCACTATGCTGCAATTGAAACGCTTAAAAAATTTAAATAAATGACCTGTCAATTAAAAAAATCTAAGGAAAATACACTTATGCACTAGAAATTTAAGTTTTATTACCAGTAAAGAAAGAGGTACCATGGATCATATAAAGTACAGAAACAGCAACTATATTTTAGTAAAACTAATCATGTATTTTCTTTCAAATATAAAATTACTCATGTTCACATATAAAAAGCTTTGTATTTTTGAAATAGTGTGGTATTGTGTGTGTGTGTAAGTGTGTCTGTGAGACACAAGAAAGCATAAAACCAGAGTACTTATCCCTCTACTCTTCCCATTCTTTTTAAGATCCTCTATTCTAAACTTGGAGCCCTGGTGGCACAGTGGTTAAGCGTTTGGCTGCTAACCAAAAGGCTGGCAGCTCGAATCCACCAGCCACTCCTTGAAAACCCTATGGGACAGTTCTACTCTGTCCTACAGAGTTGCTACAAGTCAGAATCGACTCGATGGCAATGGGCAATCTAACACTTAAAAATAAAAGACCCAATCGGACTCAGACTTGAACTTTTTGCTAAAGGACCATGTATGAAAACAGATACTCTTTTTTCATGTCAATTTTACAGGGCTCAGAATTCCAATTTAATTCATACTAAGTCAAAGATACTAGGTTAGCAACAAAGGTCTCAAGGATGTGAATGGTATACCTGAGAACTTTAAAAGATAGATGACAGATAACCCAGAAGGCGAAGGTACACTGCGAAATCCCATTTCATGATAATATGCTACATCACAGGCCCAAATACCTATTTCCAATTATAACAGACTTGGTCTCCAGAGGACTAGGCAAGAGAATATAGAAAAGATCAAAGCTACTCAATATCACTCTCAGGAAAAAACAAAATTCATGTGTATCACCTCTCAAAAGATGTTACAACTCTTAGAGGCCTATGCAGCTAAGCAGGTCATGGGATAATAGTCATTTTTTTTTTTTCAATAAGGTCACTGAAAATAACCTGGGTTTCTCTCTTCATGAAAACTGACAAAGGAAAGAGTTTCCTAAATGCTGCCTTTCTACCAAGATTCTGCATCTAGACAGTCCACATAAAATGCAAAGTCTAAAAACTAACACAAGGAAGGACAGCAAAACAATAAAACACTACCACATAAAGCAGAACAATGATGAAAGAAGGTACAAATAGCTGTGGCTGTCACAAAACAACCAACAATGACTCCTGAATAGCACAGAAAGAACTCCTGTGATACTATGGCCTCTATTCAGCACAAATAAAGACGGCAATTCAAGAAGGTAATCTTGGAATATAAAGAAAGTAATATATACCTCTTCAGAGGATACAGGTGAGTCTTAACCGCCCACAGCAAGAACTTGTAAGGACAGTGCATACCTAGAAGCTTCCATCACCCTTTTAAAGTTTTCATTAATTCCATTCTTCTCGTCTGTGCTTCTCACACTGGGGCAACTCCAGAACTCCTGGGGTATCTGTACTCTCCCCTCTGCCATTATGGGTACTGTTGAAATTAAGGCAATTAGAGAAAATCCAACACTGTTCAACATAAAGTAAACAAGAAACCCTCATTGCGAAGATTTTAATTCTCAGATCAATCAAGAAAAACAAAAGATTAATGGGCAGGCAAAGGACTTAAATAGGCATTTTACCAAAGATGATATACAAATGGCCAACAAGCACACAAAAAGATGCTCAACATCATTAGTCATCAGGGAAATGCAAATCAAAACCACAATGAGATACCACTTCATACTCAATAGGATGGCTATCATTAAAAAAAAAAAAAAAAAAAAAACAGAAAACAACAGGTGGTGGCGAGGATGTGCAGAAATTGGAACCTTCATCCATTGCTGGTGGGATTATACAATGGTACCACCAGTGCGGAAAAGAGTTTGCCAGTTCCTCAAAAAACGAAACATAGAATTACCATACCCATCCAGTACCGTCGAATCAATTCTGACTTATAGCATATGGTCAAGCAATTCCACTCCTAGGTACATAACCAAAAGAACTGAAAGCAGGAACATAAACAGATACCCGTACACCAATGTTCACTGCAGCGCTATCCACAATAGCCAAAAAGTGGAAACCGGCTAAGTGTCCATCAACAGATGAATAAACAAAATGTGATGCATATATACAATGGAATATTACTCAGCCACAAAGAGAAATGAAGTCCTGATACATGCTGCAACATGGATGAACCCTGAAAACATGCTGACTGAAATAAGTAAGTAACAAAAGGACAAATATTGTATGATCCCACTTGTTAGGGATTGAATTTTGTCCCGCAAAAATATATGTCAACTTGGTTAAGCCATGATCCCCAGTATTGTGTGGTTTTCCCCTGTTTTGTGATTGATATAATTTTCCTATGTGTTATAAATCATAATCTCTGCCTGGGGTTAATGAGACAAGATTAGATTATGTTAAAGAGGATTAGGGTGGGAAGTAACACTCTGGGGTGTGGCCTGCATCACCTTTTATATTACAAGAGATAAAAGGAAAGGGAAGCAAGCAGAGAGTTGGGAACCTCATACCACCAAGAAAGCAGCGCGGGGAGCAGAGCGTGTCCTTTGGACCTGGGGTTCCCGCACAGAGAAGCTCCTAGACCAGGGGAATATTGACGATGGAGACCTTCCTCCAGAGCCGACAGAGAGAGAAGGCCTTCCCCTGCAGCTGATGCCCTGAATTTGGACTTCTGGACTACTAGACTGTGAAAGAATAAACTTCTGTTTGTTGAAGCCACCCACTTGTGGTATTTGTTACAGCAGCACTAGATGACTAAAATACCACTTACATGAAATATCCAGAATAGGCAAATGTGTAGAGGCTAAAGATTTTTAGTAATTACCAGAGTAGATGGAGGGAAGAGAGGAAGGAGGGCTCAGTGCTTAGGGGACACTGAGCTTCTGTTAAGGGCGATGGTATAATTTGCGAACAGAGAAGGATGATGGTTGATCAACCTGATGAACACAGTTAATGTCAATGAACTGCACGTTAGGACTGCTGAAATGTCAAATGTTCTCTTACACATATATTTACCACAATTAAAAATGAAAAAAAAAAAAAGGAAATCTAATCATATCACAATAGGATGACTAGGTTTATTCTAAACATTAGAAAATGATGCACACTAGCCTGTAAAGCACATTTGCTTGTAAATAAACATTAGCTGTGTCATAGACATATCAAAATACTCAGCAGAGGAAGAATCTATTATTACAAAACTTGAAATAGTTGGAGTATTTAAGTAACCAAGCAGGCATCTGAAAAGACAAAGCAGCCCAAATGATGTCGTTTCTCCATGGCAGACCATTTCCAGAATAAGGTAAAATGCAATTAATACAGGATGTCTCTACTTTTCTTATAGGAAAGATACATAAAAGTTGAAAGGGTAGATACTGAACAATAGATTTCAATGTTTGATAAATATATTTAAAAATCCATAATTACACTTTTCTTTTAGTACATAATCTTCAGTAATATATGTCCAGCATTTTGCACATGTATTTTAATTCTGTGCTCAATCAAAACTACGGGGGTCACTTTCAGTGCTCTTAATGAATCCCATCTTTGTCTCTAGATTATTACTTATGACTACTAATGGCATTTTAATTTTTACTAGTTTCTACTCTTTTACAGGATAAAGGTAAAATGCAATAAAATAGTCAAATAACTACACAGACACTGCTATGAAGATAAAGATGTTGACACCATCGAAACTAAACTGTCAGGTGGCTGGGAGTGCCACTATTTAATAGCTTAAAACGTGCATTTGTTCATCAACAAGAGCCCAAATTCAGTGCGCAAAGTCAAATTCAGAGGGGATCATTATAACGTGAGTCGTATGAAAGCCAAATGTATAAAATTTGAGACTGCTTGTAAATCAGAATCAGTATGTTTTTCTTTTAGTCCATGTAAATTTGTAGTCGTTGGAATGACTGCTTAATTATTATGACTTCTTTCCAAATACAGGACACTTATGTGTATGTATATCAAGGTACTACACCAGCAATTCAACATATTTTCTTTTCTCATCCTATATATGCTTTTCAATTGTTGTTGTTGTTGTTAGGGGCTGTCAAGTCGGTTCCAACTCAGCAACCCTATGTACAACAGAACAAAACACTGCCCGGTCCTGCGCCATGTTCATGATTGTTGTTATATTTGAGCCCACTGCTGCAGCCACTGTGTCAATCCACATTTAGGGTCTTCATCTTTTTCACTGACCTTCTATTTTGTCAAGCAACATGTCCTTCTCCAGGGACTGATCCCCCCTGATAACATGCCCAAAGTACGTGAGATGAAGTTGCACCATCCTCGCTTCTAAGAAGCATTCTGACTGTACTTCTTCCACGACAGATTTGTTCCTTCTTCTGGCAGTCCATGGTATATTCAATATTCTTCACCAGCACCATAATTCAAAGGCATTAATTCTTCCTTATTCATTGCCCAGCTTTCCCACACATATTGAGGCAACTGAAAACATCGTGGCTTGGGTCAGGCACACCTTAGTCCTTAAGTGACATCTTTGGTTTTTAACACTCCAAAGAGGTCTTTTTTGCCTCAGATTTGCCCAATGCAACACATCTTTTGATTTCTTGAGTGCTGCTTCCATGGGCATTGATTGTAGATTCAAGTAAAATGAAATCCTTGACAACTTCAATATTTTCTCCGTTTATCATGATGCTGCTTATTGGTCCAGTTGTAAGGATTTTGATTTTCTTTGTGTTGAGGTGTAATACATACTGAAGGCTGTAGACGTCGATCTTCATCAGTAAGTGCTTCAAGTCCTCTTCACTATTAAGCAATGCTTTTCAATAGCTTTCTTCAAATTATCTAAATCTATTCATTCATCCTATTTAGCAAAAGTTTATAGATCGCCTACTCTCTATCAAGCACTGTATATGACACTGGGACTATAAAATTAACAAGACATAATTCTGCCCTCATGTAGCTCACAGTCTAGTGAGGGAGAGAGACAAATACACAAACAATGACAAGAGCATATAAGTGCTATGACAGAGGTACCCAGTGGATGCTCTGTGTACAGGTGCTCTGACGGTGTGAGAGAGAGGCTTTTCATGGACGGCTTTTTTCCTAGAGGTAGAGGAAACTTGAGCTGAATCTTGTAGAAAGATTAGGTAGAATCAAGGCAGAAGACTGGGGGAGTGGTGGTTTTTGGGTTTGGATCGCCAGGTAATGAAAACAGTATATGCAAAGGCAGAGACGCACCTTTGGGGAAAGCAAAATTTGAAATGGCTAAGAATTACAAGAGGGAAGCAGTGGTGGGATATAAGTCAAGTTAAAATTTTGTTCAGTTTACCATGTGAGCAACTAGCCATGAGATAGAGAGTGACCAAAATCAATGTTACCAGTTGACCAATGTAGAATTTGGGCAAGAATACCATATAGTCGAAATTCAGAAAGTACTAAGAGCAGCAAAATGGTAATATCTGACACAGGACAAATATTTAAAATATTTCTTTTTTCCTTTCTACTTCTCTGTATTTTCTACAATTAGTATTAACTTTTTATTTTACATCTTATAATTCTATAATAAAAATAGTATTAATAATAATATTGAGAAACAAAACTATATTTGTTCAAGTATGTCTGTGTGTGTGTATGTACATGCATGCATGGGTACATCATTCCAGATCCAAGGAAAGTAACACATTAGTGGTGATCATCTCAATGTGGAGCTAAAGCAAAAGGAAGAAATGATGAAGTAAAAGAGCTGAATGAAGATTTCAAAGGGTGGCTCGAGAAGACAAAGTATTATAGTGATATGTGCAAAGACCTAGAGCTAGAAAACCAAAAGAGAACACATTCAGCATTTCTCAAGCTAAAAGAACTGAAGAAAAAATTCAAGCCTTGAGTTGCAATACCGATGGATTCTACAGCGAAAATATTAAATTAAGCAGGAAGCATCAAAATAAGATAGAAGGAATACACAAAGTCACTATCCCTAAAAAAACTGGTCAACATTCAACCATTTTAGGAGGTAGTATATGATCAAGGGAAACCCTGGTGGCGTAGTGGTTAAGTGCTATGGCTGCTAACCAAAGGTTGGCAGTTCGAATCCGCCAGGCGCTCCTTGGAAACTCTGTGGGGCAGTTCTACCCTGTCCTATAGGGTTGATATGAGTTGGGATTGACTCGACGGCACTGGGTTTGGTTTGTTTTTTTTTTATATGATCAAGAACTGACGGTACTGAAAGAAGAAGCCTAAGTTGCACTAAAGGCACTGGCAAAAAACAAGGGTCCAGGAATTGACAGAATACCAATCAAGATGTTTCGAGAAATGGATGCAGCGCTAGAAGTGTTCACCTGTCTATGCCAAGAAATTTGGAAGACAGCTACCTGGCCTATCGACTAAACGAGATCCATATTTGTATCTGTTCCAAAGAAATATGATCTAACAGAATACGGAAATTATCGAACAATATCATTAACAACACACACAAGGAAGATTTTGCTGAAGATCATTCAAAAGTAGTTTCTGCAGTACATTGACAGGGAACTGACAGAAATTCAAGCCAGATTCCGAAGAGAACGTGAACCAGGGATAGCATTGCTGATGTCAGACGGATCATGGCTGAAAGCAGAGAATACCAGAAAGATGTTTACCAGTGCTTTATTGACTATGCAAAGGCATTTGACTGCGTGGATCATAACGAATCATGGATGGCATTGCGAAGAATGGGAATTCCAGAACACTACATTGGGCTCATGAGGGACCTGTACTTAAACCAAGAGGCAGTCGTTCAAACAGAACAAGGGGATACTGCATGGTTTAAAATCAGGAAACGTGTGGGTCAAGGTTGTATCCTTTCACCATACTTACTCAATCTGTATGCTGAGGAAATAACCCAAGAAGCTGGACTATATGAAGGAAAACAGGGCATCAGAATTGAAGGAAGGCTCATTAACAACCTGTGATATGCAGATGACACAATCTTGCTTGCTGAAAGCAAAGAGACCTTGAAGCACTTACTGATGAAGATCAAAGACCACAGCCTTCATTATGGATTATACCTCAGTATAAAGAAAACCAAAATCCTCACAACTGGACCAATAAGCAACATCATGATAAGCGGAGAAAACATTGAAGTTGTCAAGAATTTCATTTTACTTGGATCCAAAATCAATGCCCATGGAAGCAGCAGTCAAGAAATCAAACACATTGCAAAATCTGCTGCAAAAAACCTCTTTAAAGTGTTGAAAAGCAAACAGGTCATCTTAAAGACTAAGAGGTGTCTGACTCAAGCCATGGTATTTTCAATCGTATCATATGCATGTGAAAGCTGGACAATGAATAAGGAAGACCAAAGAAGAACTGACACCTTTGAATTGTGGTGCTGGCAAAGAATATTAAATATACCATGGATTGCCAGAAGAAGGAACAAATCTGTCTTGGAAGTACAGCCAGAATGCTGCTTCGAAGTGAGGACAGCGAGACTTCACCTCACATACTTTGGACATGTTATCAGGCAGGACAAATCCCTGGAGAAGGACATGATGGTAAAGTAGAGGGTAAGCAAATAAGAGGAAGACTGTCAACAAGATGGACTGACACAGTGACTGCAACAACAGGCGCAAGTATAACAACAATTGTAAGGATGGCACAGGACCAGGCAGTATTTCATTCTGTTGTATGTAGTGCTGCCATAAGTCAGAACTGACTCTATGGCGCCTAACAACAACATGAGTGATGCTTTGCTTATATATTTACCAAATATTTTACATATTCTCCAAAAAATATTAGTTTTATAAGCAGGGGAAAAAAAATTTTTTTTTTCCACAAAACAAAAACATTTTTGATATGTTACTACCTATGAACCCCTAATGGAAGGGTTTTAGTTGGGATAAACACAGTTCAAATCTCAACACATGCACATAAAAGAACTGAATTAATTATATAGAAACTGTGCTGAACTAAAATTACTCACACAAAATAGTGGGGCCATCCACTTCATAAGCTTTTTTTGTCATGAGATAATAGAATTTTGTAATAGGGTTTGAATCTTAATCTACATTCAATGTGATAATCCACATTCCCCTAAAACCTCAAATGTCAAATGAAGCCACCATTCATATACATATATATGTATATATAGGTGTGTATGTGTGTATATATATATATATATATATATTTTTTTTTTTTCTTTGTCTTCAAATTTCCTGAATAATGCTTAGTTTTTCTACTATGGTTCCATTTTAGCATTTCACTTAGTATGTCATAAGATTTAGTAGACTTTTGAGCATTCTTAAATAATATATTATTTTTCCTGAACTCAACCCCCAGCAATTTCAACCGTTGCCAAGGGACTCTAGCTAATTTAAAAGTATTATACAGTTCACTTAGCTCAAGATTTCCCTATTCTTGACACTTAAAATATTCTAAAGTCATATAAATCTATTTATATTCTTATTGTTGGAATTTCGTTTATATTCTCTTTCAATGTCTAAAGAAAACAAAAGATCTTAATTACTCGTCTACTTTTAAGCACTTTCTCTCTACTGCTCATTCCCATTTAATATCATCATCATTTGCTGGGGATGAGCAAATGATTCCACAAAATACATCCTTAATTAAACAACAGAAACCCTCTTCATCATCCATACATTTTCCAGGACAACCGATGGAATGATGAAAATGTGCTCAAACTAAACACATGCTGATAGAATCTATTTAAACTAAACACATGCTGATAGAATCTATTTAAATAATTTATTTTTTCAAGATCTTTTCTGTCACTAGTTTGAAATGTCAATAATCAAATCATCCCAGCGTTGTCTTTTCAATCTGAGTTACTAAGGATAATCTGATAAATACAGCGAGAACTCCATGGCTCTTACTTCTCTATTGTCCTAAAAATTTTGACTTAAGATACTTCAAACTTAACTAAAAGAAGGTAATGACTTCCAGAAAAAAAAAAAAAGCCATGGAATTATTCCTAAAACACTCACTTGCCTTAAACATTTGGCAATGTTTGTAAAAGTGAGTATTCTTACTGGGAAAACCCCTTTGAACAATTACTTAATTATTTCTTTTAAAGTTAAAAGTACCCTTACTATATCTTGTTCTATATCTTAAGAGTGTGGTACTGGTTATATGAAAGTATACGTTTGTCAACACTCATCTAATAATAAAAAAAAAATAATAGTACACTTAAAATCAGTGCATTCCACTATATGTAAATTTTACATAAACTAAAATCCAAATAAATAAGATAAAACCCAAACCGGAAAGATACAAATGTACTAAGATTGATATTATTCCAATAGTGGAATAGGGAGGACTAGATGCAAGCTCTCTAACTGCCAATTAGTCAACCAGCAATATTGAGGAAGCACCTGTGTGTGCTGATCCTGACACAGAACAAACTACGGCATTAATAGGGTAAAAACAGCATAAAAGCCCATTTCTTCCATTTTGCTACGTAAGACATAATAATGACCTCTCTAAGATTAACAAAGAAAACTAGATATTCACACTTAGAGTAATGTTGAGAAAGTAAAATTTTCTCATAAATACCTAAACTAAAAGTGGGCTTCCCTACAATTTTTACAGACTCGAGCTGCACAAATGAAAAAAAAAATTTTTTTAACATTTGCTGAAAGCCTCTAAATCTAGCCCATCATACATTTTTCTAATAATATAAAACTCACTAATCTGTCAGACAGAGCCCTGGTTGTGCCATGGTTAAGAGCTACAGCTGCTAACCAAAAGGTCAGCAATTCAAATCCACCAGCTGCTCCTTGGAAACCCTATGGAGCAGTTCTACTCTGTCCTGTAGGGTCACTGAGTCAGAATCAACTCAACAGCAACAGGTTTGGTTTTTTAATCTGCCAGATACTATAAAGATTTTATGTAAATTAACACATTTGATCCTCACAACTCTATGAGATACTTTTATCATCCCCAATTTACTAATTAAAAAATTGTGGTATACACCAGACTTAGTGGTCCCACTGAGACTAGAAGGACCCCAGAGGTCTGGGTCCCCAGACCTTCTGTTAGTCCAAGACAGGAACCATTCCCAAAGCCAACTCTTCAGACAGGTATTGGACTGGACTATGGGATAGAAAATGATACTGGTGAAGAGTAAGCTCCTTGGATCACGTAGACATGTGAGACTGTGGGCAGCTCCTGTCTGGAGAAGAGGCGAGAGGGCAGAGGGGGGCAGAAGCTGGCCAAATGGACACGAAAATAGAAGGAGTGTGCTGTCTCATTAGAGGGGGAGCAACTGGGAGTATATAAATTTTTGTATGAGAGACTGACTTGGTTTGTAAACTTTCACTTAAAGCACAATAAAAAAAAAAAAAACAACTGAGGTATAAAAAGGTTAAATAGCTTGCCCAAGGCCACACCCAGAAAATGACAGAGCTGTCATTTAGTATTACAGATTCAAATCCAACCCAATTTGACCAAGGCCAATGTTCTTAACCACTACAATATATACTGACCTCTGCACTTCTCCTTTCTGCCTATGTCACACAATTTCACTCCTACATATAATTCAAGAGCCATACACCCAATTATTTCTGAATTTTCCAGAAAAATCTCTAAATCGGCCTTTCTCCAAATATGCTTTTAAAAAAACTGTTGCCGGCGAGTCAATTACAATTCACAGAGACCCTATAGGACAGAGTAGAACTGTCCCATAGGGTTTCCAAGGAATGGCTGGTGGATTCAAACTGCTGACCTTTTGGTGAACAGCTGAGCTCTTAACCATATGAAAGGGATTCAATAAAAAATTTTTTTATACTTTTTCTGTCCTAAGACTAAATAAAGATCCTGACAGTAACGGTGAATTTGTTCAGAGTTCCTTCCTACTAACTTTAGATTCAAGATTACTTTAGGCCAAATGAAATTTAAATTGTTATTAGTATCTTGGTGTCCAAGTAAGATTTTAACTTGTACAATTTTTAAGAGTATGATTCTCTTCACTACTTACCTAATATAGTTCAAACTACCAGTATTTATTGAGTGCCAACTACTAAAAAGTACAGTATTTTTCAGGCTCAGCTAGGACATGTAAACTACCTGGGGTCTACTGAATACTCACCCCCACATCTCAGGGTGGGAAGAAGCATGTGGGTGGCAATGTAGTAGTAGTTCACAATGGTTTTAATCTGCATTGCCCTGATGGCTAAAGATATTGAGCATCTATTCATGTCTTATTTGCATTTATAGATCTTCTTTGATGATGTAACTATTGAAATGTTTTGCCCATTATTTTATTAGGTTGTTGTTGCCGTTGTTAGCTGCCTTTGAGCCGGTTCTGACTCATAGTGACCCTATGTACAAAACACTGCCCTGTCCTGTGCCATCCTCACAATTGTTGCTCTGTTTGAGCCCATTACTGCAGCCACTGTGTCAATCCATCTCATTCAGGGTCTTCCTCTTTTTCGCCCACCCTCTACTTTACCAAGCATGGTGTCCTTCCCCAGGGACTGGTCCTTCCTGGTCCAAAGTACATGAGACAAAGCTTCTCGGATTATTTGCTCAGCATACAGACTGAGTAAGTATGGTGAAAGGATACAACCCTGAAATACACCTTTCCTGATTTTAAACCACACAGTATTCCCTTGTTCTGTTCAACTACTGCCTCTTGGTCTCTGTACAGGTTCTGCATGAGCATAATTAAGTTCTGGAATTCCCATTCTTCGCAAGTTATCCATAACTTGTTATGATCCAAAC
The DNA here is from genome assembly GCF_030014295.1 of Loxodonta africana. NCBI lineage: Eukaryota > Metazoa > Chordata > Mammalia > Proboscidea > Elephantidae > Loxodonta > Loxodonta africana. The sequence goes on from NC_087357.1 coordinate 32,665,544, forward strand.
AGTTGAGTGCCTCTGCACAGTCAATAAAACACATGTACCCCAGATGACATGGCCCTGAACTCTCTTCGCCCAAAACTAAAGCCATTCCCAAAGCCAACTGTTCAAACAAAGATTAGACTGGACTATAAGACATAAGCTGATACTGGTGAAGAGTGTGCTTCTTAGGTCAAATAGATACATGAGACGAAATGGGCAGCTTCTATCTGGAGGCAAGATGAGAAGGCAGAAACAAGAGATGATTGAACAGACATGGGAAATACAGGGTGGACAGGAAGACTGTGCTGTCACATTACAGGGAGAGCAACTAGGGTCACAGAATAATGTGTGTGTAAGTTTTTGTATGAGAAGCTGACTTGAATTGTAAACTTTCACTTAAAGCACAAAAAAAAAAAAAAAGAGAGAGAGAAATACTAACCCACACACACACACACACACAAAAACCCACAGGTAAACATTTTTCTGGTATTCTCTGCTTTCAGCCAAGATTCATCCGACATCAGCAATGATATTCCTCATTCCTAATCCTCTTTTGAATCTGGCTTGAATTTCTGGCAGTTCCCAGTTTGCCAGTTGATGTACTGCTGCAACTGTTTCTGAATTATCTTCTTGTCTAAGAAGTCTTTGCCTAACCCAAAGTCACAAAGAGTTTTTTTCTCCCACGTGTTCTTCTATTAGTTTTATGATTTTAATTCTTACATTTAGGTCTATGATCCATTTTGAGTTAATTTTTGTATATGGTGTGATGTAAAGGCTGAGGTTCATTTTTTTGCATATGGATGTCCAGTTGTTCCAGCACTATTTGTTAAAAAGATTGAAATCAACGGATTTTAATATAACAAAGTACAAAAAGTTCGTTGATACAATTTCAGATTATACACTACAACTAACCTTCAAAAAATTACAATCACCTGAAAAGACTATTAAAATGTCCCTCCCTTTGCATCTGTGAAAGGCCAGATTTTCTTCATTTCAACCAAAACAACACATCAGAACAGACTGAATGCAGAAGCAGATATGAGTGTCTGGCTGCCTTTTATTAATCTGGAAATTTAAAAGATTTCCAAAAATATTACATGCCAGTCTTCTTTAAATTTTTTCATTTCAGAATAGTTTTTTTTTTTTCATTTTCATGAAAAATGTTATTTGTATTAATGAGTATTGAAGTTATTTTAAAATAAATTAATAAGTTAAGATTTCAATTTTTTCTGTTTTAAGTACAGTACATATCAATAAATATAACTCACATTTGAGTTCCTCAATAAATTTTAAGAGTGTAAAGTCAAAAAGTTTAAGAATCACTATTCAAGACTGCCATCATCTCTCTGTTCAGTTACTGAAATTATCCTTTTTATAGCCAGAGTAATACATCTAAATGCAAATCTGATCAGGTCACCCAAACCAAACCAAATCCATTGCTGTCAAGTTGATTCCAACTCATACCAACCCTACAGGACAGAGCAGAACTGCCTCATAGTGTTTCCAATGCTGTAAATCTTTATGGAAGCAGACTGCCACATCTTTCTTCTGCAGAGTGGCTGGTGGGTTTCAGCCATCATTCGGTTAGCAGCTGGGTGCTTTAACCACTGCACCACAATCCTTTCAATGGCTTGCCCCTCTTCTTAAGATAAAGACTAAACTTTCGATGGTCCACAAGTCCTGAGTGATCAATCCTCCCCAGTTTTCTCTCACTCAGGTCTCCCCTTTCTCCTCATTCTATGTAATCTAGTTATAGAAATCAGGTTTCAAATGCTCCAAGCCCCCCCTAACTTCAGGGCCCATTTCCTTCATAGCACTTAGCACTTCCGGAGATTATATTTCTAGGATTATGTGATTTAATATTTCTCTCTCATTTCACAGTAGAGTATAAATATAATAATCATACATGTTAACTATTAGATAAAATTCTGCTTATATATTTGTATATGCATTTTTCTAAGATTAATAGTTCTCATCATATCCTCAAAGAAGTCTATGACCCCCCAAAAGTTAAAGAAAACCATTACGCTAGAATGGTTAAAAAAAAAAAAGCCCTTGGAGTCCCTGGGTGGTGCAAATGATCAAGCATTGGGCTACAAACTGAAAGGATGGCAGTTTAGACCGCTCCAAAGCACCTCAGAAGAAAGGCCTGGCGATCTGCTTCTGAGAGGTCAAAGCCATGAAAACCCTACGGAGCCCAGTTCTACTCTGAGACACATGGGGTCGCCATGAGTCAGAGTCGACTCAATGGCAACTTGCTTTTTGTTGTTGTTGTTTGTCTGTCTTTAGAGCAGAAACCTTATATCAGTATTACATATTAAAAAATATAAGGTATTTCATTTTTTGAAAAAAATTGATACCCTCTAGGTATCAATATTCTTTAACAATAACTGTAATAATGCTAATGATGATGATAAAAGCAGCAGCAATTTACTGCATGCTGTTACTATAGTCTTCAGTTACAGATAAGGCAGATGAGGCTCAGGGAGGTGAAATGCCTTGCTCGACATCACACCGCTAGTGGCAGAGCAAGTATGCAGCCCTGGACTTAACTGATTCCAAAGCCGACATGCTTTACTACATTGTCTCTCATAGTATAAGCAAAGGAAGTTTAATACTAAATTTTGCAAAGGACAAATGGAAATCTCCAGTATTATTATCACTAAAATGGTATCACTGAAGCCTAGCAATTGTTAGCACATTGCAGGAGTACAGAATACTTTAAAAAAACCAGTTGCTGTCAAGTTGTTCTGACTCACAACCACATGTGTATCAGAGTAGAAATGTGCTCCATAGGGTTTTCTGTGGCTGATTTTGGGGGAAGTAGATTGCCAGGGCTTTCTTCTGAGGCACCTCTTGGTGGACATAAGCCTCCAACTTTTCAGTTGGCATCTGAGAGCATTAACTATTTGCACCACCCAGGGACTCCATGGAATACTTAAGTTCCCCTTGTTTAACTAAGACTTAATCATAAGCATTCTGACGCTTGCTTACAGCTTGCCTTTGAAACTCTTCCAACTAGATGAACTACGTATGTTTAAAAAAAAAAAAAAGGTAATTTATTGTGTATTACAATCAAATGCTAACCATAAATCTCAAATACCTGAGGTGGATAGAAAATACTTTTGCCAAGAATACCACCATATATGTTACCCCTAATTCATAAGCAATGGGCATCATTTTCTTGTAATTTCCTCTACAAATTTTCCATTCCTTGTCCAGGCACTGATCTAATGGCTTCTAAGAAAGGCTGAAGGAAGTCAGAATCTGTTGGTCCATGCAAAACCAGCTCAAGCTGGTCTCAAGCTGATACTGCACCCAAAGGTCTTACAGGCCTTTCCACCTTGAAACTAGACACATTAACCAAGATATAAATAAAAATATAGTTATAAAATAAGATACGGTAACCAAAAGACATTCTGAAAAGAGCACTTTATATTTTTAATAATCATAAGAAAATATAAGATGTTCAAGCAACTAATTGTAATTAATGAATTACATTAAATGGCTTTATGTAGCTCCAGAGCAAACATTAGATACTGAATGCTGTTTATTGAGAATGCTTTAAAATTCATTATTATACTTTTGCTAGATCTGAAAGCCAATGGTCAAGTTGTGCTATGTCAATTTTAGGAAACCAATTATAACAAAACTGTCTTAAGAGTGGACCAGTCTGGATCTACATTGAAAATTAATCATTAAAAGAGTACTGGATCATGTGAAATATAGGCAATTATAAAGAAGAAAAGATGAACATAAGTAAAGCATGAGAAAGGAGAGGAACACACTTATGAATTAGACACACACTAATGCCCGCAAATAACCCACAGAGACAGAGAAAGTACCTGGAAAGCTGTGAGTGCGCCAGTCCCTGGGTTATACAGGCATCGCAGCGAAGGCATGCTGTCCGCCAGGCTGGAGCAGCCCAGCCACAGAGACCTGGGCATAGAGCACTGCAGAGAGAGGACAACTATGAGATGGGACAGTATGAGACAGGATGGCACAGATTACAGGAACTATCAAGGCTTAGCTGAAACACGTTAGCCCAGTTGCAGCTGGCCTTTATGATAGAAATATCTTGAAGAAACCTACTACTTACTGGTTCTAATCCCACAGAAACTCAAAGGGGGCACTAGTGGCCAAAAAGTAAGAAAAGAAAAAAGGTAACAAGCCAAAAAGCCGCATACTTAATAAAAAAATCTTTGTCCCTGTTCTTCTGTGTATGAGTTTAAAGGAAATTTACTCCTTAATCCAATTAATTATTTTCCTCTATACACCTCAACTCATCTCCCGTACATTTACCACAGAATGAAATATGTACACTAAGTAGAAAGGGAAATCACTCATGGTAGTATTTTAACATTGCAAATCGTAATTTAGAAAACAAAATACCACAGGAAAAATAGGTTTTATTAGAAGGTGGGGAGAAGGAAAAGAAAGTACTGTACCCCCAAGACTTTGACAGCAACCAACTCTGCACAGTTTGCCTATGTTTTATTATCTTGTTGGACTGCTATTCATTAACCAAAATCAACAGTTACCATAGCAGCTGCCTCTTCATCTTTCCAGATGGATTAAAGGAATGGGGAAGGCCAGAAAGTGCCCAAACAGAAGGGAACACCACCACTACCACCACAAAGAGAGAGAGAGAGAGCAAGAAACCCAGAAAGCCACTGGTATTAAAACCTCTTAACCAAATAAAAGCATGTACGAGTGTAAATACACACATAGTGTATTCAGTAACCAAAAAAAGGTAGAAATTATGAATTCTAGTAAGACTAAACAATACCAAGGTTATTGCTCCTATTGCTTTATAAAAGACTATGTCTTTTAGAACAGCTTTTACATTTTTTCATGTTTTTATAAAAGTATCCCAGGCTGAACTTCTGTCCATCAACCTGAGTGCTATCACCGTCCAATAATAGCTAAAAACCTAAATCACTGCACATATAAAAACAAGCAAATATATTTCAAGATATAACAGTAAGTACACATAATACTAAACTTTAAATTATGTTTTGAAGTATTTAATATCAACATGGGCTTTTTGTCTTCTTAAAACACTCTAGTTACAGGAGTCAGTATTATGAAGTAAAACATGGTATTCATTGTTCACACTATCTATAATTGATATACAGATAGTGTGTTGCAAAGGACTTCAAAAGATGATCTGATCCAGACCTCTGCTGTCAAGATCATTATCTTCATTTTACAATTGATGCAAATGGTGCTCAGGACAAATTAAGTGGGGAGTAGACCCATGGCCTATTGTTTCCTAGTGCAGAATCCTACCCCCTGTCCGTGCATCCCTAGATCATAAAGCGGAGAAATCAGACTTCAAAGAAGGGTACCTGCTGCAGGCACCACTGGATAACATGTCACACAAAACAGCTAAACTTCTCTCAACTAATATAGTAATCTCCTAATTTTGTTCACTGTTCCCAGTGTTTCTTCTCAAGCTACAATTCATTTTACAAACAGCAGTTAAACAGAATAAATAACTGTCTTCACTTTCTATTATCCGGTCATGTTCTAGTCAGTAATTCATAATGGTCCCTAGGTCTACTGCATGAAATCCAAGCAATCAGTGTGACCCTTCCTCGCTGCCTACATCAACGCACCACATTCACTATCCTTCCAACTGGCCCTGGCACTCTAGCTAATTAACTAGCTTGATAAGCCAAATCAAACCTGTTGCCGTCGTCGTCATCCAGTTGATTCTGAATCATAGCGACCCTACAGGACACAGCAGAATTGCCCCACAGGGTCCCAAGGAGTGGCTGGTGGATTCAAACTGCCAATCTTTTGGTTAGCAGCTGAGCTCTTAACCGCCGCACTACCTGATATTTTGTTCAAATACCAGTCTTACTGCTATGCCTTTGAACTTATAATTCCCTTCACCCTCTCCCCCTGCCAATCCACATCTACCTGTTACCTCTAGCCCAAAACCCGCTGCTGCTCAGTCAATTCCAACTTATAGCGACCCTATACGACAGGGTAGAACAACCCCATAGGGTTTCCAAGGAGCAGCTGGTAGATTCAAACCACCGACATTTTGGTTAACTGCCGTGGCTATCAACCACTGTGCCACCAGGACTCCTCTACCTCTATAAAAAAAAAAAAATTTTTTTGTTCCTTAGAATTATTTATACTAATTTCATTTTAGTCTCTTTCGGTAGTTCTCAGTGGCAGAGATTCTAATACTGTAAGGAATGGGCAATGGAGAGGACAGGATAAAAAAAAAAAGCTTCTTTCCCCTTCAGAGCCACCATTTTACTCAAATTACTGCTGTACATGGGAAGCATCAAGAATGTTTTGTTAAAATAATTTTTGTAAGTGAATGATATTAAAAAATTTTAAGTCTTATGTCTTAGTCATCATTCAACAAGTATTTATGGAGCGCCTTCCTTGTATAGGCACTGTTCTAGACACTAGGGACAGAAAAATGAACAAAAGAGACAATAATCCCTGTCTTCATGGAACTTACATTCTAAGAGTGACATTCTCTTAACTTTTAATTCTTCTATATTAAAAACCCTTAATCTAAAACAAACTTGTGAGTTTCTCTACTTAATGACAGACACAGCAGTCAAAGAAGAAAGTCTCATACAGTCACTCTGAAGGAGGGACTGAATTTGAGGAAAATGGGGAAGAGATAAAAGAGTTGAGAGTAAATAAAAAGGGAGCATGAGAACACGGAAAAGAATGGAGGACAATGGAAAAGATACTGGAAGACAGGTTGTCACTTCTCCCCCTTCCCTTCAAAAGAGGTGGCTCATATGCTTCTAGTCACACTGAAGCCACCCATATGTTGTATGGCACAGGTGGGTCTTCCATAAAGTGCAAAATCTGTGTATTTATTTGCATTTGTGAATATGTTCTTTGGTAGGTCTTTTAAGGTATCCCTCTTCTGAATGTTTTGTCTCCTCCATTGTATATAATTACCTGTGTATTACTTGATGAATTATTACAACTTCCCTTATTGTTACTCATTCTAATGTTCTAATGCTCCTCCTCATTCATTCACCCCATCTTCTATAAAGATTCCTAACAACTAAGTATTTGAAAGGGCTTATCCCATCCCCTTAAACTAAAATTCCAAAATAAAATTATAATCAATAATGAGCTGCATACACCCAAGAAAGCAACTAGATATACCAGTGTGATTTCCAAATAGCTTTAAATTGCAAACACCACACAGAGGATGCATTCCCGATTATTACAAGACAATTGGTGTGGGTATGAAAATTGCGATTGGATATAGTCAGATCTGCACATTACCATAAGATTTTATATATTATAGCTCAATTTAAAAACTAATTTTCAAATTGGTTTGTATTGTAACAATTACTCTTACTTATACTGGTAAATGCCACTTAAACACTGAGAAAAAAATCTAATAAAAAATAAATGGAATAACTTTTATCCTACCTCTTTCCTTCTATCTTCACGTTTAGGAACATTTTCTAAGCGAAGGGGAAAATCAAAGGAAATTTGGGCAGTAAGTAACAGAAAGAACTGGAATGCAAACCTGATTACTATTTGTACGCATTTTATATATTTCAGGACCATCCTGATTGGTCAGTTTCTGACAGAGCTGTAAGAGTTTTTTCTGACCTTCAACATTTGATAAATAATGCCCTTGAAATTTTATCTTTAAAATATCAGAAGAACACACAGTTTTCTACTTAAAGTTTGGGCTGCCCTTGTTATTTCTCCTTGCAAATTATATTTAAATTCCTAATATTTTCATTAAAAAAAAGGAGGTTCTAAACTCAGCTGCAACTCAGCAAATACATTCTTGCATTTAAATATTTAACTTCTATTAACTGTTAAAGAACTTGTGAATGGCCTATTCCTTGGGTGCTTCTTACATGCGATATCAAAAGCTGTAACAGAGTTTAGTTAATAGATGTGTATCCATCCTACACAAATCCTGCCCTGCATGGTACATATGTTTCTTCAGATCATTTCCCATCCCACAAAGACTTGATGTTTTGCCACTAATCTTACCCCAGCTGACTCTCCTTTAAAAAAAATAGTCTAAGACTATAATAATGTACAACAACTGAAGTTCTGCAATTGAAAGAGTTCACCAGCTTTTAAAAAGCATACACATTAAAAAAAAAAAAAAGCCTGAACATGTTCTCTACTACTTGAAGGAATCAAAAAAAAAAAAAAAAAAAGACTGAAATGTTGCAACAAAGGGCCTCAGGGCCTCCGACGACGCATCAAGTATACAGTACCTAATGCCCATCAGGTTCAACAGCACAAATTCATTTACACAGAGAACACTGTAAACCTCAGCTCTTCCCCACCTGGCTGCCTGGTGTAGTGTCACAGATCCTCTTCACTCAGAGAAAGGGCCCTGCAGGCAAAGGGCTGCCTCAGCATTTACTATATAAAAGCTGAATGACAAAAATCTCCTAAACTCAGGTCCCTGTTGGTCAACTTCTAGGAGTAATAGAAGCTATAATAATCAACAATAAAAAGATTGCTGCATAGAGAGTTTATGTATCCTTAAGCCATGGAATAGAAGAATTCCCTTTTCGCTACTATATCAACTGTAAAATTCAGGCCAAGAGAACTAGAGTATTCCACAGGCCGTGTAATACATTGACTCCATCTATACAAATTCAGTGATTGCCTCTTAAGAATCCCCAGAGTTGACTCCAAAAATGAAACTCCTACCACACTGAATAATTATATTTGCCTAGCCTTACTGAACAAGGTTATGGTAAAACTAAAATAAGGTTCCAAAAATTGCAAAGTGGAGGGATAGCAGTAGGGGGGTGGGGGGATGGGTGGAGGAAGAGGCAGCGGGAAAGTAAAGTGACATCATTACCAAGAACAGGTTTCCATGAATGCTACTTGCATTTTAAAATGTTCTGGAAAGCCATTATAAACTGTAGACCATGGAATCAATAAATTTATCCATCAATCAAATATTCATTGTTCATTACCAGAGTGGACACAGGCAGAGTACAAGGAAAAGAGAACTAAAATTTATTAGGCATAAATCATTTGCCAGACACTGTGCTAAATCCATTGAATACATTATTCCACTTAATCATTACAACCCTGCCAAAGAGTTATTCATATTCTCACTTTAACAGGAGAGTAAACTCAAGTTCAGGGATGCTACAATGACTAAGTGGCAATGCCAGAAATGGGACCCCGATGTACTTGACTCCAAAATCAACAGACTCACCAATACAGAGATCTGCTCTCAACTAATTTACACTCTATTTAGGGAGATAAATTAACAGAAATACTAGTAACTACAAGAAAAAACATAATAATGTGCTTAACTATGTTATTTACACTATAGCTGCTATACAACACCCAGTGCCATCGAGTCGATTCCGACAGCATAGCTGCTATATAAGCTTAGTTAAAATTCCTCATTTTTAAAAAAGTTCAGATACAGGCTTTAATTTTATTGTAGCACTTGTTACTTGTCAACTACTTACACATTTGTCTCTTCTACCAGGCTACATTCCTTAGAGATACACTCTATGTCTTAATCCTTTTTTAACTCCATAATAAATCATAATATCATATATTATGCTTAGTGGATGCATAATAAATGCATCATAATAGATGCTTGATAAATATGTGCTTAATGGCAAGAGAACAATAAAATCTATGTATCAAAGCAAAGCAAAGTAAGCAATATGCCTACGGAATAGTGAGAATAACGACAAAATAATACTCACTGGTTACTTTACTGACACAGATCTGACTGGAAGGTACATGTTGGATAGCACAAACAAAACAAGACATATAAGTGGTATAAGGTATTAACAGCTTCTAAAAGCTCTTTCACAATTCATTATCTTCTTTACATGTATAATAAACTAGTAAGGCAAATAACCCCAAAAGTTAAAGGGTACCTAAAAATAAAAACCAGTTGCCATCAAAGCTGATTCCAACTCACAGCAACCCCATGGTGTTACGAGAGTAGAGCTGTGCTGCATAGGGTTTACAATAGCTGCTTTTTCAAAGCAGATGCCAGGCCTTTCTTCCAAGGCACACATGGGTAGACTTGAACTCCAATCTTTTGGTTGGCCATAAGCATGTTTCATCATTTACACCACCAAGGGACTCCTGATGGACACCTGTTGTTAGGTGCTGTCAAGTCAGCTCTGACTCATAGTAGCCCTAGGTAAAACAGAAGGGAATGAACACTGGCCAGTCCAATGCCATCCTCACAATCATTGCTATCCTTGAGCACAGGTTGCTGTCTTCCAAACTTCTCGGCATAAATGAGATGAGTAAGCACCTCCAGCACTGCATCCGTTTGCTGAAACATCTCAATTGGTATTCCATCAGTTCCTGCAGCGTTGCTTTTCACCAGTGTTTTCAGTGCAGCTTGGACTTCTTCCTTCAATACCATCAGTTCTTGATCATATGCTACCTCCTGAAACGGTTGAACATCGACCAATTCTTTTTGGTACAGTGACTCTGTGTATTCCTTCCTTCTTCTTTTGATGCTTCCTGCACTGTTCAGTATTTTGCCCATAGAATCCTTCAATACTGCAACTCGAGGCTTGAATTTTTTCTTCAGTTCTTTCAGCTTGAGAAATGACAAACATGTTTTTCCTTTTTGGTTTTCTAACTCCAAGGCTTTGCACATTTCATTATAATACTTTACTTTGTCTTCTTCAGCCGCCTTTGAAATCTGCTGTTCAGCTCTTTTACGCCTTCATTTCTTCCTTTCCCTTTAGCTATTCTACATTCAAGAGCAATTTTCAGTCTCTTATGATGTCTATTGGTCTTTTCTTTCTTTCCTGTCTCTATAATAACCTTTTTGCTTTCTCATGTATGATATCCTTGATGTCATCCCACAACTCGTCTGGTCTTTCGTCATTAGTGTTCAGTGCATCAAGGCTATTCTTGAGATGGTCTCTAAATTCAGGTGGGATATACTTGAGGTCATACTTTGGGTTTCAGGGACCTACTCTAATTTTCTTCAGCTTCAGCCTAAACTTACCTATGAGCAATTGATGGTCTGTCCTGCTGTCAGCCCCTAGCCTTGTTCTGACTAATGATATTGAACTTCTCCACTGTCTCTTTCCACAGATGTAGTAGACTTGATTCCTGTGTATTCCATCTGTTGAGGTCCATATGTAGAGCTGCCAATTATGTTGTTGAAAAAGGCATTTGCAATGAAGAAGTCACTGATCTTGCAAAATTCTACCATGTGATCTCTGGCATTGTTTCTATCACCCAGGCCAAATTTCTGTTTCCTACTTTCGCATTCCAATTACCAGTGATTACATGTTTGATCAATTTCAGACAGCAGAAGTTGGTAAAAATCTTCAATTTCTTCATCTTTGGTCTTAGCGGTTGGTGTGTAAATGTGAATAATAGTTGTATTAATTAGTCTTCCTTGTAAGTGGATGAATATTATCCTATCAATGACAGCGTTGTACTTCAGGATAAATCTTGAAATGTTCTTTTTGATGATGAACATGATGCCATTTGTCTTCAATATGTCATTCCCAGCATAGTAGACCATGTGGTTGTCTGATTCAAAATGGCCAATACCAGTCCATTTCAGCTCATTAATGCCTAGGATATCAATCTTTATGTGCTCCATTTCATTTTTGATGACTTCCAATTTTCCTGGATTCATGCTTCATACATTCCAGGTACTGATTATTAATGGATGTTTGCAGCTGCTTCTTCTCATTTTGAGTCATGCCATATTAGCAAATGAAGGTTCCAAAAGCTTTACCCCATCCACATCATTAAGGTAGACTCCACTTTGAGGAGGCAGCTCTTCCTCAGTCATATTTGGAGTGCCTTCCAACCTGAGGGGCTCATCTCCCAGCACTGTATCAGACAATGTTCTGCTGCTATTCATAAGATTTTCACTGGTGAATTTTTTCAGAAGTAGACCGCCAGGTCCTTCTTCCTAGTCTGGAAGCTCTGCGGAAACCTGTCCACCATGGATGACCCTGCTGGTATTTGAAATACTGGTGGCATAACTTCCACCATCATAGCAACATGCAAGCCACCTCAGTATGACACACTGAAAGATAAGTGGTGGGATGGCTACCTTCTAAGTGGCAAAGATGAGATTCAAAACCACGTATTCTGACTACCCAGGACAGTCCCACATAAAAAATGGCCCTTAAAAAATCTGACATGAAGTTAACTCCATTATTAAGAAATGGAAAGCAAAGTGTGAGAATGAGTACACAACTTGAAGAATGTAATCGGTGTCACTGAGTTGTACATGCAGAAACTGTTGAATTGGTGCATGTTCTGCTGTGTATATTCTCAACAACAACAAAAAATAAATTATATATTAAAAAACAAAGAAAGGAGGAGCCAAAGCAAAGGTATGGGGAGGAGGTGGGGGGGCCCACTGGATTAACTATAGAAAAGGAAGCCAGTTCAAGAGGCTATTGTAATCATCGAGGTAATGGCTGTTAAGAAGACAAACGTACGTCAAAAGAAGAATCAACAGCACTTAATGACTCGTTATAAGAAGAAAAACGTTAAGTCAGAAAAAACTCCAATATAGAATGATATTGATAGATTCAGGTAAACTGAAAATCAGTTCGAAAGAGAGGAGGAAGATAGGTTCAGGAATAATAAATTTGATATGATAATAAACCTCCAGTATGTCAGTAAAATTATGGCATGAAAGCTTGGGTATAAACCTGTAATGAATGATTTTTACACAGAGTTATTGGGAGTCATTGGCTTCTGTATAGCCTGTGATGCACTAGGTTAAAAGGATTTGCTACAAAAATACCAGTGAGGTGTGTTTTTTTTTTTCTTAATTAAAATTTAATTTATTCCTTTTGTTCTCCCCCTTCCCTACCTAAACAATTCAGTATAACAGCCATTAGGTTGGACTAAAAAAGTACACATCAGGTTGAGTGGCTTTTGGAGGCTGAGTGAGTTGAGAAGGGTGTCCCTGAGGGGAGAAGGGCCTGACATCAAGTGTTGTAGCCCAAGTAAGATGAGGGGAAAAAATTTTGTCTGAATGCTGTGTGATTCCAACTACATGACATTACGGAAAAGGCAAAACTACAGAGACGGTAAAAAGATCAGTGGTTGCCAGGAGATCAGGAAGAGGAGGGATGAAGAAGAAGAACACAAGGGGTTTTTAGGACAGTGAAACTATAATGGTGGATACTTGACAATAATGGTGGATACCTGACATTATGCAATTGTCAAAACCAATAGAACCATACAACGCAAAGAGTGAAACCTAATCTAAACTATAAACTTTAGTTAATAATAATATAACAACAACAGTTGATCAGTTGTAACAAATGTACCATATCAATGTAAAATGTAAGTAACGGGAAACAGTGATGGGGGAATATATGGGAACTCTCTGTATATTCTGCTCAATTTTTGTATAAACCTGAACTGCTCTAAAAAATTAAGTCACTTAAAAAAAAAAACAGAAGGCCAGCGTAGCAGGGGTCAGGGTTTGGGGATCATGGTTTCAGGGGACATCTAAGTCAATTGGCATAATAAAATCTATTAAGAAAACATTCTGCATCCCACTTTGGAGAGCTCCATCTGGGTCTTGAACAGTAGCAAGCAGCCATCTAAGATGCATCAATTGGTCTCAACCCACCTGGATCAAAGGAGAATGAAGAACACCAAGGACACAAGATAATTAGGAGCCCAAGACACAGAAAGGGCCACATAAACCAGTGACTACATCACCCTGAGATGAGAAGAACTAGATGGTACCCAGCTACAACCGATGACTGCCCTGACAGGGAACACAACAGAGAACCTCTGAGGGAGCAGGAGAGCAGTGGGATGCAGACCCCAAATTCTCATATAAGACCAGACTTAATGGTCGACTGAGATTAGAAGGACCCCAGTGGTCATGGCTCCCAGACCTTCTGTTGGCCTAGGACAGGAACCATTCCCAAAGCCAACTCTTCAGACAGGGATTGGACTTGGACAATGGGTTGGAGAGGGATGCTGGTGAGGAGTGAGCTTCTTGGATCAGGTGGACACTTGAGACTGTGTTGGCATCTCCTCCCTGGAGGGCAGATGAGAGAGTAGAGGGGGTTAGGAGCTGGCGAAATGGACACGAAAAGAGAGTGTAGAGGGAGAGAGCGGGCTGTCTCATTAGGGGGAGAGCAATTGGAGTATGTCGCAAGGTGTATATAAGTTTTTGTGTGAAAGACTGACTTGATTTGTAAACTTTCATTTAAAGCACAATAAAAACTTAAAAACAAAAACAAGAGTGCTAATTTAAAGTACAGTTTAGTAAGTAAAAAATGCATGGTAATCATTAAAAGGAAAAAAGAATTAATGTATAAATAACACCCTAACAGAAGAGAAAATGAAATGATAGGAAAATAGATGACTAATCCTAAATAACGCAGTAAAGAATAAAAAAAAGAAATAGATGAAAAAAAATTCTAACTAAACACTGGTAATTAAAATTTGTGTGTATCAGAACTAGGCAAACTGAGAACTTCCAGCACAATAAAATAGAAATTTCAATTAAAAAACAAACATTAAAATTCTACTTCTATCATAAGGAAACCCTTGTAGTGTAGTAGTTAAGTGCCACAGGCTGCTAACCAAGAGGTCGGCAGTTCGAATCCACCAGGTGTTCCTTGGAAACTCTATGGTGCCATTCTACTGTGTCCTATAGGGTCGCTGAGTCGGAATCGACTCCACAGCAGTGGGTTTGGTTTTTGGTATCATAAGGGAGTAACTAGTATCAAACTTGCCCTCCCACAAAATATGTGAAATGTATACTTTAAAACACTGGACAACAGGCACTGCCTGACTGTAATCCCTGAGAGACATGAAACAAATGAGGTAACCCTTAAAGTTGTCTGAGTTTTCTACCTGGAGGCACTTTCCAGTCTGCAGTACAAGAAAGGGTAACCCACACAGAGCACAATAGGATCACAGAGTTAAGGAAACAAGAGAATTTCGGAAGGCTGAAAAGTAGAACTGATGAAGCAGAATATCAGAGACAGAGTTATATAGAAGAAGGCTCCAGATGTCTGCACAGGGTGAAACTCTACAAGGTCAGGCAAAGAACTACTAGGGAGCTATAATCTCAACAACTCCCAGAACCCATACATTGCTGGAAGACTGTTCTGATCAACCAGGGTGCAAAGACCTAATTGAACACTGGGAACATTCAGCAGAAGCCCAAGAAATCTCACACCTTAGTTGTAAGAATGAACTACAGTAGAAAAAAGGCTACACTAAACCTGTCCTATAAAGCTTAAAATCAAGTCACAAAAGCACCAAGAAAACAACTGTCAGACAAAATAAAGATTCTTTTGAAAGACAACAAAAATACAGATATTCAACAATGTAGCATTCACAGTGTCCAGCATCCAGTCTGAAATTACTAAAAAAGCAGTAAAATGTGACCCACAATCATGATGAGTATCCGTCAACAGAAGTAGACCCAGAAATAACATGGATTTGGAATTGACAAAAACATTAAAATAGCTATTATAACATGATGAAGAGAGAACTACAGGATATTTTTTTTAATTTAAATTAAACTTCTAGAAAAGAAAAATATGTCTAAAATGGTAATTTAATTAGATGGAATTAACAGCAGATTAGACATTACAATCAATGAACTTGAAGAAACAGCAATACCAAAAATGAAGCACTAACAAGAAAAATACTGGAAAGAAATTTGAACAGAGCCTCAGTAACCTGTGGGATATTATCAAGTTGTCTCTAACATACACATAATTGGAGTCTCCCAGGAAAGAAGACGGGGGGGGGGGGGGCAGGTGAACAAAAATATATATTTACAAATATATTCTGAAAATGATTACAGATGGAATCTTCAATGTATACAAAATATGAAAAGTGCCAGAAATGTAAAAACATGGGTAAATATAAAAGGATTTTCTAATTTTTAATTTTCTTTTAAAAGACAACAATAACACAAAGGACAGAAGGAAGAAGTGGAAATACATTGTGCGCAAAGTGGAATATTTTAAGGAAGACTGTAATAAGTTAAACATGCATACTGTAATCTATAGAGTAATCGCTAAAACAAAACAAAGGTACTCGATGAGCCAAGAGGAGATAAAATGATATATTAATATGTAATTATTCCAAAATAAGGCAGAAAAAAAGAACAGATAGAACGAATAACAAAATGGTAGATTTAAACTTAACCATACCAATAATTACACTAAATGTAAATGGTGTAAACCTATTCTGTATAATATGGTAACTAATAGTCACGTGTGGCTATTGAACACTTGAATGGTGGCTAGTTCAAATTGAGGTGTGCTGTAACTGGAAATGTAAACCGAAGCACAATGAGACACCACTTCACACCCAAGAGGACTGCTAGAATCAACAAGTCAGATAATAACAAATGTTGGAGAGGATGTGGAGAAATCAGAATTCTTAATCACTGCAGGGAGTGAGTGGAGAGGTATATAAAACAGTGCAGCCACTTTGGAAAACACTTTGACAGTTCCTGAAAAGGTTAAACATAGGGCTAATATATGATCCAAAAATTACACATCTAAGTAGACACCCAAGAGAAATGAAAACATATGTTCACATAAAAATATGTGCATAAATGTTCATAGTAGCATTATTCAGAATAGCCCAAAAGTGGAAATAATCCAAGTGTCCATCAACAGATAAACAGATAAAACACAGTACATACATATAATGAAATACTGCTCAGCCATAAAGAGAAATGAAGTCCTGATATATGCTCCAACATGATGAACCTTGAAAACATTATGAGTGAAATGTCAGTCACAAAAGGACATATTGTGTGATCCCACTTATATGAAATATCTAAAATAGGCAACTGTATAAATACCAAAGTTTATTAGTGGTTACGAGGGGAGAGAACTACAGGATATTTTTTTAAATTTAAATTAAACTTTTGTGACTGACATTTCACTCATAATGTTTTCAAGGGGTGGGAGGGAGGGGGAAAGAGGGAGTCAATGCTTAGGGGGGCACTGAGCTTCTATTGAAAGGTGATGGAAAACTTTGGAAATGGATGGTGCTGCTAGCTGCACAACGCGATGAGCATAATTACTGTCACTGGACTGAAATTGAAATTAAACTTTTAGAAAAGTACATGTAATATTGTTGGCATGGCCAATGTTCTGTAATATATATACATACCACAATAAGAAAAATGGTATTACTACACAATTATTAGAATAGCTAAAATAAAAAATACTGACAATACCAAGTACTGATGAGAATGTGGAACCACTGAAACTCTGACACACTGCTGGGGGACAATGGTACAGCCACTGTAGAAAAGTCTGGCAGTTTCTTATAAGTGTAAATACTTATTTACCATATGACTTAATCCCACTCCTCGGTATTTACTCTAGAGAAATGTAAGCTTATGTTCACTCAAAAATGTATACATAAGTGTTTATAGCAGCTCTATTTATAATCACTAGAAACTGTAAACAACCTAAATATTCTTTAATGGGTGAGTGGATTAACCAGTACATCCATACAATGGAATACTACTTAGCAATAAAAAGTAGGGAATGACTGCTACATGTAACAGCTTATGTGAATTTCAAAGACATTATACTGAATGAAAGAAGCCAGTCTCAAAATGTTACATACTATTTAAACTCTATTTATACGACATTGTGGAAAAATCAAAACTTAAAGTGACAAAAAACAGATCAGTGGTTTTGCCAAGGAGTCTGTCTTAGTTATCTAGTGCTGCTATAAAACAGGTATACCATAAGTGGATGGCTTTAACAAAGAGAAATTTATTTATTCACAGTAAAGTAGGCTAAAAGTCCAAATTCAGGGCATCAGGTCCAAGGGAAGGCTTTCTCTCTCTGTCGGCCTTCTCATCAATCTTCCCCCAGACTGGGAGCTTCTCCAAGCAGGGACCCTGGGTCCAAAGGAGGTGCTCTGCTCCCGGCACTACCTTCTAAGTGATACGAGGTCCCTCCCCTTCTGCGCCCTTCCCTTTCCTTTTATCTCTTGCAAGATAAAACAGTGCAGGCCATACCCCAGGGAAATTCCCTTTACACTGGATCAGGGATATGACCTTAGTAAGGGTGTGACAATCCCACTCTAATCCTCTTCAACATAAAATTAAAATCATAAATTGGAGGACAAACACACAATACTGGGAATCACGGCCTAACCAAGTTGACACATATTTTGGGGGGACATGATTTAATCCACGACAGAGATATAAGGGAAAGGTATGATTATGAAGGGTATGACTACAGCACCAAGGTTTTTTTTTTTTTGGGGGGGGGGGTGACTGAACTGCTCTGTATCCTGCTTGTGGTGGTGATTACATGTTAAAATTCATGGAAGTTGGGGTCTTAAAAGTTTAAGAATGGCCATTTAAGATACAGTTATTGGTCCTATCCCGTCCGGTGCAAAGGAGAATGAAGAAAACCAAAGATACAAGGAAAATATTAGTCCAAAGGAATAATGAACCACAGTAGCCACCATCCTGAGGCCAGAAGAACTAGGTGGTACCCAACTACCACAAACAAATGCTAATAGGGATCACAATAGAGGGTTCCGACAAAGTGGGGTAGCGGGGAGGCAGGGGGAATGTAGGACAAAATTCAAATTCACAACAAAGACCAGACTTACAGGTCTGACAGAGACTGGAGGACCCCCCGGGGTTATGGCCCCCAGACACCCTTCTGACTCAGAACTGAAGCCACTCCTGAAGTCCACCTTTTAGCCAAAGATTTAGACAAGCCTATAAACAAACATGAGATCAATTCATGCCACTTGATCCTCTTGGCCTACCTCAATATAAGTGGTTCTGATTTAGTTTTGTTGAACTTTTAATAATACTGCATATTCATATGGGTTATATACATTGTGTCGGTTTACGCATAATTGGCAAATGACAGCATTACCGTATAAACAAACAATAACACATGTGAGGAACATGCTTCTTAGATCAATCAAGTATATAAGACCAAATGGGCAACATGTGCCCAAAAGCAAAGATGAGAAAACAGGAAGGGACAGGAAAACTGGATGAATGGACTGGGGAAGCCAGGGGCAGAAAGGGGAAGAATATTGTGCAAGGATTGTAATCAGTCACAAAACAATTTGTGTGTAAATTTTTAAATGAGAAACTAATTTGTTCTGTAAACTTTTACCTAAAGTACAATAAAATTAAAATAGAAAGAAAATTCGTGGAACGGTACACACAAAGGAAACCCTGGTGGCGTAGTGGTTAAGTGCTACGCCTCCTAACCAAAGGGTCGGCAGTCCGCCAGGCACTCCTTGGAAACTCTATGGGGCAGTTCTACTCTGTCCTACAGGGTCGCTATGAGTTGGAATCGACTCGATGGCACTGGGTTTGGTCTGGTACGGTACACACTAAAAAAGTCAATTTTACTGTATACTAATTTTAAAAATAAAATTTAATTATACTGCAATTAAGTTGATTAAAACAAAAAAAAAACAGTAACTAGAAAAATCCCTAAATGTTTTAAAATTAAGTGCACACTTGCAAATAATCCTTGGGTCAAAGAGAAAATCACGACAGAAATCAGAAAATGTTTTAACTGAATGATAATAAAATCAACAAATGAAAAATTATGAAATGCAGCTATGCCAATGCTCAGAGGGAAATATAAAAACCCGTTGCCGTCGAGTCGATTCCAACTAATAGCAACCCTAGAGGACAGAGCAGAATTGCCCCATAGGGTTTCCAAGGAGCGCCTGGTAGATTTGAACTACTGACCTTTTGGTTAGCAGCCATAGCTCTTAACCACTATGCCACCAGGGTTTCCAGATACTGTAATAGAGTACACTAAAACTAGAATGATGAAAATTTGTTTTTTTAAAGCAAGGTTCATAATGAGTGGACATAAATACCTCAAAACAACTGTATGACTTTGATCAGTCTCACTTAATATCTAGAGCCTCAACTTCTTCATCAGTAAAATGGAGTATATTAAAATATTTCTAACAGTACTTTGCAGCAACGAAATTCCACAATTCTGTGATTTAAGTCCATCTATAATACTTTTAAAGTAGATTTTTCTATAGGAATTATTAGTTTCACTATAAAACTTGGACTAAAGGGGCAGAAATTCCTTCAAACAAGGGGAAAAAACAGCTCTTGGTGCTTATTTAGAATTGTTAAAATTCAAACTTTGCTGCCTTCTAAAATATATTTTCATTCATTATTATTTATTAGGTATGCCATTAGTCAAATATAACACTCTCATAAACCAGAATTTTGAACTCTTTAAAATTCTAATAACTACGCATAAGCAGTAAATTATTCTAACTTGAATTTTTACTGCTGTGTGGAGTAGTGTTACCAAGTATGTAATTACATAAGAGAGCCACCCAACTTCCAAAGAAGCCATTCCAGTGAATTGTGTAAATAATTTGCTTTAAAAAAACATAACCTCCTCACATATGAATTCAGATTTACCAGATTTGGAGTAGCTGTGTACCTGTGAGACTACAACACAGTCTTAAAAAGGCCTTTCTAATTATGAAAGTTACCAGAGAGACTAGAATGACCCAAAGCAAATTAATACATAGAGTTTTTTTCATAACTTTCTATAAAAACATTTTCACTATTCTGCTTCAGTACAGAAAACAAAAGAGCTTCAGTCACTGGCTTCAGATAAGAACTCCAGAGTACAAGACAACAACCAAATTTTTCTAACATCAACAGTCTGGTTTCTCTTAATTACCAAATACTTGTGTTCCATTTTTCTTTCATTTGTATCAACACAAAAAGTTATAGATATATTTCATCTATGGCTGATTTTACTGTAAGACTGCTGAATTTGAAAGAGTAAAATAAGGATAGCAATTTTCTTTTTTTTTTATTCACATAAAATATTCAACATTAGCAGGCAACAGGGCATCATAATAATGCCTAGATGCCACATGTTTTCTGTACAAAAAAATCATTTTTAATATCCATCTACAGGAAACCAACTTAGTAAACATTCACCCATACAGTCAGATGGTATCTATATTCTCCCATACCAGAACACAAAAGATATTCACTTACATTTTTCTTTGCCACATTATTTTAAATCACCATATGCTAAGTAAAAAGACTATTCCTATATTTTTGAAGGGCTTATTTACTTGGAAAGAGTAAAACACTAATTACCTCACATTAGGTTTTACAAACTCAATCTCCTATACCTATACTCAAAGACTTTTTAAATCATGTCACACACAAAAAATTATTTGGTTATACTGGAATTTCACTGTATTAAATTCAAGTTGAATCCCACTGCAATGAGCTCCAAGGAATTGTCCAAATACTTTTATTGCCTTGGAATTTATGACATTAAATATTTGGAATAACTAGGCCACCAGCTGAGACCTGAGAATCACTGGGTTACAATACAATTTTCGATGATGTAGGACTGGCTTACACACAAATTTCAAATGATCATAGTGCTCATTGGGAGGATTATGCTTTAAGTATTTCTGAGAAAAGAGGAGGGGAGGAAGGAGAGAGGTAAGGAGGGAAGCAGAAACCGTAGAGAGAAGGGGAGAATAGGAGGAAAAGAGAAGGGAAGGGAGAATAGAAGGAAATTTAAAAAAGAAAAAAATTAAAGGAAAAAAGCTTGGTTGTAACTAGAGGAGTAAAAAGAAGTTGAAGCAGTCTTCCATTTTGATGAAAGGCATTTGCAACACTCTTTTTCCCCCTGGAAAGATTTACACGTTCATTCACAGCAGCTGCTATGACTCAACAGAGGCTGGTGTCACATTAATAATCCACATGCTAAGGCCAGGCTGGCTGCCATATGAGAGATCAGAGTTCTTGTCCCTCTCTTCCCAGGCAGAAAGAACAAAATAAGCCACAGAGTAAAATCCTTGAGGGACATGGCAGGGGGAGGAGGAACAAACCCTCACACTAGATTTCTGGATCATCCTCCACTCTACAGAATTGTCTGCTCTAACAATGAGTTCAGACAGGAGCTATCTAGAGCTTTCCTCCGAGGGAAATTCCGATCATGAAAGGATCCCCTGATATCAAACAGTATTTCGGTGACTGCAAACCAAGAATCTCAGCCATCTTGCGTACTTCTTAATTTAACTTTTGTGTAGGAGAAAAGAAAATTACTTGTTCATTAGAAAGAGAATAAATGCCTACATAAAGAAATGGAACCATATTACATTTGACTTCCTGGGCACCACGACCAACTGAGGGAAGAAACTGTTTTCAGCTGTGTGTTTATTTCACTATTTGAAATCACTGACTGAATGGCAGCTATGATATATGAAATACATAACTATTTTAAAAGACCAAGTGTCATGTTCACTGATAAGTAACAAATATGAACATTATCACTCTCCTCCTCTAGTTTATGAAATTTAGCAGGAGAATAGGTTTGTTGGCTATGTCATTACTTGATATGTTGTGAAGACATTTTCTGTGATGGTGTGGTTATTATTTAGGAGAGATAAGAAATTCTCCTTCCTCTCAGGACATCAGTATTAAGAGTTATATATTCACAGGATCCTATGGGGTCGCTGTGAGTCGGAATCGACTCGACGGCATTGGGTTTTTTTACTCACAGGAAGGATCCAAAATGAATGTCTCTGAAGTGAGTGAAATGTGACAAGAAATTGTGAAATAGGGAGTGATGAGTATACCAATAATTTTTTTCTTCCAGGAAAATAAAATGCCTGATCTTCCAATCCAATTTATCACGAGCCAAGACGCAAACTACTAAATCTCAAATGCACAACTTGATGATGCTGCCTACTTTTAGACACCAATCTAAAACTCGGTGTATCAGATTTTAATGTAAAATCTTTTTACAGATTTGCAAACTGGCTTTAAAACTTCTAATCCAAGATAAATTAGGAGAAAACCAAAACCAAACCCATTGCCATCAAATCAATTCCAACTCATAGCGACCCTAAAGGACAGAGAGCCCCATAGAGTTTCCAAGAAGCACCTGGTGGATTCGAACTGCCAACCTTTTGATTAGCAGCCGTAGCTCTTAACCACTATGCCAAAATTAGGAGAAAGGTGCGTTCAAATCCATGCACTGTCACATTCCAATGGTGCTATAGTATCTAGGCACAATGGGATACAGGCACTTACAGTCAGCTTTATTTTTCAAACTCCTTTACAAAACGTTAAGTAACTTGTTAATGGAATCTTTGAACTGTTTGCTAGGTATCTGAACCATTTTAATAGCTTAACTTGTCTGACTTAAGTCACATGAGTCTTATACATCCTACTAGCATTAAATAAACAGTACAGAGGGGTAAGTTTTTTATAAATCCTTAAAAAAAAAAAAACTCTACTCTTTCTTCTTTCCCTCCTATCTTTTCCTGCTTTTTAAACAAAGGTTTCTTTCCTATTCCTACATGAAAGGACAGAATTTGGATAGCTTAGGCAAAACTGAACATTTAAAATGAAGAGGTTATTTATGAAAATCAACTCATGGTTAAGCAAATCAGTATTAATATTTGGATTCTGACTGAAAATATTCTTCAGTGGATTACTTTAAAGCACTGTTCGTATTAGTCAATATCACAACTCACACACAGCTTTCAACTAAACCATAAGCATATTAAATATAAAAACCTCAATTAAAGGGAAAAAGGTTATGCCATTAGTCTAGGCAACTCATGCTCAGGTAGTGTTCAACTATTTGCAATTAAATGAGGATGAAAATATGTGAATTTCAATACCACAGTTTTTAGGTAAAATCATCAGCTTTATGGATATTTATAGCATGTGTCCAGTCTTGCAGAACTCCATCTCCCTCTACCTCATCTGTAACATAAACTACCTTTAAAGCACTTTAATACACTGTTACCGGGATACTTCTTTTACACAGCACCTACCACAGAGCAGATCAATACTCTAATACAAAGATGCCGATTCCATTACCACAAAAACCTGTGCAAGCAGCCAGATGCTGAACAAACAGCACAGTTTTCATCAGGTTTATTCCTAACATGTCTCTATTCCACTGGGATGAAATATTTTGCTCTGATTGGCAAGTAGAAGTTAGGGGGAAAAAATGGCATTTTTTAAACAATTGTTTAAATAATTTAAACAATTAAGAAGCTTTGATTGCAGAGAAAGTTTGAAAGACATAGCCAAAATAAATTTCTTACACCTACAGGACGCTGATATCATTTATCATCAGATCCATCTGTTCACATGCAATCATAACGCTGCACTTGATGCTTATAAATTGCCATGACGTTAGATTTTTACGTTGCAGTTCAACACTTAACACTGAACTGGTACAGAAAGAAGATTTGGGAAAGGATGAAAATTAAGCACTAGGTAAGGAACAGGAAAAGAGGAAAGGAAAAGAAAGAGGAGGAAAGAAAAATAACTACAATTTTTAAAAAACCATTTTCAGTAACAAAATTTTTTAATTCAATTTCTTTGTAAATTTGCTACCAAAAAAAATCTTTATTCACAAGCTTTCATATAGTTATTGCATTTATCTTTCCTTCATACCATCATTATGATCTGAGACAATAAAATTGAGCTGAAATATAATTAGAAATATAATTAGAGATCTGTCTATACACAGTGGTACTAGCAAATTGTGTGGCACCAGGGGGATTTAACTTCTGTCTAAAACCAATCCTCCTTGTCTTCTCTTACACTATTTACTTTCCGTGGACTAAAGCTGCAATACGTCCTTTCTAGACCAGCTTTAATCATTTTCACAACTATAGTTGCTATGACAACAGGATGCAGCTTATCTGTGCCGTTTTCATTTTCCCCGTTTGAGTTGCCATAACAACACAACCATTCTGCCTTTCTCCAATATGTAACTATTTTAGGATTGTATTCTTAAGAACAGTGGATTTCCCCATGAAGAAAGCAAAAAATAGAATTCATATTTAAGTAATGACATAATACCCAATTTTAAAATCTTTTTGGTGGAAGAGTTACTTCGATAGAGACTTTTACAATACCAAAAAACAAACAAACTGGTTATTATCTCCTGAAATATGAAGACCGTCTACCATTAGCAGTGACTGGATTTAGTACAGACTTCCCCAAGCAAAAGGTACCTATATCATAATGATTATGAGCTGTGGCAAAGTGTCCATTAACACCTGTCCCAATAGAACAAGAATTAAGAGTCTATATCACACACTTTGCCGTGGTAATCCAACATCATTTGTTAGGACCGCCACATCTCAGAGTAGTGGGCTTTATATTGGCTAAATTCCATTTTAAAATCTACCTTACACTCAACTTTTTCTATGGTAGTAGAGGTCTACAGAAATCCATAAAATTCAAATACTTTTATGATAAATTGAGTATTTATAAAAACTCATGTTCATGAAAAATGATCCAGCAATTATTTTTGCTCTTACCATATGCAGAGCCCTCTCCTGTACAGTCCTTTAAAAAGTGGCCAAAATACAAATTGTTAAATTTGGAAAGGAACAAAGCATTTGTTGTTCTAAAAAAGCAGTATAAAATTATGAAAGTATTTTGGCTGCTAGGTCACCATGTCCATTACTAGGATCATCAAGTTGGGGCATGTGAGCCTAGAAAGTATGTTTATCAAAGAACGTTCAATTGTTATAACCCTTTGGTACACGATTTTTTTGCTATAACTCGACTTTATCTGTATATGCAAAAGGTTATCTTTACTTAATAGCTTAAATTACTAAGTTCACATTCTTTAGACCTTTTTCATCAGTTGACAAAGATACACTAAAAACTTCTCCCCAAGTATAATACCCATGAATATATTATGTATACATATTTATTGCTTATAAAAAACCACGGGAATATTACTATTATTTGAGGAAAATATGCAAATGTTACTAAATTTCCCATTAGTTCCCTACAGGGACATAAAAGATTATTTATAATGTTGCAGTTTTCTTATAGGACAGAACTAATTTTCACATATTAATGTAACAAGACACACTTTAATTTTAATCACAGCTGCAATAACTTAGTAAATTTTGTAATATGCAATGAACTGAAAAGTATGATTAATTTAACCAAATTTGAGGATCAAAAGAAAGCTTAAGGTCTTTCGTAGCATGACCATTTTTTTTAATTCATTTTTTTAAGAAAGAAAAATCTACTACTCTTCCAAATTCTGAAAAATAAATTTAATAATTTGTATTTTAACCATTTTTTTTAAGGACTGTAGAGAAGAGGGTCTGCAAATGTTAAAAGCAAGAATAATTACCAAGTCAAGGTCTTTTCTTTAGAATCCTTTCCACACTTAGAAAAATTAACAATTCCACAGAGGGTGTTGAAAGAAAAAGGGAGAAACTTGAAGAAATAGATTCCAATCCTAGGCAACCTGGTTAGCCTGTCTGTCTCATATGAACATTAAACCAACAAACTGGGCTAAAATTGTACACAAAAGGCCATCTCTCACCAGCCCCTGCTTTCTTCTTTCCTTGGCTAGTCATACTGGTAGGGATCCCTTGGAAAATTCTCCTTTGTGAGACCTAAACTCCCCCAAGCAAATGCCACCTTGCAAAAAGCCTTTTTTTCCTTTAGCTACCATAATGGCTTCAAAATTAACTGAAGCCAGTAGGTCCTAGGCTGTAAGCAACCTGATCCAATTTTATAAGAGTGCTATAATGTGAATTTAGGTGCTATTGCTGTTGAAATCTCAAGGCTTTTTTTGTGATGCCCTTTAGCAGGATTGGTAAATTATTACTGCATGTGTGGCCTAGTATTCTTGGAACCGCTGTGATTCACCCAGAAAACCCCTTAGAAAAGAGCCCCTGGCCTCCTTTCCAGGGCAGCCTGCTGTAAGTGGACATGAACTTGGACCTGGGCTACTGCCATTACACTTGCTGGAACTCACTGATGGAACTGTTGTTCCTGCCCTTATCTGACATGGCTAGGCATGTGCCCCATAGGGACTGACAGGCTACTGGGACAAGCCCCTACCACTCCCCTCAAGAGTGTGTTATGCTCTGTCCAGAGTAGTAAGAATTTTATCCCTTACTCTCTGGGCTAGGTCTTCCTACTTCATTCTGTTCCTAAGCTTAGAGGTAGTTTGCTTTTTGTTTTATTCATAACTAGCAAGTGTGTGAACTCTGTGTATTTGGGGTGGGGTGAGGAGGGAGGGAAGAACCTGCAAAGAATTTTACCTTTGATATTAGATAATTTAGTCTTTACCAAAACCTTTACCTAAGGAATAAACTAGTGTCCCTAACAGAAGCAAAGTGAAATCCACAAGCCAGGCCAGCCACATACAGTGATTTATAAAGTTTCATTATATTGACCACTGGCAACTGGATCTGAAAATGTCCAATTTTCAAAATTTATATTTGATGGAAAAACATACCTTGCTCATGGATAGGAAGACTTAACATTGTAAAAATGTCTATTCTACCAAGAGCAATCTATAGATACAATGCGATTCCAATCCAAATTTCAATGACATTTTTTAATGAGATGGAGAAACAAATCACCAACTTCGTATGGAAGAGAAAAGAGGCCCCCGATAAGTAAAGCATTACTGAAAAAGAAGAACGAAGTGGGAGGCCTCACACGACCTGATTTTAGAACCTATTATACCACCACAGTAGTCAAAACAGCCTGGTACTGGTCCAACAACAGATACATAGACCAACGGAACAGAACTGAGAATCCAGACATAAATCCATACAAATATGAGGAGCTGATACTTGACAAAGACCCAAAGTCAGTTAAGTGGGAAAAAGACAGTCTTTTTTAACAAATGGTACTGGCATAACTGGATACCCATCTGCAAAAAAATGAAACAAAACCCATACCTCACTCCATGCTCAAAAACTTAACTCGAAATGGATCAAAGACCTAAATATAAAATCTAAAACGATAAAGATCATGGAAGAAAAAATAGGGACAACGCTAGGAGTCCTAATACATGGCATAAACAGTATACAAAACATTACTAACAATGCAGAAGAAAAACTAGATAACTGGGAGCTCCTAAAAACCAAACACCAGTGCTCATCCAAAGACTGCACCAAAAGAGTATAAAGATTACCTACAGACTGGGAGAAAGTTTTTAGCTATGACATTTCCGATCAGCTTCTGATCTCTAAAATCTACATGATACTGCAAAAACTCAACTACAAAAATACAAATAACCCAATTAAAAGATGGACAAAGGATATGAACAGAGACTTCACTAAAGACGACATTCAAGTAGCTAACAGATACTTGTGGAAATGCTCATGATCATTAGCCATTAGAGAAATGCAAATGAAAACTACAATGAGATTCCATCTCACTCCAACAAGGCTGGCATTAATCCCAAAAACACAAAATAAGAAATGCTGGAGAGGTTTTGGGGAGACTGGAACACTTACACACTGCTGGTGGGAATGTAAAATGGTACAGCCACTTCAGAAATTAATTTGGCGCTTCCTTAAAACTAGAAATAGAGCTACCCTACGATCCTGCAATCCCACTCCTTGGAATATATCCTAGAGAAATAAGTGCCTTTACACAAACAGATATACGCACACCCATGTTCACTGCAGCAGTGCTTACAACAGCAAAAAGATGGAAGCAACCAAGGTGCCCATCAACAGATGAATGGATAAATAAACTATGGTATATTCACACAATGGAATATTACACATCGATAAAGAACAATGATGAATCCATGAAACATTTCATAACATGGAGGAATCTGGAAGGCATTATGCTGAGTGAAATTAGTGAGCTGCAAAAGGACAAATATTGTATAATACCACTATTATAAGAACTGGAGAAACAATTTAAACAGAGAAGAGAATATTCTTTGATGGTTATGAGAGGGGAAGGGAGGGAGGGAGGGAGGAAGAGGGGCTTTCACTAATTATATACTAGACAGGAACTATTTTAGGTGAAGGGAAAGACAACACACAATACAGGAGAGGTCAGCACAACTGGACTGAACCAAAAGCAAAGAAGTTTCCTGAATAAACTGAACGCTTCAAAGGCCAGCATAGCAGGGGCGGGGTTTGTGGACCATGGTTTCAGGGGACATCTAAGTCAAGTGGCATAATAAAATCTATTAAGAAAACATTCTGCATCCCACTTTGGAGAGTAGCGTCTGGGGTCTTAAACACTAGCAAGCGGCCATCTAAGATGCATCAATTGGTCTCAATCCACCTGGAGCAAAGGAGAATGAGTAACACCAAAGACACAAGGTAATTATGAGCCCAAGAGGCAGAAAGAGCCACATAAAGCAGAGACTACGTTAGCCTGAGACCAGAAGAACTAGATGACTGTCCTGACAGGGAACACAACAGAGAACTTGTGAGGGACCAGGAGAGCAGTGGGATGCAGACCTCAAATTTTCGTAAAAAGGCCAGACTTAACAGTCTGACTGAGACTAGAAGGACCCCAAGGTCATGGTCCCCAGACCTTCTGTTAGCCCAAGACAGGAACCATTCCCAAAGCTAACTCTTCAGACAGGGATTGGACTGGACTATGGGACAGACAATGACACTGGGGATGAATGAGCTTTTTGGATCAAGTGGACACATGAGACTACGTTGGCATTTCCTGTCTGAAGGGGAGATGAGAGGGTAGAGGGGGTCAGAAAGCTGGCCAAACGGACACGAAAAGAGAGAGTACAGGGAAGGAATCTGCTGTCTCATTAGGGGGAGAGCAGTCAGGAGTATACAGCAAGGTGTTTATAAATTTTTTGTATGAGAGTCTGACTTGATTTGTAAACTTTCACTTAAATCACAATAAAAATTAAAAAGAAAAAAATTTATATTTGAAAATAATTGCACTGTTACTTGAATCATTCTGAATAATTTTTCCTGTTGAAAAGTTCATTATCATAAAATATTAATTTACCAAAGTCTTCTTCTTTAATCAAAAAGTCATATATACCTTTAGATCACCTTCTCTAGCCCTACAAAAATAAGGTCTCCCAAATAATACTGAGATAGAAATCTTTTTTCCAACTAATTATGTCCACACTCTATAAAGTCTTTAATTTAAACATAATATTTAATATATTATAAAGTTATAATATCTAAATATAATTTTAAGGCCTTGGAATGACAGAAGTCTTAGGTAAGGGCTCCTGAGCATTCGCTTAGCTTTAGAGGTGCATGATACAGAAAGTCTGCATTACTCTCGCTATGCTTGTTCAACAACACAGGAAAATTTAAAGAGGATCTGAGAAAAAGTAAACAACTCAATTCTGCCACGATGCATTTCATCCTATGTGCTACACCAGTTAATTTCCAAAGTGGGTGTGCACACGTCAGGAGATAGGCAAGATAACCCTTTGGAATGCAGGAAAAAAAAGTACTAAAACCTTTAATAAAATTAATTTTTTAGTTAAAAAAAGAAATCAACCTTTTCTAATCTTTAAGATACAGACTGATACTGGCTCCCTCATTTGATCTCACATTAGATGGTCATATGTGTTCCAATGAAGACTGGGACTGCCATGATAGGGGCTGGAAGAGGTGTTGTCCCTCATGTGTTCTCTTTTGGCATACTGCAAACTATTGCAGTATGCCCAGTTAGGTGGATTTAAGAATATTGCCTAGTTTAAAGAAACTAACCATCGTAAAATGTTTAAGTGGCCTAAAAAGGTTCCTTCAAAGAAACTGCAGATTAAAGACAATACTAATAATACAAATAAAAGTGGGCAACTCCTCCCAAAATTGACCTTTTTCTAATTCCTTGCACAAGCCCTTCATTAGTCATATAAAGTAAAAACAATATTGAACTATAATCATATATGAAAAAATATCAAGACTATTTGAAATATGAATTTACATACACTATATTTTCTTTTTATATTATATATATACATTTATATACATATATGCATGTTACGTGTGTATACACACACACAAATGTTGTCCCAAATGTATACTATGCCTTGAAATATTATCAGTGATAATAGTGCATGCATACAATTTGTAAATTAACAAATAAAAACACTTAGGAAGGGTATTCATTTATTTTTTCTGATGAGGTACTTCATGGAGGTTGGATGCCATTATTCGAGATAGCAAGTTACTTGGGTTTATGTTAAAAAGAAATTTAGCAAATTAAGGAACATACCAACATTGCAATTTTTGTCAAGAGTCTCTGAATCAGCTCCAATTTATACATGATGAATGAGAAAGACTACTTTGTGAAGCCTGAACAAAGAAAGCTGAAACCATGCCAAGAAACAAAGGTACAATAGAGGGTCCTAGACAGAGCTGGAGAAAAATGTAGAACAAAATTCAAACTCAAAAAAAAAAAGACTAGACTTACTGGTCTGACAGAGGCTGGAGAAACCCCAAGAGTATGGCCCCCAGGCACCCTTTTAATTCAGTACCGAAATTACTCCTGAGGTTCACCCTTCAGCCAAAGATTAGACAGGCCCAAAAGACAAACAATTATACACATACCTCAACCATGTATACAAGACTAAATGGGCACACCAACCCAGGGGCAAGGACGAGAAGGCAGTAAGGGACAGGAAAGCTGGACAAATGGAAATGGGGAACCCAAGGCCAAGAAGGTGCGAGTATTGATATGTTGCAGGGTTGGCTCCAAGGTCACAAATCAATACATGTTTTAATTGTCTAATGAGAAACTAATTTGCTCTGTAAACCTTCACCCTAAAGCACAATTTTTTTAAAAATTTTTAAAAAGTAAAGAAACAAAGGCAAATTTCCATTTAGTATTTATCTTAACGACTGACTCAGGGACAACGGATTAACCTAAGAAAGAAAATTCAACAAATTTTACATGCAGATAGTACTATGTTTTAGTGTTATAAATTCCATTTGCTAGTAAATTAGGTCTGTAGTTCCAAATATGACCAAATTTTATACGATCCAAAGTAATAAATTTCAAAAAAGTAGTTAGTTCTCCCACTTAAATGTATTTCTTTTGAGAATCACTTTTCTAATCCAAAAATACATTCCAAAGGCTTCAAATTACATTATTTTCCAAACCCAATATAACTCTTCAAGGACTGCAATATTCGAATCACAGCAGGAGCTGTAGTTACTGTAGAGGATAAATAGTAACCTCTTTACAAGTTGTTTTAAAAGACAAATCAATTTGTATGACATATCAAGAAATTCTGATTATATACAGACTGACTTCAGGAAAAGTTCTTCAGGCAAAGTTCTTTTAAAAATTGTAATAACCAAGAGTAAAATTTCTAAATATGATAGAGATCCATTTTACTTCTTCTCACACAAGCATTAAAATACACATTTGAACTGACCACAAAACTTCAAAAGTATAAAATTCATCTTTCCTAACTGATGTTACCACTTAAAAAGTATTAGAAAGTTGCTTGGGACAGAAAAATTAGAAAGAAGACGATGTTAGGCAGTATATTAATCCTTAATTTTTTTTTTTTAACAAAATAAACCAAAAGTGGTTGCGTAGGCTGGCAGGATTTTTTTTTTTTTAAACTTTCTCAAATTTGCTAACATAAAAAAAAAAAAAAAAAACCTAAAGCTCCTTCATCAATTATCACGTGGAACATTAGAACTCAAATAGTATTGTTTTGTTTGCTCCCAACAATGACTCCAAGTGGCAAGATGGGCAGTTTATCAATAGACACTTTTTACAAGATGAGAAATGAGTTCACAAACATTTATTTGTTGCCCATATGCACCATGCACTGGGATACACTAGAGGGCAAAATAAACAAAACTTTCCCCTCATGGAGTTCATTTCTAGTAGGAAGAATAGACTATAAGAGGAAAGAATATTTATTGAGATAGGGTTCTCAGGGAAAGCCTCTCTAGGGAGGTGACATTTGAAATGAGATACAAAGGATATTAGAAGTAGCCTAGCAAAAAGGCAGAATCAGAGAGAATAACCAATGAAAAGGCCCTAAAGTAGGCAAGAGTCTGGCAAAATGCCAGCGTAACAAGACTAGATTTTGGAGAGTGGGAGTATTGGCAAGATATAAAGTCAAAGAGGTAGGCAGGAAAAGGACCAGATCTGCCTGGCAGAACAAAAGTCAAAGTCTTACCATGCAAGGCCCTAAATGCAAAGGGAAGATAACGGAAAGTTCTAAACTTACATTTTTGAAAGACCACTCTGGCTGCTTTACGGAGACTGGATTTAATGGGGAGAACAGTTAGAAAACTACTGTATTTGTTCATACAAGAAATTTTAATTACCAATACTAAGTTGATGTCAGTGGAGGCAGAAAAAAGCAGATGAATTTGGATATATTTTAGAGGTAGAACAGATAGGATCTGATGATGGACTGAATATAGGGGTAAGGAAAAGTAGAATCCAGGAGGATTCCAGGTTTGGAACTTCGGTAACTAGGTAAATGGTGCTGCCATTTATTGGGATGGGAAGACCAGGAAAAAAAAAATCTAGGTTTTTTTTTTTTTTTTTTAACAATTTTTATTGTGCTTTAAGTTAAAGTTTACAAATCAAGCCAGTCTCTCACACAAGAACCCATACACAACTTGCTACATACTCCCAATTAACTTCCCCCCCATGAGACAGCCTGCTCCCTCCTTCCACTCCCTCTTTTCATAACCATTTTGCCAGCTTCTAAGCCCCTCTACCCTCGCATCTCCCCTCCAGGCAGGAGATGCCAACATTGTCTCAAGTGTCCACCCGAACCAAGTAGCTCATGCTTCACCAGCATCCCTCTCCAGCCCATCGTCCAGTCCAATCCATGTCTGACGAGCTGGCTTCGGGGATGGTTCCTGTAGTGGGCCAACAGGTCTGCGGGCCATGATCACCAGCGTCCTTCCAGTCTCAGACAGACCATTAAGTCTGGTCTTTTTATGGGAATTTGGAGTCTGCATCCCACTGTTCTCCTGCTCCCTCAGGGGTTCTCTGTTGTGTTCCCTATCAGGGCAGTCATCGGTTGTGGCCAGACACCATCTAGTTCTTCTGGTCTCAGGATGATGTATTCTCTGGTTCATGTAGCCCTTTCTGTCTCTTGGGTTCGTTATTATCCTATGTTCTTCATTCTCCTTTGATCCAGGTGGGTTGAGACTCATTGATGCATCTTAGATGGCCGCTTGCTAGCATTTAAGGCCCCAGATGCCACTCTTCTAACCGGGATGCAAAATGTTTTCTTAATAGAAAAAAATCTAGCTTTTTTTAAATCAACATCTCTATTTTGGATGTATTAAGTTTGAAATCACTATGCAACATTCAAGTGGACAGTCAGTTGAATACATAAATCTAAAAGTCAAAGTATTGGCTGAAGATCAAGGGTACACTACGAGTCATCAGCACACTGATGGTATTTCAAAGCCAAGGGAATAAATGAAATCACCTAGGAGCAAAGTGAAGGCAGAAAACAAAAGGCAGACCAGGATTAAGGGCTAAGAAACTCCAATATACAGATTTGTCTAAGAGTCAAATGCTTATTAAGTGATCTAACTCAATAGTGTTCTTTCATTATAAGCCCCCAAAAAACCAAAACCAAACCCGTTGCAGTCAAGTCGATTCACTCATAGCAACCCTATAGAACAGAACAGAATGCCCTATAGGGTTTCCAAAGAGCAGCAGGTGGATTCAAACTGCTGACCTTTTGGTTAGCTGCTGAACTCTTACCCACTGCATCACCAGAGCTCCTGTTATAACCACTGCCTCTTAACTTAAAAAAAAAAAAAAAAACCACCTTCCTAGTCAAAGGCTGTCAAAGTTTATTATTTAATCCATGATAGGTATCTTCCATGTGGGTCCTGGAAAAATTCGTTATAGAAGCTAACTTAAGGATAAATCAAGAAACAAGAAGTGGTGGCCTCTGGCAAGCAAAACTGAACATTAAAATACAGGTAAGAGAGATTTTTCCCTTTGTATCTTTTGAATTTTGTACTGTGTTGCTTGTTTTACACATTCAAAAATAAATATTTTTTAATTAACTCCATATTTTTATTTCTGTCAATAACTAACTCGAATACCAACAGGTTTATATTTTGTTTGCCTTTAAGTTATTGGTTTTTTAACTTGACAATCTATCTGTAAAATATCTATGAATGTATAAAATGCCACCAGTAACCAAGACACACTTGAAGAAAAACAACAAGGTAAGAGAACTTAAATACCATGATAAGACAGCATGGTACCAGTATAAAAACAAAAAAACCCAAACCCACTGCCATCGAGTCAATTCCAACTCATAGCAACCCTACAGAACAGAGAAGAACTGCCCCACAGAGTTTCCAGGGAGCGCCTGGTGGATTCAAACTGCCGAGCTTTTGGTTAGCAGCCGTAGCTCTTAACTACTATACCACCAAGGTTTTGGTAATGATATAGGAATAGATAAACATAACAAAACAACAGAATAGAAAATCTAGAAACAGGCCAATGCCGTAAAGACATGGTTAATGATGAAGGCAACACTGAAGATTAATGGAAAAATGTATATTCTTCCAATAAATGATGCTAGGACCATTGGAAATCCATATGGAAAAAAATAAAATGGGATCCCTTCCTTACACCAAATACAAAATCAATTCTAGATAAAGTTCTTAATATAAGAGGCAAAATTATAAAGCTTTTAGTAGGGATTTTAAGATACAATTTTCATAACCTTAGAATAGGCTTTCTTAAACAAGTTACAGAAAGCGCTAACACACATGCACACACACACCCAACTCACCCATCAATTACATCCAGCAGAACACAAGCTCAACCATAAACAAAACAAAACAAAGAAGAATGGAAAGGGCACCAACTAGGCTTAGACTTGGGAAATGTGTAAATTCTAATCCAGGCTGTCATCAACTGTGATCTTGGACAAGTCACATAACCTCCTTTGATCTCAGTCTGTTCATTTTTAAAAGGAAGGAGTTATAGTCTATGATACTTTTACTGGTATCTCATGAAAACTCTGGCATGTGGGTTATGGAAAATCCAAACCAAGTCTTTTGCCCAAAGTGTACTGCTGAACCAAAATGATCAAAGACCACTGTTTCTTGAATGAGCTAACTAGATGGATAGCATTCCCAGTGCTGACATCTTAAAAGGATGAAGAAAAAGAGAAGATAAATGTTTCCCAGTCTCCCAGAACTGTAGAGTATAAATAACTGAACATGCTGACAGTGTTTAAGGTTGACCTTGATAGAAAAGAGTTTATTCTAAATGCTCCTACATGTACAATGTACTCATTGGGTAAGCTGACTTTACTGGGCATTTGCTTGGTCATACGATTTCTTTAATAAAACTGATAAAAGTAGAAAGATCCTGGAAATTATCAGTAGGATAGCAATCAAAGTATTTAAGTGTATTTTTTTTTATCTATATATGCCTGACATGTAATAGTGGCTGCTTGCTGAGTAGAATGAGAAAATTAAGAACAGGATGTTCTAGTGGGATTTTTTTATAATCACCAGTCACATCATTTCTGTACCATTTCTTCCTGACTATCAAACAACTAGGAGCTCTTGTAGTGCAGTGGTTAAGAGTTCGGCTTTTCCAAGAGACAGAAAGTACCACATGAACCAGCGACTACATCATCCTGAGACCAGAAGAACTAGATGGTGCCTGGCTACAACCAATGACTGCCCTGACAGGGAACACAACAGAGAACCCCTGAGGGAGCAGGGGAGCAGTGGCAGTGGCATGCAGACCCCAAATTCTCATAAGACCAGACTTAATGGTCTGACTGAGACTTGAAGGACCCCGCTGGTCACGGCCCCTAGACCTTCTGTTGGCCCAGGACAGGAACCATTCCCGAAGCCAACTCTTCAGACAGGGATTGGACTGGACAGTGGGTTGGAGAGGGATGCTGGTGAGGAGTGAGCTTCTTGGATCAGGTGGACACTTAAGACTATGTTGGCATCTCCTGCCTGGATGGGAAATGAGAGGGTGGAGGGGGTTAGAAGCTGGTGAAAAGGACACGAAAAGAGAGAGCAGGCTGTCTCATTAGGGGAAGAGCAAGGTGTATATGGGTTTTTGTGTGAGAGACTGACTTGATTTGTAAACTTTCACTTAAAGCACAATAAAAATTATTTTAAAAAAAAAAAAAGAGTTCAGCTTTTAACCAAAAGGTCAACAGTTCAAATCCACCAGGCGCTCCTTGGAAACCCTATGGGGCAGTTCTAGCCTATCCTACCTCTACAGCCCATATGAGTCAGAATCAACTTGGTGGCAATGGGTTTGGTTTTTGTTTTTTCCTTTTTTTAAAATCAAACAATATACTCACCATTTCCGTAGCCTCTCAAAACGATATTTTATGATGAAGCTCAGGCCTTATAGTCTTATTAGAACAGTCGCAACCCGTTATGTTGAAATGATAATTATCAGCAACAAAGGCTTTTTAATTGAACTACATAACAGCAAAAAAAAATGAAGCTAGATCAGTGGTGTCAACCTAGGGTCCACAGATAGGATTCGGGGATCTCTGAACCTCCCAAAATTGTGAACTAAATGTATATGTTTGTGTGTGTGTGTGCATATCTGGGGAAAAGATCCTGTGGTATAGAACAGATTTTCAGTGGGATCCACAACCAAAACAAGCTTAAGAAGGCTTGAATTACATAGGGTCGCTATGAGTTGAAACTGACTCAACGGCAATGGGTTTGGTTTTGGGTTTTTCCGAACTGTTAAAACCTATCTCCCCATGCAAATATGGTGACATATTAGTTAAGAAGGTAAATAACTGACCCACTTATTAAGTAGGATTTTGTTCCCTTCTGACTCATCACATTTACTCTTAATTCGAGTCCAATAACTTAGTGTCACTTAAAAATAAAATAAAAAATTCTAAACTTTACAACTTCAATTATGCAATTAAAAACTCAGATCAAAGATGCCTTGATACACAAAATTTCAAAATCTGTGTCTTGCCCTCAGTTTATCTGCCTACTTTTTCAGCTTCTCTAAACACTCCAATTTTAAATTCAATACATTCTATTTCTCAATAAGAAAGAGAAATCTCCTCTTAGGTCTTTTTTACTAGGCACCACTCTGTAGGCTCTGACTACATTTTCAAGTCAATTCACTCTTTCCTACTGTTTTATGTAATTCATTGGTTTGGGCTATCAGTCCAAACTCAACCAGTTCCTGAATCTTTCAAAAAAGCTGTTAGGTCAAACCTAGTCTGGCCAAAATTTGATCACTAATTCCCACCCCCACCTCATAAATATATGCACTTAAACACACACACAAACTTATTAATGAGAACTATAATTTACCACCAACTACTCATAAGAAATTACAGCTTTGCTGACTGGCAAGTAATTTGCAAAGGCAGATCAGTTTAGCTGCATGAAATAAATACCCACCTGCACGTACTAGCACTAATCAGGGCGTGAAATTAAACTTTTTATGCAGCAGGAAATAACTGCTTTGAGGCTGTGATTTAGTCTGGGAAACAAATATTAAGGTCATCCTATTCACTCTGATGTTTACAGTATTTCTAATGGGGGAAGCAAGGGAGGAGGGCAGAGTAGCCAAATTCTGCAGAAGGGAAAATATCTCTATGACATAACCAATTTGCCATTTGCTTTACTAATTGCACAGGCTTAAGGGAGCCAAGTTGCTGAAATGTTTGTAGAGATCACTTAAATACTTTAAGTCCAAATCGGACACTATAGACACCTAATTCAATCAAAACTAAGGGATCAATGTTCCATTGAACAAAGTAAAGAAAATTCAACAAATACAGACGTTACAATAAGTCCTCAAACAGCCTATAACCATTTTCATTACAACACAGTGAACTTTGGATCAACCAGGTTAATGAGATCCTATTTAGTACTTTAGCCAATTGCCACAATTTTCCCAAATTTATTAAAATCCACTAACATGAACTTCAACTTATTCTACTACACTATTCTCATATCTGCCAGAGAAACAAGGATAAAATAAGTATAAAAATGGCCGAAATAGTCATGAGCAAAATATCAGCTTGAAAGGCCTAGAGAAGTTACAATGGTTCTCAGAGTATGGTCTCCAAAGTGTAGTCCCAGAACCAGCAGCATCACCTGGAGACTAGTTAAAAACGCAAATTCTCAGGCCCCCTCCAGGCCTACTTAATCAGAAACTTTGGGAAGGAAGCCCAGCAATCTGTGTTTTCACAGGCCCTTCAGGTAACCGTGATGCACTTTTTACTACTACAAACCCATTGCCATTGAGTCGATTCCGACTCTTAGCTGACCTCATAAGACAGAGTAGAACTGTCCCATAGGGTTTCCAAGGAGAGGCTGGTGGATTTGAACTGCCAACTGTTTGGTTAGCAGCCGAGCTCTTAAGCACTGTGTCACCGTGGCCCCATACTGTCTACACATCTCTCCAAAAATGTACCTCTCCAAAATAAGTCAGAAGATGTTAGTTCATATAAATCACAGAAAAGCCTACAAGATAGCTACTCTAAGGTGTATATTAATTCTAAAGTTGGCATGTAATAATTTGTATTTATGGTGCATTCTGATATTAAAGTGCTTTTAATTGATCCTCAAAACAATCCAGATGTAGATAGAACAGTTACTGTTATCTTCAGGTTAAAAAAAAAAAAACAATTGCCGCCGAGTCAATTCCGACTCCTACCAACCCTGCTGGACCCAGCAGAACTACCCCATAGGGTTTCCAAGGAGCACCTGGTGGATTCAAACAGCCCACATTTTGGTTAGCAGCTGAACTCTTAACACTATGCCACCAGGGTTCCCATCTTCGATTAGAGAGGAAGAAACAGGAACAAGGTGGTTAGGTGAGGTTAAGAGTACTCATTATGGAGCTAGGCTGTTTAAACTGGAATTCTAACTCTGCCATTTACAAATTGTATGATCTTGGGAAAGTAACTTCTCTGTACCTCAGTTTACTCATTTGTAAATTGGGGATAATAATACATACCTCAGAGGGTGAGAGGATCAAATGAGTTACAGATGTAGAGTGCCTAGAATCCAGCATGGTATATACCGCACTTTAAGTTATTATTGTTGTTATTGTCGTTACTACTATCATCGCCCAAAGTCAGAGAGATTAGTAAATAGTTAAGTAAGAAAGGATTTGAAACCAGGTCTTCTGGTTCCAAATCCTGTGTGATTTTCACTATGGCAAGCTGCTTCCATCACTTTTAGTTATACAAGGAAATGGAAAAGCAATAGTAACAAACATCACTGGAAAAAGGATGTACATGAGAAAGTATCCAAGGGAGAAGGAAATGTGCTAATTAAGAGTTAATTATACCTAGTTCATTTTTAAGAGAAAAATAACTTGGAAGCTTATAGTTCTTTATAATTTCCAAAGTATTTTCATTACTTATAATTTCACTTAGTCCTCACAACAGCTCTTTGAAGTAGGAAGAGTAGTTATTATTACTGCTTTCCAGATGAGGAAAACGAGACTCAGAAGGTAAGCAAGTTGCCCAAGGTCTTACAACTTGTAAAAAATAGTGTTAACTAGGAGGAGAACCAGGTCTTGTTTTCACTACTAAAAAAAAAAAAAATCCGCTGCCATCGAGTCGATTCCAACTCATAGCAACCCTATAGGGCAGAGGAGAACTGCTCCATAGAGTTTCCAAGGAGCACCTGATGGATTCAAGCTGCTGACCTTTTGGTTAGTAGCTGTAGCACTTAACCACTTTGCCACCAAGGTTTCCATAGCACAATGTAAAATTTACATCCCAATCTAAACTAACTGCAAGGTATTTCACGGAAAACATACTAAAAAGACAGGTAGAACTCCTGTATTGTCAGTTATAAACAAAAGAAGTTCTCACTAGTCTATTGAGGAAAACAGATGTCACTATGCAAAGCTTTGATATTTTTCTTAAATACCTTTGAAAACAAGGATTAAAAAATATGAACTCTTATAAAAAAGGGCTTTATTGTATTTTTATAGCTTATTACATACCTTGTAACAATCATTTTGTTAAATGTAAATGTCAGTTTTATTTTCGGTCCCTTTTTTCCTGGCTATTTACAAGCTTTGTAAGAATCGTTCCTTAATTAAGTCTAAACATAGTTTTATATAAATGGATTCCTGGAAATAAAACGTTCAGACTTAAGAAATGATTGTTACAGAGACTGTAACAGGCCGTAAAAAACGAATGCCACTTTAAACAAAGATTTCTCATTTTAATTAAAAAGATAATCATCAGAACACTCCTACACTTAACAGAACCATTTCAAGAAGCTTCTTTGGAAAAAAAAATATGTAGTATCTTATGCAGGCTTTCATAGTATAATTTATATTTAAATCAAAGTCTCAGTTGATCCTATAGTGTGAATTCTTACATACCGTACCTACGTTTTAAAGATACACTGAAAGAAAACGGGTCCAAATGACATAATAAACATCATTTCCAATACTTTTTTAACATGAATACTTTTTAAAGATTATGAATATTTTTTCACAGATATTAAGAATACTTTAAAAATACTTTCTTACATGGCCACATATGAACATAACAAGGATTATTTAGTTTGTTGATGTGGTACATGTCGGGTAAAGGGGACATTCAGAAGACTACCATATAATGAAAAGTGGCACATTCCGAACCCCCATGACTATCGTCCTAAGATAACCTTTGAACTCGGATTTAAAGCTATTTCTATAGGTCACCTTTCAACCAAATAAAAGATTGGCTTATAAAATAAACAGATATCACTCATGAGTAATGTGTTCCCTTAAATAATCAACTATGAGGCCAGTCAGCCAACATTTACCCAAAAGCAAAGGTGAGAAGGCAAGGAGGGGAAGGGAAGCTAGATCAATAGAAACAGGACAGAGTGGAAATAATGAGAATGCTGACACATTGTAAAAATTGTAACAAATGGTATGGAACAATTTGTATAAAAATTGTTAAAGGGGAACCTAATTTGCTTGTAAACTTTCACCTAAAACACAATAAAATATTACTTAAAAAATAAAAAGAATTTCTATTCTGAAACTCTCTGATAAAAGTTGAACCCATTTTGATTTTCAAAATGCCATATCTGGGTATGGTTGGAGGGTATAAAAAACCTTCAGAGGCAGGATATGATGGTTTTGATTAATTCATATGACTAACTTTTAAATTATTAAATCATGTAAAGTTAGGCAAGATTCCAAGAGAGAACGAAATAGATTTTATAAACCTGTCGTTACAGTTAACCGCAATTTGAAAAACAGATACATCAATGTTCTTCTACTTATGCCACCTTTTCTAAATTAAACTTAGCACTAAACCATAGTCTTTACTTGACAGTCCCTACTTCTGCAGCAATGCATCACTGGAAACTGTTCCAAAGTGGACTGTGCTTTCCCACGGAAACAAGTTATAACTGGGAGGCTATTTCCTAACTGAGAACTTAGTACCAAAGAAAGTATCGGTAAGACTAACATACGAAAACAGAGATTCAATAACTACAAACCTCTACAGACATTAAAAGTAAGGAAATTGTGTCCCAGCCTCATAAAATGGGACTTATATACCAATGATCAACAAATAATGCATTCAAAACGTAAAAACATAATTCTTTCATATTCATTCATTAAACAAATTTGACCTCAAGCTACTAATGAACTAAAAGAACCAATACACACTTAGTGAACAATCATTTGGTTTGCTTCTTGTAATACAGACTAATTCTTGGGATGACTTAAGAAGGGAGACGAGGTAGAAGGGGCCAAATAAATACATTACTCAAGGGAAGGCCTTCCTTTCCTCTATATAAATTATTTCTCTGAATAAACAAGTCATTAAAATCATACCACTGATCTGTGCTACCAAAAATAAGAGATCAGTAAGTGTTCATTGATGATGATTATGATCACGGATCATGATGGTGCTTCTCACTTATTTTGCTTTATTTTAAAAAATTATGGGACAATCAGGTATTTTTCTTTTTCATTTGCATATTTCCTTGGTTTATGAAAAGTCATAAGCCAAAGGCTACCAGGAAAAAAAACTCACACACTCATCCTCACTGTCATAGTGCTTACTTGAAATTCTACAGACATATAAAATACATTCTTCTAATAACCATGTCTTATCTTGTGTCTGACCCCCAAAGGATAAAAGCATCAAGAAATGAGGCATGCATTAGGAAAATGCAAATCAAAATCACAATAAGATACCACTATACACCTAAGTGGCTAAAATTAAAAAATACTGACAATTCCAAGTACTACTGAGGCTGTGGAGCAACTGGAACTCTCAAACATTCCTGGTGAAAATGCAAAATGGTACAACCATTCTGATAAGCAGTTTGGCAATTTCTTAAAAAGTTAAACATATGCTTACCATGTGACCCAAAAATACCCCTCCTCGGTATTTACCCTAGCTCACCCACTCCCACCACTGCCATTGAGTTGACTCACAGCGACCCTATAGGCCAGAGTAGACCTGCCCTACAGGGTTTCCAAGACTGTAAATCTTTACAGAAGCAGGCTGTCACATCTTTCTCCTGAAGAGCGGCTGGAGGGTTTGAACCACTGACCTCTTAGCAGCCGAGTGCTTAACCACTGCACTACCAGGGCTCCTTATTTGCCCTAGAGAAATGAAAATTTATGTTCACGCAAAACCTATACACAAGTAGCTGCTGAGGTTGCTTATGTGCACCCAAATAACTTACAGGATTTGGTTCTTTGGTTTGGAGGTTTAGGGTCATGATTTCATGGGACATCCCAGTTAACTGGCCAATATCATGTTTAGTGCTTCTGTTCTATCTCCTAGTCTGTTGTGCAGTGCCTAGGATCTTAAAAGTTTTCAAGTGGCCATCTAAGGTACAACAATTGGTCTCTGTTTGGCAAGATCAACAGAGGAAGGAGAGTTAGGAGTAGAAGGAGGAAATGGAATGTGTGGCTAATTGCTTCCATGAACAACTGCCCCCTTTGCCATGAGACCAAAAGAACTGGATAGTGCCTGGCTATCATTACTGAACATTTTGATCAAAGATTCTATAGAAGAATCATGATCGAAATGGGGAAAATGCAGAATGGAAGTTCACATTATCATGGAATCCAGACTTTATGGAGCCATGGAAGCTGGATGAACCTCTGAACTACTGCCCTGAGATAATCTTTAAACCTTAAATCAAAAACACCCCCTGAAGCCTTCTTAAAACCAAAC
Source organism: Loxodonta africana (assembly GCF_030014295.1). NCBI lineage: Eukaryota > Metazoa > Chordata > Mammalia > Proboscidea > Elephantidae > Loxodonta > Loxodonta africana. Next base: position 32,709,484 of record NC_087357.1, read on the forward strand.
AATAGTTTAGCCAAAAACCAAACTAGTAAAGAATATCTGCCTCGAGCATTGTGCTCTTTTAAGATCTAACCACACGGGATCAAACTGTCAATAGCAACTCAAAAGATTAGATATGAAACTTAGAGGACAATGACTTTATGTTAATGAGGGGGAAAAGCTCGGAAAAGGAAGGTGAGAATGGTTGCAAAACTTTATGAATGTAATCAATGTCACTGAACTTTATGTGTAGAAATTACTGAATTGGTTTATGTTCTGCTGTGTATATTCTCAACAACTACAAAATTAAAACAAATTATTGAAAAAAATTAATTCCATCTAAGATATTCCACTGGTCTCACCCCTTCATGAGCAAGGAAGAATGAAGAAAACTTAAAGATACAAGGGAAAGATTAGTCCAAAAGACTAATGGACCACAACTACCACAGCCTCCACCAGACCAAGTCCAGTACAACTACAGGTGACCAGCTACCACCACTGACTGCTCTGACAGGGATCACAATAGACGGTCCCGAACAGAGCTGGGGAAAAATGTAGAACAAAATTCTAACTCACAAAAAAAGACCAGACTTGCTGGCCTGATAGTGACTGGAGAAACCCTGAGAGCATGGCCTCCGGACATCCTTTTAGCTCAGTAATGAAGTCACTCCTGAGGTTCAACCTTTATCCAAAGATTAGCAGGCCCGTAAAACAAAGGTGACTAAAGGGGCATACCAGCCCAGAGACAAGGACTGGAATGTAGTGGGGGACAGGAAAGCTGGTAATAAGGAGCCCAAGGTAGAGAAGGGAGAGTGTTGACATGTCATGGGGATGTTAACCAATGGCATAAAACAATATGTGTACTAACTGTTTAATGAGAAGCTAGTTTGTTCTGTAAACCTTCATCTAAAATACAATTTTTTAAAAATTCCAGGCAGATTATAGATCTAAATGTGAACGATAAAACAATAAAGCTTTTACATATTAAATATCTTCATGATCTTGGTATAAGCAAAGATTTCCTAAACAGAAAAAAGTGCCAACCAATCATAAAGAAAAAATTGAAACATCATACTACATTTTAACTAAGAACTCGTGTTCAGATTAGTCAGAGCCAAGCAAAACAGGTGTCTGCACAAGATGAAACAGTGGGATCAGCAGTGGCCTAGTGCAGGATATCACAGCCCTAGCAGGATGAAGAGGTTCTCCACACAGAAATATGGCAGCTATGGCAGCCCAGCACAGGGTGCTGGAGTCCAGGTGGATTCAGAAGGGCATCTACATGGGAGGGCAACCTAGTGCAGGGTGTCAGAGCCTGAGGAAGTGAGGAAAGTGTTCATGCAGGGGGGTAAAGGCAGCAGACTGATATGGGATTTTGGAACCTAAGTATGGTGAAGAAGGTATCCACATGGTGGGTATGGGGAACAGAGGCAACAGAAGAAACTGATCACATACAGGGGGATTGATTAAGAAAACATGAGGATAACAACAATCAGGTTTCATACTATCAGAAAAGGAAGTCACAAATATGGAAAGAAAAATACTGAATCAACTCTGTGGTGTGGAATTGCAATTGGAGATAACAGTGTGAATTTGTGGTTTTTAATAAATACGTAGGTAAATTTCAAATAGAGATGTAAATGTGTGTATGTAAATATGTATGCCCTATTTTCTGTCCAGTGAGTGTGCCTGGCAACAGAGACATGCCAAAAGAAATTAGCACACCAAACATCCAGATCTTGGCTTCTAAATACCATTCTCCACTAAAAGGAACCACAGCTCCTGAAAGAAATCGCTGATCCCAGGGCTGGGTCAAAACAAGTACAAGGTGAAACTGGGAAACAATCTGTCCCACAAAATCAGTAAATGTTCAAAGGGTAATGGAGACACATCAAAAAGACATAGGAAGGACAATACAAGTTAGGTTTTTACTTAGAAATATAGGGGTAAATATTAAGGTAACCACAAAGAGGTATAGCAACTCCATAACTCAAAATAAAAACCAAGAAAAACATAATGACTCAGCAAACATAAAGTCAAATACTATGAAAACGAGGAACACACAATTTACAAAGAAAAACATCTCAGCACAAAAAAGTAAGTGGAAAAATGAATGTCAACAACACACATAAAAAGGCATCAAAATGACAGCACTAAACACATACTTATCTATAATTACGCTGAATGTAAATGGACTAAACACACCAATAAAGAGACAGTTCCAGACTGGATAAAGAAACACGATCCGTCTATATGCTGCCTACAAGAGACACACCTTAGACTTAGAGACACAAACAAACTAAAAATCAAAGGATGGAAAAAAATATATCAAGCAAACAATAAGCAAAAAAGAGCAGGAGTAGCAATATTAATTTCTGACAAAATAGACTTTAAAGTTAAATCCACCACAAAGGATAAAGAAGGACACTACATAATGACTAAAGGGACAATTGACCAGGAAGATATAACCATATTAAATATTTATGCACCCAATGACAGGGCTGCAAGATACATAAAACAAACTTTAGCAGAACTGAAAATTGAGATAGACACCTCCACAATTATAGTAGGAGACTTCAACACACCACTTTTGGAGAAGGACAGGACATCCAGTAAGGACCTCAATAGAGACACAGAAGACCTAATTGCTACAATCAACCAACTTGACCTCATTGACTTATACAGAACTCTCCACCCAACTGTTGCAAAGTATACTTTTTTTTCTAACGCACATGGAACATTCTCCAGAATAGACCACATATTAGGCCATAAAACAAACCTTTGCAGAATCCAAAACATCGAAATATTACAAAGCATCTTCTCAGACCATAAGGCCATAAAAGTAGAAATCAATAACAGAAAAACTAGGGAAAAGAAATCAAATACCTGGAAACTGAACAGTACCCTGCTGAAAAAAGACTGGGTTATAGAAGACATTAAGGAGGGAATAAAGAAATTCATAGAATGCAACGAGAATAAAAATATTTCCTATCAAAACCTCTGGGACACAGCAAAAGCAGTGCTCAGAGGTCAATTTATATCAATAAATGCACACATACAAAAAGAAGAAAGAGCCAAAATCAGAGAACTGTCCCTACAACTTGAACAAATAGAATGTGAGCAACAAAAGAATCCATCAGGCACCAGAAGAAAACAAATAATAAAAATTAGAGCTGAACTAAATGAATTAGAGAACAGAAAAACAATTGAAAGAATTAACAAAGCCAAAAGCTGGTTCTCTGGAAAAATTAACAAAATTGATAAACCATTGGCCAGACTGACTAAAGAAATACAGGAAAGGAAACAAATAACCCGGATAAGAAACGAGATGGGCCACATCACAACAGACCCAACTGAAATTAAAAGAATCATATCAGATTATTACCGAAAAATTGTACTCTAACAAATTTGCAAACCTTGAAGAAATGGATGAATTCCTAGAAAAACACTACCTACCTAAACTAACACAATCAGAAGCAGAACAACTAAATAGACCCATAACAAAAAAAGAGATTGAAACGGTAATCAAAAAACTCCCTACAAAAAAAAGCCCTGGCCCGGACGGCTTCACTGCAGAGTTCTGCCAAACTTTAAGAGAAGAGTTAACACCACTACTACTAAAGGTATTTCAAAGCATAGAAAATGACGGAATACTACCTAACTCATTCTATGAAGCCACCATATCCCTGATACCAAAACCAGGTAAAGACATCACAAAAAAAGAAAATTACAGACCTATATCCCTCATGAACATAGATGCAAAAATCCTCAACAAAATTCTAGCCAATAGAATTCAACAACATATCAAAAAAATAATCCACCATGACCAAGTGGGATTTATACCAGGTATGCAAGGTTGGTTTAATATTAGAAAAACCATTAATGTAATCCACCATATAAATAAAACAAAAGACAAAAACCACATGATCTTATCAATCCATGCAGAAAAGGCATTTGACAAAGTCCAACACCCATTCATGATAAAAACTCTCAGCAAAATAGGAATTGAAGGAAAATTCCTCAACATAATAAAGGGCATCTATACAAAGCCAACAGCCAACAACACTCTAAATGGAGAGAGCCTGAAAGCATTTCCCTTGAAAACGGGAACCAGACAAGGATGCCCTTTATCACCGCTCTTATTCAACATTGTGCTGGAGGTCCTAGCCAGAGCAATTAGGCTAGACAAAGAAATAAAGGGCATCTGGATTGGCAAGGAGGAAGTAAAATTATCTCTATTTGCAGATGACATGATCTTATACACAGAAAACCCTAAGGAATCCTCCAGAAAACTACTGAAACTAATAGAAGAGTTTGGCAGAGTCTCAGGTTATACGATAAACATACAAAAATCACTTGGATTCCTCTACATCAACAAAAAGAACATCGAAGAGGAAATCACCAAATCAATACCATTCACAGTAGCCCCCAGGAAGATAAAATACTTAGGAATAAATATTACCAAAGATGTAAAAGACCTATACAAAGAAAACTACAAAGTACTACTACAAGAAACTAAAAAGGACCTACTTAAGTGGAAAAACATAACTTGCTCATGCATAGGAAGACTTAACACAGTAAAAATGTCTATTCTACCAAAAGCCATCTATACATACAATGCACTTCCGATCCAAATTCCAATGACATTTTTTAATGTGATGGAGAAACAAATCACCAACTTCATATGGAAGGGAAAGAAGCCTCGGATAAGCAAAGCATTACTGAAAAAGAAGAAGAAAGTGGGAGGCCTCACTCTACCTGATTTTAGAACCTAATATACAGCCACAGTAGTCAAAACAGCCTGGTACTAGTACAACAACAGGCACATAGACCAATGGAACAGAATTGAGAACCCAGACATAAATCCATCCACATATGAGCAGCTGATATTTGACAAAGGCCCAGTGTCAGTTAATTGGGGAAAAGATAGTCTTTTTAACAAATGGTGCTGGCATAACTGGATATCCATTTGCAAAAAAATGAAACAGGACCCATACCTCACACCATGCACAAAAACTAACTCCAAGTGGATCAAAGACCCAAACATAAAGACTAAAACGATAAAGATCATGGAAGAAAAAATAGGGACAACCTTAGCAGCCCTAATACAAGGCATAAACAGAATACAAAACATTACCAAAAATGACGAAGAGAAACCAGATAACTGGGAGCTCCTAAAAATCAAACACCTATGCTCATCTAAAGACTTCACCAAAAGAGTAAAAAGACCACCTACAGACTGGAAAAGAATTTTCAGCTATGACATCTCCGACCACTGCCTGATCTCTAAAATCTATATGATTCCGTTAAAACTCAACCACAAAAAGACAAACAACCCAATCAAGAAGTGGGCAAAGGATATGAACACACACTTCACTAAAGACGATACTCAGGCAGCTAACAGATACATGAGAAAATGCTCTCGATCATTAGCCATTAGAGAAATGCAAATTAAAACTACGACGAGATTCCATCTCACTCCAACAAGGCTGGCATTAATCCAAAAAACACAAAATAATAAATGTTGGAGAGGCTGCGGAGAGATTGGAACTCTTATACACTGCTGATGGGAATGTAAAATGGTACAACCATTTTGGAAATCCATCTGGCGTTTTCTTAAAAAGTTAGAAATAGAACTACCATACAACCCAGAAATCCCACTCCTCAGAATACACCCTAGAGAAATAAGAGCCTTCACACGAACAGATATATGCACACCCATGTTTACTGCAGCTCTGTTTACAATAGCAAAAAGCTGGATGCAACCAAGGTGTCCATCAACGGATGAATGGTTAAATACATCGTGGTATATTCACACAATGCAATACTACGCATCGATAAAGAACAGTGACAAATCTGTGAAACATTTCATGACATGGAGGAACCTGGAGGGCATTATGCTGAGTGAAATTAGTCAGAGGCAAAAGGACAAATATTGTATAAGACCACTATTATAAGATCTTGAGAAATAGTATAAACTGAGAAGAACACATACTTTTGTGGTTACGACGGGGGAGGGAGGGAGGGTGGGAGAGGGTTATTTACTGATTAGTTAGTAGATAAGAACTACTTTAGGTGAAGGGAAGGACAATACTCAATACACGGAAGGTCAGCTCAACTGGACTGGACCAAAAGCAAAGAAGTTTCTGGGATAAACTGAATGCTTCAAAGATCAGCGGAGCAAGGGCGGGGGTTTGGGGACTATGGCTTAAGGGGACTTCTAAGTCAATTGGCAAAATAATTCTATTATGAAAACATTCTGCATCCCACTTTGAAATGTGACGTCTGGGGTCTTAAACGCTAACAAGCGGCCATCTAAGATGCATCAATGGGTCTCAACCCACCTGGATCAAAGGAGAATGAAGAACACCAAGGTCACACGACAACTATGAGCCCAAGAGACAGAAAGGGCCACATGAACCAGAGACTTACATCATCCTGAGACCAGAAGAACTAGATGGTGCCCGGCCACAACCGATGACTGCCCTGACAGGGAGCAAAACAGAGAACCCCTGAGGGAGCAGGAGAGAAGTGGGATGCAGACCCCAAATTCTCATAAAAAGACCAGACTTAATGGTCTGACTGAGACTAGAGGAATCCCAGCGGTCATGGTCCCCAAACCTTCTGTTGGCCCAGGACAGGAACCATTCCCGAAGACAACTCATCAGACATGCAAGGGACTGGACAATGGGTTGGAGAGACATGGTGATGAAGAGTGAGCTACTTGTATCAGGTGGACACTTGAGACTGTGTTGGCATCTCCTGTCTGGAGGGGAGATAGGAGGGTAGAGAGGGTTAGAAACTGGCAAAATTGTCACGAAAGGAGAGACCAGAAGGGCTGGCTCATTAGGGGGAGAATAAGTGGGAGTACGAAATAAGGTGTATATAAGCTTGTATGTGACAGACTGACTTGATTTGTAAACATTCACTTAAAGCTCAATAAAAATTATTAAAAAAAAAAAAGACATAGGAAGCAGCTTAAAAGAGCTCCCACTGGCCAAATAGGGGAATTTTAGGCATCAAAATACTGAATTACAACCTATCAAATAAAATAGGAATTCATAAGCCCAAAACCAAAAACCAAACCAGCTGCTGTTGAATCGATTCCAACCCATGGTGACCTCATGAGTTGCAGAGTAGAACTGTGTTCCATAGTGTTTTCATGGGGGTGTGGCCTTTTGGAAGCTGATCGCTAGGCCTTTCTTCTGAGGTGCCTCTGGCAGGGCTTAAAACAACGCAATTTATTGTTTTATAGTTCTGTAGTGCAAAAGTCTGAAATGGGTCTCACCGAGCTAAAATTAAGGCACTGGTAGGGCTGCGTTCTGTTCTTGAGATTCTAGTTTGCCCCTTCCAGTTTCTAGAGGTTGCTCACATTCATTCTCATGGCCATCTTCATCTTCAAAGCCAGCAACAGTGGGTCTGGTTCTCACATGGAATCACCGACCTCCTCTTCAGTTTCCCTCTAACACATTTAAAGACCCTTGTGATTACATCTCATCCAATCCAGATAATCCAGGATACTCTATCTTAAAGTCAGCTGATTAACCCGCTGCCATCAAGTTGATTCCAATTCATAGCAACCCTAGAGGACAGAGAACTGCCCCACAGGGTTTCCATGGAGCGCCTGGTGGATTCGAACTGCTGACCTTTTCTTTAGTAGCCGTAGCTCTTAATCACAACACCACCAGTGTTTCTGTCAGCTAATTTAGCAACATTAATTCATCTGTTACCTTAATTTCCCTCTGCCATGTAATTTAACACGTTCACAGTTCCCCGGGATTAGGACAGGGATATCTTTGAGAAGCATTATTCTGCCTACCCCAAGGACTTGAAGAGTTTCCCTTATTTTGGGGTTATAGCCCTTCTACTTTGGGGGCATTAAAATGCTCTTTCTTTTATAAAATGATGGTACTAAGTGGAGACTCTCTTTTAAACATTAGTTTGGTGGAGGGGGAGGTTGCAGAGGCTTGCTAACTCTATGAACCCCGTGTAGATAACACAAAATCTTCTGAAATGTTTTACTAATCCCTGAAATGAAAAAGTCTGAAAATAAACAAAAAATTCTATCGTAGAAGACCAGACTCAATGGTCTGATAGAGGACTGGCAAAACCCCTGAAACTATGGCCCCTGGGCACTCTACTAACCCAGAACTGAAACCATTTCCAAAGATCACTTTTCAGACAAAGATTAGGCAGGTCTATAAAACAAAAAATAATACATGTGAGGAATCTGCTTCTAAGTTCAATCAAATACATGAGACCAAATGGGAAGCTCCTGTCCAAAAGCAGGACGAAAAGGCAGGAGGGAACAGGAACTGGTCGAACAGACACAGGGAACCTGGGGTGGAAAGGGGGAGCATGGTGTCACATTGTGTAGATTGCAACCAATGTCACAAAACAATATGTGTACAAATTTTTGAATGAGAAGTCAATTTGAGCTGTAAACTTTCACCTAAAGCACAATTTAAAAAAAAGTTCTATCATACAAAGACAACATCTAACGAGGGGGGAGGGAGGGAAGGGAGGGGGTATTCACTAATTAGATAGTAGACAAGAACTATTTTAGGTGAAGGGAAAGACAACACACAAGACAGGAGAAGTCAGCACAACTGGACTAAACCAACAGCAAAGAAATCCTCTGAATAAACCAAACGCTCTGAAGGCCAGCATAGCAGGGACGGGGGTTTGAGGACCATGGTTTCAGGTAACATCTAGGTCAACTGGCATAATAAAATCTATTAAGAAAACATTCTGCATCCCACTTGGGAGAGTGGAGTCTGCGGTCTTAAACGCTAGCAAGGGGCCATCTAAGATGCATCAATTAGTCTCAACCCACCTGGATCAAAGGAGAATGAAGAACACCAAGGACACAAGGTAATTATGAACCCAAGAGACAGAAAGGGCCACATAAATCAGAGACCACACCAGCCTGAGTCCAGAAGAACTAGATGGTGCCCGGCTACAACCAACGACCACCCTGACAGGGAGCACAACAGAGAATCCCTGAAGGGGCAGGAGAACAGTGGGATGCAGACCTCAAATTCTCGTAAAAAGACCAGACCTCAAATCCTCATAAAAAGACCAGACTTAATGGTCTGACTGAGACTAGAAGGACCCTGGAGGTCATGGTCTCCAGATCTCCTGTTAGCCCAAGACAGGAACCATTCCCAAAGACAACTCTTGAGACAGGGACCGGACTGGACTATAAGAGAGAAAATGATACTAGTGACGAGTGAGCTTCTCGGATCAAGTAGACACATGAGACTATGTGTGCAGCTCCTGTCTGGAGGGGAGATGAGAAGGCAGAGGGACAGAAGCTGGCTGAATGGACACGGAAATACACGGTGGAGAGAAGGAGTGTGCTGTCTCATTTGGGGAAGAGCAACTAGGAGTATATAGCAAGGGGTATATAAATTTTTGTTATGAGAGACTGACTTGACTTGTAAACTTTCACTTAAAGCACAATTAAAAAAAAAACAAAGAGAACATCTATCTGACAAAGGATTCATATTTTCAAAATATATAAGGAACAAAGCAATAAGAAAAAGGCAATCTAATAAAAAAAATTGCCCAGACTTGAACAGACACTTCACAAAAGAGGATACCCAAATAGTTAATAAACAAAAAATAATCAGTTACAGCAGTCATTAAGGAAATGCAAATTAAAACAGTGAGATAGTACCATTCACCCACTAAAAAAAAACTAGAATGGCTAAAACGAAAAAAACACTGAACTGACTGCTGCAAAGACCCATAGCAACTGGAACTCCCACACTGCTGACGAAAAGTACAAACTGGCAACGTTTCATAGTATTTATTAAGCCAAACATTTTCATTCTCTATGACCCAGCAATTCCTCTCCTAGGTATAAACCCAACAGAAATGCGTATGTTCAGGAAAAGACATGTACCAGATTATTTATACACTATTCGTAACAGCAAAAAACTGGAAATAATCCAAATACCTATCAACAATACCACAGCAAAATAATTTGAAGCATATTCACACAATGAAATACTATACAACAATGAGAATGAACATACCATACCTCACACAACAAACTGGATGAATCTCGCAAACAAACAATGTAGGACAAAAGATCCCAGACACTAAAGAATACGTACTGGAATGGATCCATTTCTATGAGGTTCGATACCAATAAAGGTAAAACTCATCTGTAGGCATTAGAAGTCAAGATGGTGGTTTCCCTTGGGAGCAGGGGGTGAGTGACTGGAAAGGGGGTACAAGGGGGAACTTCTTGATCTGAGTAAAATTCACTGAGCTGTATACTTATGATTTACATACTTTTCTATACATACACTTTATTTCAATTAAAAGCTTACATACACACACACAAAATACACTAGAATATTCTTCCTAAAAACATATCTAAGCAAACTGAGTTCAGCCCAGACTCCCCAAACTTTACCTTCCTTTGCCTTCTTGTTTGATATGGATCTTATGTTCAAGTCATATCTATCTACTCATTCCTAACTCGCCCTACACCTGACGATCTCCTGATCTCCAAGGAGAGCTAATTTTCCCTCCTGTAACTTCTGTAGCACTTTGCGCCTCTATTTTAGCACTTATTAAAGTGTGCCTTAAGAGATATTTATAAATGCCTATCTCCTCATTAAGTTATGAAGTTCTAGAAGACGGAAAATTTTTACTCAATTCTGTACCTTCACTACATCCTTCCTCTAAGCCCCCTACCACATGTAGCACAATGCTTTGCACTCAGGTTCTGCTCAAAATTTTTTTACCAAATCAAGTTGCATGCCAACTATCATGGCACCACTTCCAGTCCGTCAGCCCACTGTTTTTTCCTACATTTCAATGTCAAGCACATTTTTAACTGAAAAATGGGGTGCTCCAATTTAGGAATATAGTCCTAAATTTCCTACAAAAACCTTGGATACATAAAGGTGTTTTATGGTATAAATTAGCAAATAATACCATATTTACATACGGCAATTTACAATTTGCAAAAAACTGAAAGAAAGGCAAGAGACTCACTTAAGTAGGTAAGACTAACAACAGCCCATTTTACAGTTAAGAAAACTGAAGCTCAAGGTGAGGTGTCTGTTAAAGAAGCCACTGTCAGTCCACCAGCCAATGCGCTTGTTACACTGTAGTCCATGATCCAGTGCAGGTCTTCTTCTTGGGCAACTGCTTTATAAATACACACTCAATATACTAAATTTTAATTCTTCTGATTAAAAATAACACATATTCACAGCTTAAAATCTAGAAAACACTAAAGAATATAAAGAAAAGTAAAAATCACCTAAGGAATGCTTTCTTGTGTGTTTACTAGCACATCTTCAGGAGCCCCGGTGGCACAACAGTTAAGCACTCAGCTGCTAACCAAAAGGTTGGTGGTTCGAACCCACTCAGTGGCTCTTCGGGAGAAAGATCTCCTGACAATCTGCTATTTTAAAGATTACAGCCTAGAAAACCCTATCAGCAGTTCTACTCTGTCACACCGGGTCGCTATGGGTTAAAAATCAACTCAACAGCACCCAACAACAATAGCACATCTTCAGAATGCCAATACAGGTAGTCCTCAACTTACAGCGTCAATTCCATCCTAAATCGAACATCTTTTTTTGTTTAGTTTTTATTATTGTCTTTTATTACCAGTATCTTTATAAATCTGATCTTTGATCTTACTAACAAAATGTACAAAAAAAAAGTTGTAGATGTGGTTTATCGTAACTCGAATACATCATAAATCAGGGACTACTTGTACTTCCTAAGTATACAGTATTTTGTATCCGTACTGCAAAAATATTTATCCACTTGCTACAATTCCGGGACATCTGTCTCCATGACTTTTTTTTTAAGTTTCATTTGTTTATTTTAATTTTATTATGCTTTAGCTGAAAGCAAAAATTAGTTCCTCATTCAAAAATTTATACACAAATTGTTTTGGGACATTGGTTGCAATCCCTGCAATGTGTCAGCACTCTCCCCCTTTCCCTTTCCACTTCAGGCTCCCTGCGTCCATTCTTCCAGTTTTCCTGTCCCTTCCTGCCTTCTCGTCTTTGCATTTGGGCAACTGTTACCCATTTGGTCTGGTATACTCGACTGAACTAAGCAGCACATTCCTCACATGTGTTCCTGTTTGTTTTCTTGGCCCATCTCATCTTTGGCTGAAAGGTGGACTTCGGGAATGGCTTTAGTTCTGAGTTAGCAGGGTGTCCGAGGGCCATAGTCCCCGGGGTTCCTCCAATTTTTTGTGAATTTGAATTCTGTTCTACTATTTTCTCCCACTCTGTCCGGGACCCTCTATTGTGATTCCTGTCAGAGCAGTTGGTGGTGGTGGCCAGGCACCATCTATTTCTTCTTCCATGACTTTTGGGGTAATGTTAACAGTGAGATCCTGAAAGTTCCCCAGACATCTAAAAATATCAGCACCAGATCTTAGCAAGCTTAAGCTTAGGTGCAAAGAAGGGATTGAAAAGCTCTAAGACTGCTACCAAGAGAGTTGTCAGGACATTATCTATGACCTCGACCACATATGGCTCAAATTCTGTTGCAAATACCATTGAAGTGATAAAGGAATAGCAATGTAATAATGATGAACCTTTTCGCGCATCACTGTGGAATATTCTAATTAGTCCTTTATTATTTTTTTTCTACATAACATGATGCAAAGATTACATATGCCATATTAAATTGAGATTCTGGGAGTATCCAACCAACACGTGTTATTCAGTAACCAATATGAGACAGTGCTCATCAAGACAGTGCCAGCAATGGAGGGCAGATAGAAAGCACAACAGTTGTCAGTGTAAGCATTTACCATTGTTCTATAAGTCAATTAGTAATTATTGTTCAGAAATATTTATCTCCTCTCTTGTTCCCTCTACGGGCAGAGTATACTTCCCTGTCTCTTGACTTTGGGCTTGGCCATGTGACTTGCTTTGGCCAACGGAATATCTACAGATGTGATACAACCAATGACTGAAAGGTACTTGAACATTTGGGCTTGCTCTTTAGTGCCTTTGCCATGGCCATAAGAGCTCTGCCTGGGAAGTCACTGCCTCTTCAGTCTGAAGATATGAATATCCAGAATAAAGGTATGTGGAACAACAGTCCTGAGTGAGCAACCAAGTCCAAAGTCACCCAACTAAGCCCGGTCTAGATCAGCTGATGCCCAGCAAACCCACAAATTCATGAGAGTAAATATCTATCATTGTATGCCACTGATATTTTATGGTTCTTTATTACACAACAATAGCTAACTGATCCAATGATACTGTGACAACTGTAAAGTTTTACTATATTTTCTCAGTAATTCAAGATCAGGAAATCTATATTTAAGTCTGGACAGTAATTCCTCCACCCTGGACACCACCTGACTAACAACGGGGAAAAAAAAAAATTTTTTTTTTTTTTGGATATGTTATATTCTTCAAGGATGAAATACAGTGTAACTGAAACCTTAGAGTCAGACTGCCTAGGCCTGAGGCTCCTTGTTTACCGAGTGACTCTGTGAAAATTACTTAATCTCTCTGAAATCAGTTTCCTCATCTGAAAAATGGGGTAGTAATAGTAATCTATCTCACGGCGTTATTGGGAGGATTAAATAAAATAATACATATAAAGAACTTAGAACACTACATTTATAAGGGAACATAAGGAAAACCAAATCTAAAAAGTTCATCCTTGGCAAGCAGGAGTTCTCTCCTAGCTCTACAGCTTTGGTTTCTTGCTTCCATCTCCGACTCTAACCACATATGAAGGCAATCCAGGAGCTAGCATGGTAGTACCCCAAAGAACCAACCATATTCTTAGGTCAACATTACCCTCAGGATCTATTCCACTTCTGTTATCTCTGATCTTCTGTAAAATGTTCTAGTGGTCTTAACCAGGCTTTGGAAGACTAAAAGAAACAGTACTTCGGTCTGGCTATGATTATCCAGAGATTCCCCACATACAAAATGCTTAATGCAGAATACTAGCTGACGCCGTAAGATCCAAGTGACCCTTCCTGTACGGAGATTTTTTTTTTCCTCTCCACTGCCAATTTTGGGATGCTGGGATTGATTTATTAAGGAAAGAGGCAGTTTTCTTTATAATGGCCAAGTTGTTAAAATAATTTGTTTCAGTCTTAATGGATCCTCATTACACGCATTTTTAAAATGTGCTGTATTTAAACACTGTTATAAAGTAGATGGAATTTGAAAATACTTTAATACAACAAAGATTCTTTTTTATTTTTCTTGTAGTACTGTTTACCATAAAATAATTTATCTATGTATAATCAAGATCTTACATAATATCCTGTCTCCCTTTAGCAAGGAGACAGGACATTACACAGCAAGGAAAAAAAATCTTACCTGCTTCTTTCTTTAGGATTTAAATACACAAATAATATAGAACAACAAGTGGTCTCTTTCAAAAGTTCATTTTCTAATTTAGCAATAGAAAAATTTCTCACAACTATTCAAAGTAGAAGAATTTTTACTCCATGCAATAATTCACTTCTAATAACTTATTATATGCTTCTATGACAAACACAAATCAAATTAGCACAAAGTATTGTTACTAATTTGTCATTTCATACCTCAACACCTATATAACAGTAACCAGAAAAGAAATAGTTTGAAGGCTAATTTAAATTGGGAAAAAACTACGAGATACATGGGAACTCTGACAGCTTAAACTAAGAACCAGTTTCAAATGACCATCTGATGAGCTGATAATCAATCTCACTGATTTAAAGAAAAATCCATTATGGTAAAAAATTTGAATAATTATTTTAAAATGCAATTTACTGTTTTTAATTACACATGCTTCTCAAACAAATAAGTCACTGAATCATATTAATTCACCCCAGTATTATAACTATCATGACATCATTAAGGCAAACCACACAGATCATGTTAACTCTTTGAGAAGTTAACCTCAAAAAAGAGATGCCTCCAAGCATTCCTAGTGTTATTGCCACAAATTTGGCTAATCCCATTTGTATTTTTAGCCTGAGCCTCCAACTAGACTAGTATCTATGGTCCAAAACCAAACTCATTGCTGTGGAGTCGATTCTGACTCACAGAGACCCTACAGGACAGAGCAGAACTGCCCCACAGGGTTTCCAAGGTGGTAATCTTTACAGAAGCCCACTGCCTCATCTTTTTCCAGTGGAGCCACTGGTGGATTTGAACTGCCGACCTTTTGGTTAGCAGCCGAGCACTTAACTACTGCACCACATATCTGCTCCTAATATCTATGCTAGCTGGTCTCAAAAGATGGCCTCTAGCAATTCCTCCCCCTCTGTTTGTGCATGTCACTCTTCACATTAACAGGTAGAGATTATTTCCCCTCCCTCTAACTTTGGGTTGGCCTTGACTGGATTTGATCATTAGTGATACCCTGGGACTTCCAAACCCAGGACTTAGAGAGAGCTGGCAGCTTCTACTTCCTTTCTCCTGAAATGCTCCTTTTTTAGAACCCAGCTGCAATGCTTTTAAGAAATCTAAGCAGCCACATGGAGAGAGGTCACACAGAGTAGAACTGACACCATTAGCCCCAAATGAACTCTCGGCCAGTGGTCAGCCATGAGTGTGGCCATTTTAACTATTCCAGCCATATCAGCACTCCAGCCAACATGAAATAAAGTAGAAAAACCAGCAATTAACCAAAGAATTGACAGAAATAATGAATTGGTTTTTTTTTTTTTTTTTTTTGAAGATACTAAGTTTGGAGTGGTTTATTATGCAGCAATAATTAGCTGTTACACTGTTGGTGGTTTTTACTATCAGTTATTATCAACTCTACAAACTATTTTATTTTGTGTCTTAAAATTATTTCATCCAAGTTTCAAATGTTTCCCCATTCTAAGATTCTGGGACTGGCTGGACAAGAATATATTTATCCTGTCCATTTTTTTAAAATAAACTTCAAATAAATTCATCCCTCAGCTTGTCATTCTATTAAATATATACATATATCCTTATAAAATAATGCCTGTTGCTGTTGTTGTATGCTGTCAAGTTGATTCCAACTCATAACAGGTTAGAACTGTCCTATAGGGTTTTCTAGACTATAATCTTTAGGGGAGCAGACAGTCAGGTCTCTCCTTCAGCGGGGCTGCTGGTGGGTTCGAACCACTGACCTTTCAATTAGCAGCTGAGCTCTTAACCATCATACCACCAGGCCTCCTTATAAATATAATTAAAATAATGCTAACATCCCCTCAGTCCTTTTAGTTTCTCTTCTCAGGTCTTCTTACAGTTCCCATTTATCTTTTTTTTAAGGTATTAGATTTTTGTTGACCAAGTAAATATCAGTAAAGGTCCTAATGGCCTGCTAAAGCTGAGGGAGAAACATTAGCATACAAGTTATTTACTGTAAACCACTTCTTTAATATCATTTGTTTTTAGAAATAAAATGTTCTGCTTAAACTCTTTTTCACAAGTAACTAAGGGTAAGAGTACAGACCATGTGTGAATTACGGTCAACTGAATTAGCAGTCTCATTAATAAGATTTTAGTATAAAATTCCTAATCGCAACACTGCATCAATGTGGTAATGAGTAAAACTGGTAAAGACGGTATTCATTTCATGTTGGGGTTTTAAACGAACTATACATTTTTTTTTAAACTATGGAAATCAAGGCATCTATACAAAAGTTACAATTAGTAATTCACAACTGAGAGGAGTCAGGCAAGAAATAAAGCAAACACTATAAAAATTTCAATTTGATTAAAGGATAGCCCTTCCATGTGTACTGTAAACTAATTACTTGGTTCAAGAGCAAATAAAATATCTTCATAACTCAAAGTTCACCCTGAATAAACAGACAGGTTATGGTGGGGTAATTGGGACCAAAGGGAAGCTGTGACTTACTCAGATTCATAATAAGGCTGTTACTGAGTTGAAGGAGAATACCAAGTCTCTGGCTCTCTGTTCTCTGCATCAGTTATTAAGGTGTCATTCCTGGTGACCCTCTTCCAGTTGGCCTTTTCTCAAACAGCAACCACAGTAGCAGGCAAGGTCAAAAATGAAAGTAACTTAAAGAAAAAATTGGCTTCTCCCTATGGAGACTGACTCAACATTTAATAATGTGTGCCCCAAAAAAGCTGGAAACTTCTACACTGGCCATCTTCAGGTCCAAATTAACTCAAGCAGAAGGCTATTACGGAAACATAACTTACTGGTACAAAGCAGAGAGCAAATAGTTGAGAATGTTCATAGGCTGAGGTCTAATGGGGAGTAAAGAAGATGATCTCATAATGCCTCTTTACGATCTGTAAATAACACTATTCCATAAATCTGACACAAGTGTCAGGACTAGGATTAAGAGTCAACCCTCTAAATAGGAAAATAAAAATAAGCAGCTGCCACTTTTCTGACTTAAACTAAATTTAGAAGCTAGCTATAGACATAAAACAATTTCCTCTAATTTCTAAAATCAAAAAAAAATTCAAAGTCTCTTCTTAAATATTTTAAGATTTCAAAATTAGGCAGACATTCAAGAACTTTCTTCAAGTTTAATGGGATTTTGTTTTCGATACAGTCAAACTTTATTTAGGTGTTTAAGTAAATTTGACCAGTCTCTTGGAAAGTATTCTTGTAAGTGGGGCAGTTTAAAGCGTTAATTCAATTAATACCCATGTTTATTGATTCGGAAATTGTTACAGTATTTCAGACAAAGACACAATGTAATAACTATCTAGCAAAGGAATAAGGTTTGGAGTGACAGGTTAAAATTACTTTTGAAAAAGCAAGCAAGACTTGACTGCAAATAATACCAATATCTCTAAAGCCCCCTGTTAAGCTAGAAGTCTATGCATCCCATCATTCTGTACTTGTAACCACAAAGTCTGGCTTTACACCTAGGATATACAAGAAGCATCAGATTAAAAGCATGAGATATCAGACTACACACGTGTGCCAAATATAAGTATAGCACAAGAAAAGCATGATACAAAGTTAAACAAGCTCCAAGGAGTTTAAACACACACACAAAGCCCAACCCATGCTCACACCTAAAACTGATGGGAACCACCAATTCTGACTTTCCTCTCAATACCGACTACCCACATTCCCCCTTTTATCTCCTGAATTTCTCCTCTGATTTCATCACATAGGTCATTGCAATTCTAATCTCCTTGGCCCTTTCTTTCCCAGGAAGTGATACAGCACCTGGTCCCTACACTTCACTACCTCCACAAGTTAGCTCTAATTTGTATTTTGTTTTACCCTATTAGATATTAATTTGCCCTCAAACTCCTATACCCGAGTTTCCCTGACCAATTAGGCTCCTGCTTTTCATCGCCTCGTCCTTACAACAATATTTAGCTTCTTCTTTCAAAGTAGAGCATATATCCCTTTTCCTGACGTTTGTAATCTGGCTCACAGTCAACCTCGCCGTTCTTTCCCAGAGACTGTTACCATGGCCCTAGGTCCCCATTCCGAGTCCTTATCTTCCTAAGTAAGGCCTCCTCCTTCTCAGAGTTTGTCAACATTAGTTTGGCTAAGCTGGGATTCCACCCTCAAGGCAAAGGCTATCTCCCTCTTCATTCTACAAAACTACAAGTCTCCCATCAGCCTTGGCTTTCCCTCGTCCACTCTTAGATCCATCTGCATCCAGCCCTGCCCGATTCCCTCCTAATTCCAATATACGTCCTCCCACTATCCCGCGCTCCCCTTCCCCACTCCTGAACGCACCTCCTCTCCGGGCCTTACCCGTAACCCTGACACCAGGAAGGCCCTGCCAGCGGCCTTTGGGCGTCTATCCTCCCGGCTTCCTCCGCTCTTCAGTAACTGTCCCCACGCCCCTTTCTCTCCACGGCCCCGCGCGCTGCCCGGAGACCCCTCCCGGATTAAACCCCCGCTGTCACTTGGCCTCTCATCCACAAGATGGCGGAGCTGCTGCCCCCACTCCCGGGTTCCTCCGCAACTCCCTCCCGCCTCCCCGGAGCTCCGGTCCTGTCCCCTCAGCCTTCGCCGTCGCCGGCCTCGGCCCGGGGTCCCACTGCCCACTCCCCCAGCGGACAGGAGGCCCAGACTCGAGACTCAGCGACGCCGCCAACGCCACCGCCTCCACCGCTCCCTGGTCTGCACCTTCTCCTCACCATAAACTTGAGCGCTTTCTCCTGCAGCACCGCCTCAGCAGGGTCCATAATCGACCCGGGCCGCTGGGTTCCCTCTCTGCCGGGGCCGCCCCCTGGGTGCCAGGCCGCAGCCAACGCAGCGCCCGGATCCCGCCTCCTCTTCCTTCACCCCGCCCTTTCTTAACTCTAGGCGCTGGCGAGGGAGCCAGCAAGGATCGGCTGTTCCATGCGCATGCGCGAGCCCGCTGGCTCACGGGATTTGTAGTTCTGGTGCCTCCCGCAGCAAAAAGTGAGACCACACCACGAACTGCGACTCCCGCAGTTCACTGCGGCAGGGTCGCCGTTGCAGACGAGTCAAGCCTAGACAACTGTCGGTCAACAAGGGAAAGTCTGCTGATGGGAATTGTAGTTTATGGCCTCTAGGAATGGGAGCGGCACGGGTGTCTCCGTGGTTACCGTGAGACGCCAATGGCAGCTTGCCTGACATTTGATATCAAGATGGCGACCGGTATACCTCACCTGTACCCCAAATACTGGAAAAAACTATGAGAGGACTCAGAGGTCCTGGGACCTCCCTAACTGTGGTTTTAGGGAACTTCTTATCGTTAGGTGTCGTGGAGTCGGTTCCGACTCACAGGGACACTGCGTACGACAGAACGAAATACCGCCGGTCCTGTGCCATCCTCGCAGTTGTTGACTTGAGCCCATTGTTGCAGCCACCGTGTCAATTAATCTCGTCGTTGAGGTTCTTCCTCTTTTTCGCTGACCCTGTGACTTACCAAGCATGATGTCCTTCTCCAGGGATTGATCCCGCCTGATAACATGTCCAAAGTACCTTAGACGAAATCTTGTCATCATCCATCTTTGCTTCTGAGGATCATTCTGGCTGTACTTCTTCCAAGAGACTTGTTCGTTCTTCTGGCAGTCCATGGCGTACTCAATATTCTTTGCCAACACCATAATTGCAAGGCATCATTCTTCCGTCTTCCTTATTCATTGTCTAGCTTTCGCATGCATATGAGGTGATTGAAAAGATCATGGCTTGGGTCAGGTCCATCTTAGTCCTCGATATGACATCTTTGATTTTTAACATTTTTGAGGGCTTTTGCTGCAGATTTACCCAATGCAATGTGTCATTTGATTTCTTGACTGCTGCTTCCACGGATGTTGATTGTGGATCCAAGTAAAATGAAACTCCCGACAACTTCAATATTTTCACCATTTATCATGCTGTTGCTTTTTGGTCCAGTTGTTAGGATTTTAGTTTTCTTTATGCTGATGTTTAATCTATACTGAATTTAGGGAACTAGTCAACCCCAAATTCCATATATCTAGCTTCTGCGGAAGGGTTTGTGACCCAGAGGCACTGGGCCTGTGGGTACCTGGCAGCAGGTCACAGACCAATGAAGAATTTCAAGGTCCTCCAAAGCTAGCTCCCCATATTTCTTCCAAAAGACCTATTCTCCCCCCCTGCAGAAAAACAGGGCCAGATAGATGTCAGCTCAGGAAATTTTCAGGTATTTAACACTCAGAAGGCATGGTTTGCTAGTGTTAACCCTGGGATGTAAACAGTGCATTAAGGGTCAAAGGGGGTACTTGTTTACAAAAGGCCTTCAGTGGTGGAATATAATGGCCACCCAGCAGCTAAAGCATGTGAGTATTTTCTTTGACCTTGAAAGGAATAATTAGTGTTTATTTTGGAAATTGGATTACCCTAGGAGGAGAAAACTCTAGGTTTAAGCTAAAACTGAGATTATGTTAGACTTGTAAATGATCTGAATTTATAAAAATAAGTGAATCAGAGAAATACCTTTTAACTTATAAGAAAAAATCTCCATTGTAAATATTTTATTCAGTAATTTATTCAACAAACATTAAGCATATAACTGTGTGCCGACATCATGACAAAAAATGGAGATTCAGTAGTGAACACAACAGACTCAGTCCTTGCCCTTGTGGAGCTTACATTTCTAATGTGTTAATGATTTGTCGTAGGCATCCCTATTTCCACAGAACTTATCTGATACGTAACAGGCTTTCCACTAATATAAAGTTTTGCGCTCGTGTTTGAAAAAAAGTTCTACACAAGTGTAAAATGAGGGAGACTTAAAACTCATGTGAAAAAAGACTTGGGAGTTTTCCTAGGCCAAAGGCAGTAATGTGACGTGATTGCCACAAAAGCTAAAGGAACCCTAGGCAGCTTGAGCAGAAGTAGGATCTGGGCCAAAGAGGCTTATGGTCTTACTTTATTTTGAAGCACCCAGATTACATTTACAGTACCTTGTTCAATTATGGGCACCCCATTCTACAAAGATCCCATGCAGGAGCATAGCCAAAAGCAGGATATCCAAGAGAGAAAATACTGATAGATGCTTATTCTGAAAAAAGAACACATAGGAATAACATGACAATTAACTTCAAGTATTTGAAAGGCTATTTGAAAGTATATGTATGTAGCTTCACAGAGCAAACTAGAATCAGTGGGTGAGATAATAATAACAACAACAGCTATCATTTTATTAGCTGTTTGTGCCAGGCACTATACTGGGTATTTTACATTTATAATCCCTAATTTTTTTTTTTTTTAATATACATAGTGGAAACCCTGGTGGCGTAGTGGTTAAGAGTTCGGCTGCTAACCTAAAAGTTCAGCAGTTCAAATCTACCAGGCGCTCCTTGGAAACCTTATGGGGCAGTTTTACTCTGTCCTATAGGGTTTTTATAGGGTTGCTATGAGTCAGAATCAACTTGACAGCAATGGGTTTGTTTTGTTTTGTTTTGTTTTGTTTTTAAATAGTCATAGTAACTCTGAAAATAGCTGTTGTTATCCCTAATTTACAGTAATAATTTTTTCGAGTAATTAGAGCTGTCATGACAAAGGAATGGACTGCCCCATTCCTGAAAACACTTAAAGGCAGGATGACCATCTTTCAGAAATAGTCTAGGGAGTTTCAGTTTGGGTGGGAGGTTAAGACCTTTTAAATTCTATACTGTTGATAAGTCACTCATTTTACTTTGTTATTCATAGAGGAGTATGAAAATATTGCCTGATGAGGCTGCCAGTCAGTGACAGTCCTCACTTTGTTTAGTCATTTGAAGATGAGAATTAGTAAAACGAATATAAGGAATTTTTGTTTGGAAGCACAACGAGCTAGAGGGCTGTTATGCATGTAGATTGAAACTGACCTGGCAGGAGTTGACTATGGAAAGGATAAATCCTCTTTCCTTAAAATTGACCAGTCATGATGAGGCAAGCCTACGAAATGCAAATCTGAATTGCCTTGATTTTCAAACCCCTCCTGTCCAACATGGTTTAGGAAAGATGATCAGACTGGTGAGTTAACAAGTCTGATCCTAGCCCACACTTTCCCCAGTTAATTGGTTGACTTTGAGCAATTAACCATCCTCTCTGGCCCTCTCCTCATCTGGAAAACAAGATCTCTGCCAACTCTAAACTATATGCACTTATGAGTCCACTTATAGTGCAGTTGCTTGAGGAGAATACCGAATCATTAGAACTCTTAAACCTCCGTTTTATTGGAAAACTGGACAGTCAGCATGAGAAACCACAGCTACTACTGGATTTCTTTCTTTTTTTTTTTTTCCTCTATCCTGGTTTAAGACCTTAGAGTACTCTTTGACTCGTCCTTGTCTATTAGAGTCTGTATTCAGCCAGGAATCCATCAAATACCTCTTGCAGCTCCCATCCCACCCTCAGTGCTAGCCTGTTCCAGACTATCATCATCTTTTTTGCTTGGTTCGCCATATTGAACTCCAATCCAGTTCTCTGACTTCCAGGCTTTCCCTTCCATCTCATCTGATAGTCTCTTTTAAACTCACTTTTATCACATTCCTTTCCTGCTCAATCCCTTTTTGGCTCTCTTATCTCCTTTAAAAACAAACAAACAAACAAATCCATTGTCCTCCAGTGGTTAAGAGCTCAGGCTGCTAACCAAAAGGTTGGCAGTTCCAATCTACCAGCCACTTCTTGGACACCCTACAGGGCAGTTCTACTCCATCCTATAGAGTACCACTTGAAGGCAACGGGTTTATCTCCTTTAGCATTGTTTAAATTCCTTTGTTTACTTTTGAGAACTTCCTAATTGTGTTCCATCCTTTGGATCCAGCCTTATATTCCATTTTGCTTTAATATGCCCCACCCACACCCACATCTATCTGCTCGGCACACTCCTGTTTCCTAGGCTTAGCTTAGGTTAGTCTTACACATCTCTTAAGGTTCAATTTAGATCTTACTTTTACACTAGGGGCCCTAATACATGGCATAGATAGTACACAAACCATAACTAACAATGCACAAACACCAGAAGAGAAACTAGATACTGGAAGCTCCTAAAAATCAAACACTTAATTCTCATCAAAAGACTTCACCAAAAGGGTAAAAAGATGACCTACAGACCGAGAAAAAAAAATTGGCTACTACATATTCAAAGAGGGTCTAATCTCTAAAACATAGAAGATACTGCAATACCTCAACAACAAAAAGACAAATAATCCAATTAAAAAATGGGCAAAGGATACGAATAGACACTTCACCAAAGAAGGCAATCAGGTGGCTAACAGACACATGAAGAAATGTTCATGATCATTAGCCATTAGAGAAACGCAAATCAAAACTACAATGAAATGCTATCTCACCTCAACAAGGCTGGCACTAACCCAAAAAATGCAAAATAACAAATGTTGGAGAGGTTGTGGAGAGATTGGAACCCTTATGCACTGCTGGTGGGAATGCGAAATGGTACAACCACTTTGGAAAACAATTTTATGCTTCCTTAAAAAGCTAGAAATAGAAATACCACACGATCAAGCAATCCCACTCCTAGGAATATACTAGAGAGAAAAAAGAGCCATCACACTAATAGACATATGCACACCCATGTTCATTGGAGCACTATTCACAATAGCAAAAAGATGGACACAAACTAAATGCCCATCAACAGACTAATGGATAAACAAATTAGGGTATATCAACACAGTGGAATACTATCCAACAATAAAGAACAATAATGAATCCACAAAACATCTCAAAACATGGATGAATCTAGAGGGCATTATGTTGAGTGAGATAAGTCAGTCACAAAAGGACAAATATTGTATGAGACCACTGTTACAAGAACTCGGGAAAAGGTTTAAACACAGAAAAAAAGCATTCTTTGATGATTACGAGGGTGGGGAGGAAGGGAGAGGGAAAATCACAAACTAGATAGTAGACAAGGATCAACTTTGATGAAGGGTAGGACAACAAACATTACATGGGAAGCCAATACAACTGGATCAAAACAAAAGTTAAGAAGTTTCCTGGACACATCCAGACAACTTTGAGGTAGCTGGGGCTAGGGCCTGGAAACCATAGTTTCAGGAGACATCCAGGTCAATTGGCATAACAAAGTTTATTAAGAAAATGTTCTACATCCCACTTTGGTGAGGGGCATCTGGGGTCTTAAAAGCTTTCTAGCAGCCACCTAAGATGCATCAGTTGGTCCTACCCCACTTGGAGCAAAGAAGAATAAAGAAAACCAATGACATAAGGAAAATATTAGCCCAAAGGACTAAAGTACCACATCAACCAGAGACTCCATCAGCCTGAGACCAGAGGAACTAGATGGTGCCCGGCTACCACCAATAACCACCCTGACAGGGAACACAGCAAAGAGTCCTGGACAGAGTAGAGGGGAAAAATGTAGAACAGAACTCAAATTCATATAAACAGACCAGATTTAATGGCATGACAGAGACTGGAGGAACCTTTGAAACTATGGCCCCCAGATGCACTGTTAACCGAGAACTGAAACCATTCCTGAAGCCCACTCTTCAGACAAAAATTGGACAAGACTATAAAACAAGAAATAATACACATGAGGAATGTGCTTCTTAGTTCAGTCAGATATATGAGACCAAATGGGCACCTCCTGTCCTAAAGCAGGATGAGAAGGCAGGGAGAGACAGAAACTGGTTGAATGACACGGGAACCCAGAGTGGAAAGTGTGAGTATGCATCACATTGTGGGAATTGCAATTAATGTCACAAAACAATATGTGTATAAACTTTTATATGAGAAATTAACTTGAGCTGTAAACTTCCACCTAAGGTACAATAAAATAAATAAATAAAATCAGGGGGAAAAAATCTTACTTTTAAAAAATATTTATTTATTCCCTTTTATCACCATAGTCCTCTTCTTTTTCCCTCCTGTCACAGGCAATGTTTATCTTTTTGTTTGCATGCTTCTTGCAAAGTAAGATATTGTTCTGTGTGCTGTATTTTTAATTCACAAATGTAATATTGTTTTATATATCTCATTATGTTTCATATTTTTTGAACACAGTACCTATGGTTTTAAGGAGCCTTGGTGGCATAATGGTTAAGTTCTCTGTTGTAACAGAAAGGTCATTTGTTCAAACCCACCAGCAGCTCCAAGGGAGAATAGACCTGACAATCTACTCCCATAAAGATAGATTACAGCCTAGGAAACCCTATGGGGTAGTTCTGCTCTGTCATATAGGGTCGATATGAGTCGGAATAGACTTGGTGACACACAACAACAATAGCACTCATGGTTTCAAGATCCATTCCTGTTACCTTGCATACCTCTAACCTGTTGCTTTTAACTGCTGCAGAGTAGTCTGATGGGATGTACGCCTATTCACTCTCCCAGCAAAGCCTCCAGTTCCTAATTCCCCAAATAGTGCTACAGTCATCAACCTCCTGCCTGTGCCCTGATTGAGAATATCTTTGGGAATATGTATCTATGATCATATCGCTGGTTCATAGCTATTACCAAAAAACCAAACCAGTCGCATTAAGTTGATTCCAATTCATGGCAACCCCATACATTGCAGAGTAGAACTGCACTTTGTAGGTTTTCAAGACTGTGACTTTTCAGAAGCAGATTGCCAAACATTTCTTTGGAGGCCCCTCTGGATGGGTTCAAATTGCCAACCTTTTGGTTAGTACTCGAGCACTTAACCTTTTCCACTACCCAATACCTATGGTTTTAAGGAGCCCTGGTGGCATAATGGTTAAGTTTTCAGCTGCAATGGAAAGGACACAGCATTTCAAACCCTCCCATCTGCTACTGTAAAGATTATAGCCTAGGAAACCCTATGGGGGCAGTTCTGCTCTGTCATTTGGGCCGATATGAGTCAGAATCCACTCAATGGCACACAAAAATAGAAGCAGATTGCCAGGCCTTTCTTCAAAGGCACCTCCGAGTGGGTTCAAATTGCCAACCTTTTGGTTAGTAGTCGAGCGCAGCGGTTAAGTGCTCAGCAGCTAACCAAAAGTTGTTGGTTCAAACCCCTCAGCTGCTCCGTGGGAGAAAGATATGGCAGTTTGCTTCCATAAAACATTTACAGCCTTGGAAACCCTATGGGGGCAGTTCTACTCTGTCCTATAGGGTCGCTATGACTCAGAATCAACTGGAAGGCAACAGGTTATTAAGGACTATTAAGGACACTTAATTTGATTATGTAATGCTAAATGCAGTACAGAAAGACCACAGCAGTCTACTCTTGTACAACAATGCATAAGAATTTCAGTATTCCACCACACTTGATGTTATTAGGTTTCCACTTTTTTTTTTGTCAGTCTGCAAATTTTGTGTTCTCTGGGCAACCCCAACCCACAATGATCATGACCTTCTTTAAGCTTCATTCTGCGCTTCTAACTTCCACCCCTGCAGTGCGTGCTTGGTGTTTAACACTTAGCAGATTAGAGCCAGAAATATTCCACACATGCCTACACTTTTTTCTCATCCCATAGCATCCTCTCTCCTATACCCAGTTGGGCTTTCAACCCTGATAGCACATTAGAATCACTAAAACCCTAGAGGAGTTTTATTAAAAAAAAAAAAAAAAAAATTGATGGCCAAGCTCTACCCCCCAGGTATTCTGATTTAATAGATTTGTGATAGGGACTGTGCAATGGGCGTTTTAAAAGGTCCCCAGGTAGGAAGCCAGCACGACCTGTACAAGGCAAGGCCATGGTAGCTCCATAGACATATCCGAACTCCCTGAAGGACCGATGCTGGGGTGAGGACTGTGGGGACCATGGTCTCAGGAAATATCTAGCTCAACTGGCATAACAGAGTTTATAAAGAATATATTCTACATTCTACTTTGGTGAGTAGCGTCTGCGGTCTTAAAAGCCTGGGAGCGGCCATCTAGGATATTCCACTGGTCTCACCCCTTCAGGAGAAAGGAAGAATGAAGAAAACTAAAGACATTAGGAAAAGATTAGTCCAAAGGACTAATGGACCACATCAGCCACGGCCTCCACCAGACTGAGTCCAGTACAACTAGATGGTGCCCGGCTACCATCACTGACTGCTCTGACAGGGATCACAATAGAGGGTCCCGGAGAAAAATGTAGAACAAAATTCTAACTCAAAAAGAAAGACCAGACTTGCTGGCCTGACAGAGACTGGAGAAACCCTGAGAGTATGGCCCCCGGACACCCTTTCAGCTCAGTAATGAGGCCACTCCTGAGGTTCACCCTTCAGCCAAAGATCGAACAGTCCCGTGGAACAAAAAAGACTAAAAGGGCACACCAGCCCTGGGGCAGGGACTGGAAGGTAGGAGGGAACAGGACAGCTGGTAATAGGGAACCCAGGGTTGAGAAGGGAGAGTGTCGACAAGTCGTGGGGTTGTTAACCAGTTTTATAAAACAGTGTGTGTACTGTTTGATGAGAAAATCTTGAGAAAATCTGTAAATCTTCATCTAAAATTCAATAAAGAAAATAAGGAAAGAAAAAGAGGGAAAAAAAAAAAAAATAGGTCCCCAGGTAGTTCTAATCTGCAGCTAGGTTTTAGACCACCGCCTTGGAATTTAGCTGCCCTTCTAGCTGATCTCTGACTATCCAGAGTCTCCTTCTAAGCCTAATTTGCCTTCCAAAGTCCTAAATTACCCCTTTTCCCTCCAAAAAAAAACTTCTATTTTCCCAGGACGGCTAATCACAGCTCAAGGTTGCTAATTAAAAAAAAAAAAAAAAAACTGTCAACTATTTGAATTTGAACTATTCAAACATCTGAGAAGGTGGGAAAGGCTATTTGCATTTCAATTGGCAAGAAAGGTACTGCTCTAACCAACCCAGTGCCCTCGAGTCACTCTAGCTGGGGGCTAAAGAAAATTTTTTCCTCCTTCTCATTTCCCTGTCCCTGTAAAAGGTCCAGTGAGTTCTCTACTTCCAAAAATTTACTGACCCCCTTGGGGCTCTGTGTTCTTGAGCCTAAAAAACCCTTTGCCATCCAGTCGATTCCGACTCATAAGGTCTCTCTCTATAGGACAGAGTAGAACTGGCCCAAAGGGTTTCCAAGGAGTGGCTAGTAGATTCGAACTGCTGACCTTTTGGTTACCATCCTGAGCTCTTAACCACTCCTTCTTGTGCCTAAGGGAAAGGAATCATTAATGGTGAACTGCCATCCAGACTGGAAACCCTTGTGATGTAGGTTAAGTGCTACTGCTGCCAACTAAAAGGTCAGCTGTTGGAACCCTCCAGGCTCTCCTTGGAAACCCTATGGGGCAGTTCTACTCTGTCCTATAGAGGCGCTTATAAGTCGGAATCGACCAGACAGCAGAGGGTTTGTTTTCTTTTTCTTTTTTTTTGGTGATCCAGATTAGTCTCCTTCAGCAAATACTCCCACTGCCTTGGCCAACACCATCTTTATTTGGATAGATCAGTCTCCCCTGGGGAGGATGGGCAGCTCTGTGGAGTAGGAATGGGGTTGGGTGATGGTGGGGCCACAAGAAAGTGTTCCAGGCAAAGATAGCCACATTTTTGATGGTGTATCGTGGGAATTAAAACAAGATCAATGTGACTTTAGAGGAGGAGTAGCCCTAAGTGAAGACCTCTGGTGACACAATGGTTAAGCATTTGGAAGTTTGGCAGTTCAAACCCATCCAGTTGTTCTGTGGGAGAAAGACCTGGCAATCTACTTCTGTAAAGATTACAGCCAAGGAAACCCTATGGGGCAGTTCTACTCTGTCACATGGGGTTGTTATGAGTCCCATAGCAATTTCAACTATGAGTTGGAATCCACCAACAGCACACAACAACACAACAGCCTTAGGTGAGACTACAGAGGACAGTAGCGTGGGGCTCTGAACCAGGTGACATTCTTTCTAACTATGGCCAGTGCCTGTGCCTTACTGGTTATACAATATCTTGACTTTTACCCTGGCTTATATTCTAAGTTAAGAGTTTGGACTTTATCCTGAAGGCTGTGGGAAACAACTGAAAGGCCTTAAGCAGGTCTGCCGCATGGTCAGATCTGCATTTTTAGAAAATTGCTCAGTGTCCAGGGTGGAGGATAGCTTAGAATGGAGCTCAACTAGAGCCTGAGAAAAAGATTATGAGGTTGTTGTAATCTTCCTGGGAGAGATGATGGTGGCCTGAGTAAAGGTGATGATGAGAACAGAAAAAGTAGATGGATTTCAGAGATACTGAGATAGAATCAGTAGGACTTGGTGATTGATTAGAAATGTCATGGATGGTGTCAAAGGGATGTGTCAAAGATGACTTCTAGGTATCTAACTCAGCAAACAGGATGAATGAGGAGTGTCATTTTTTGAGACAAGGAACATGGTAGAAGGAGCAGGCGATGGGAAGATAATCAGTTTTTTTTTTTTTTGGACATAATTGCTTTTGAAGTATCTGTGAGAGTTCCACATGGATTCAGACATTGAGAAGGCAGTTGGATATTTGGAACCAAAGCTGAATAGAGAGGCTTGGGCTACCGATAGGGAAGTAGGTGGTCACTGAAGCTACGGAAGAGGATAGAAAGGATAGAACCACCCAGGGAAAGTGCATGTAGTGGGAAGAACAACAGACCTATGGCAGAGTCCTGAAGAACAAGATTTGCAGGACAAGCAGAGGAAGAAGAGCCTGCAATGGAGGCCAAGAAGAAGTGTCCAAAGAAGCAGAAGGAAAATCAGTGAGTGTGGATGAGAGTGGGAGACAGGCCAGATTGCAGTGAGTTAAAGAGGGAGTGGAAGGCAAGGAAATGAACACTATTGAGTCTCTTCTTAAAAAACATATGGCTGTCAAGGAGAGGAGAGTGATACACAGTGGTTAAAAGTGGAAGTTAGAGGTCCAGGAAAATTGTGCTTTGCTTTGTTTGAAAGAAGGGAAGCTCTAGTTCTTCAGGAAACTGAAGAAACTTGACAACTAAGAGCAACGCATGATCCCTAATTGGACCCTGGAACAATACACACACACATACATACATACACAATATACAAAAGAAGACAGCTCTGTTAGGT
The DNA here is from genome assembly GCF_030014295.1 of Loxodonta africana. Taxonomy (NCBI): domain Eukaryota; kingdom Metazoa; phylum Chordata; class Mammalia; order Proboscidea; family Elephantidae; genus Loxodonta; species Loxodonta africana. The sequence continues at coordinate 32,739,807 of NC_087357.1, forward strand.
GCCATTCAATCAACTTTGACTCACAGCAACCCCATGTGACAGAGTAGAAAATCCCATAGGATTCTCTTGGCTGTAATCTTTGGGAAGTACATCATCAGGTCTTTCTCCCATGGAGCCACTGGTTGGGTTTGAACCACCAACCTTTCAGTTAGCATTCAAGCACTTAACCATTTATGCCACCAGGACTCCTAAAGACAGCTGTAAAAGACATTATCGGGATACTTGGGGAAGAACTGAATATGGACTGTATATTACATTAGTATTATAACAATCTTAAATTTCCTGAGTGTAATAATTTTATTGTGAGAGTGAGAGAATATCCTTGTTCTTAGGAGATACATGCTGAAGTATTTACGGTAAAATGTTATGACACCTGCAACTAACTCTCAAATGGTTTAGAAAAAAAAATGTATGCGTCTGTGTGTGTGTGTGTGTGTGTGTGTGTGTGTGGAGAGTGAAAGAACTAAAGCAAATAAGCATAATAGGGTAAAATGTTAACAATTGATAATGGGATCCAGGTACCCATGGAGGGATTAGCCTCCTGTGACAGAAAAGAAGGAGAAGAGCATGGGTGCAAATGCAGGTCCTGTATAGGGTTGGAGAAGAGAGGTTGAGGAAGTCGCCTTCTAATGAATGTGGAAATTAGAGGGTTTTGTACTTTCTATTCTCCTGTATTATGTTTACTTACTTTCCTTCATTAGCAAAAATTAGCTTTTGCTAGATTAGTGTTGTCCTAGGCCAGTGGCTCTCAACCAGGGACAATTTTGTTCCCCAAGGGACATTTGGCAATGTCTAGAGACGTTTTTGGTTGTCACCACAGGGTCGGGGTGTGTGTGGCTACCAGCGCCTAGTGGGTAAGGCCAAGGATGCTGCTAGACATCCTGTGATTCACAGGACAGCCCCCCACAACACAGAACTATCTGGCTCAAAATGTTAGTGGTGCTGAGGTTGAGAAACCCTTTTCTAGACCAAGACTTTGCAAAAGATTGTCATATTATATTTAAGCCCAAATCCTGTTCATGCCCCACAAATGACTGCAAGTAACAAGTTCAGTAAATATAACTCGTTATTAATTCATTTATCTATGGATTCATTATAAACTTGTGCTGTACAGGATGCCATAATTGTTAAGAGCATTGGGCTGCAGAGCACTACCTGAGTTCAAATCTAGTCTCTACTATTGGGCATTCATTTCCCTTTTTGTAAAATAAGGATTATAATGTAACTTCTCCATGGGATTGCTCTAAAATTTAAATTGATTAATATATATAAAGTATTTATAGCACTGGTACATAGTAGGAACTCAATAAGTGTTAATCGTTATTATTATTATTGAATTTCAGCTACAAAGGGTACACAGAAAAAGAAGAGACATTTCCTTCTTCATTGTCTACGGAGACGACTGAGGGGGAAAAAACTACATTGTGATAAGTGCTATTAAGTAAGGTATGTAGAAAATGCAATAGTGGCATCAAATAGGATGTTAACTAGCTCTACCTGGGGAATAGGGAAAGGCTTATAAAGCAATAATATTTTGGCTAAACCAGAAAGGATAAAGAATAATTATTTTATACTTTGTTTACTGTTTCATTGTTAACACTTTGTCTTCATAGGTGAGTACATTTTTCTGTTTTGTTTTTTAGCATGGGAACCTGTATTAAGAAATTCAGGTATGTGAGAAAGCCATGGGGTACCTGGAGGCCAGACAGACTCCATCATTTGCCCTTCCTTTCCAAGAGGAGAGGAGGTGCAGAGGGTGTGGGATTGAAAGAATTAAGAGTTGTGGTGTTTCTTGATCTAGGTGATGGTTACACCGGAGTGTTCAATGGATAGAAAATTTGTTGTGCTATACACTTACGCTTTCTATGCTTTTCTATATGTATATTTTCATCAATAAACTGTTTCCATGTACACAAAAAACTTAAAATAGAATGTTCCAGAACACAGATAAAATCAAATTGGTTTTAGTTCAAACTCCCCAGGTTATGCCTTGATATTAATTATCTATTGCTGCATAAAAATTCCAGGACTTGAACAAGGGAAGTACAAGATGGCACAAAATTTTCTAGGCTAATCTTGTACTTTCCCTGTCCCAGTCCTGGAATCAGACATTTCTCTGAGGAACACTGATTCCTTTTAGTGGAGAATGGTATTTAGAAACTAAGAAGTGGGCACTAAGTGTGCTCATCGTTATTGAGTATTGTTGCTCCAAGATCCTCTCAGTGGGCAGTTAGGCAATATACGTATGTAACCTAAACATTGGTGGTTCAGATCTACTCAGCAGCACTGTGGAAGAACGGCCTGGCAATCTGTTTCTGTAAAGATTACTACTACCAAGAAAACCCTATGGAGCAATCCTATTCTGTAACACATGGGGTTGCCTTATGTTGGAATTCATTCGACAGCAACAGGACATGTAAGTCACCAGTCTCTGATCACTGCTGCTCGCTCCCTCCTCCACATAGATGACCTCACCATACCACTTGGGCTCCAACACCCCATGCCAGACCACTTCTTAACATGCACATCAACCTTACTCTACCCTACATAATGGTTTTAAGACTAAATAGTTCAGGATGGGGAAGGTACAACTGAACTCATCTTGACTGCATATGCAAATTATGTGAAATTTAGAGCTATTAATCGCTAACATATGTGCCAGGTACTGTTCTAAGGGTTTTATATGAATTTTCAGAGCAGCCCAATGAGATAGGCACTATTATGGCCCCATTTTACTAATGTGGAAATAAGACAGAGAGAGGTTAAGTAACTTGTCCAAGGTCACCCAGCTACCAATGAGATATAACATAATTCTTTATTGGGCTTCTAAAGTATATCCTTAAAAAGGAGGGAGTATCCTTTTGTCTTCCACAGTATCCTCCTACTGATGGAGCACAGACTTGATGGCTGGAGTTCTAGTAGTTATCTTTAGCCTCTTGGACCATACCCTGAATGGGCCAAGTGATTGTCATATGTTGGGTTCCCCAGAAGCAGACACTAAGATAAGGATTTCTGTGAAAGTGGTTTTTCAAGCATTTCCAAGTAAAACCTGAAGGAGAATGGGGGAGTGGGGCAGGATAGGGAAGGAGACCAACCAAGAATAAAATGTCAAGCAAAGTCCCTCAGACCACATCTTGGCTGGATCCCACAGGGATACTCTGGAGACAGTATAGTCACATCTCAGAGCTGTCCCTATCAGGCAAGGCTAGCTTGAGTATTTATACCTCCCACACATATCAGTCATTGGTTACGGGCTAACTGGAGAGTGGATGTAAATTGCCAGGTGTGTCCACCTTTCCAGGCAGGCAGGCAAAGTGGGCTCCAGCAACTGAGGGTGACCCTCAGACAAAGAGACTACAGGTGCTGGCTGTTGAGAGTGAAAGCAGTGCATGAGGAACTGGTGGCACAAAAACGGTAACTGGGGCTATGGAGATAAGGACTGGAGCATGAGTGTCCCAGGCCCAGGATTCTCTTCCAGGTCATCTAAGCCCAGAGCCTAAATGCAGTGATGATATCTCTTATTTATTAAAAGTAACATTCAAAGCAGAAACCTTTGTCTAAGCAAACAAAAGGAGTATTCAGTCTGATTATAAAAATATACTTTATACATTTGTTGTACTGTTTTTCGCAGTTTGGGAGAATAATCAGGTTTCAGCCATTTGTGCTGACAAAGCTACAAAGCTATCTTTCCCAAGATTTCTGTGCTTAAATTTGTTAGACACTGTTTGACCAATAGTATTCACCATACTTCATTTTGCAGACTTTAGTACTGGTTTTCCCTTTAATTAGCCTGTCTCCTGACCCTACCACTACCAGTCTAATTGATGGTTCCCTTTATCTAGCTGCCATCATTTCCCAGATATTTACATCACCTGAAGCTGTTTTTCATTTTATCCCCCTCCCTTTCTAAAAAACCATCTAAGGAAGAGGTGATCAGGGCCAGGATTAGTTCTATCAGTGCATATTCTATCAATGACTCGACGGCAACGGGTTTGGTTTTTTGGTTTATATGCCTATCACTCTGCAGAGAGACCCTGCTTTCAGGAAGCTTTCGATTTTATTTAAAAACAAAAAAAAACTGTTGCCATGGAGTTGATTCCAACTCATAACAACCCCTATAAAATAAAGTAGAACTGCCTCATAGAGTTTCCAAGGCTGTAAATCTTTATGAAAACAGACTGCCACATCTTTCTCCTGCATAGCAGCCTGTGGGCTTGAACTGCCAACCTCTCTGTTAGCAGCCAAATTCTGGTTTGTTTTTTTTTTTATAATTTTTATTATGCTTTAAGTGAAAGTTTACAAATCAAGTCAGACTCTCATACAAAAACTTATATACACCTTGCTACATACTCCCAATCACTCTCCCCCTAATGAGACAGCCCGCTGCCTCCCTCCACTCTCTCTTTTCGTGCTGATTTCGCCAGCTTCTAACCCCCTCTACCCTCTCATCTCACCTCCAGGCAGGAGATGCCAACATAGTCTCAAGCGTCCACCTAATCCAAGAAGCTCACTCCTCACCAGCATCCCTCTCCAACCCACTGTCCAGTCCAATCCCTGTCTGAAGAGTTGGCTTCGGGAATGGTTCCTGTCCTGGGCCAACAGAAGGTCTGGGGGCCATGACCACTGGGGTCCTTCCAGTCTCAGTCAGACCATTAAGTCTGGTCTTTTTATGACAATTTGGGGTCTGCATCCCACTACTCTCCTGCTCCCTCAGGGGTTCTCTGTTGTGTTCCCTGTCAGGGCAGTCATCAGTTGTAGCCGGGCACCATCTAGTTCTTCTGGTCTCAGGATGATGTCGTCTCTGGTTCATGTGGCCCTTTCTGTCTCTTGAGCTCGTAATTACCTTGTGTCCTTGGTGTTCTTCATTCTCCTTTGATCCAGGTGGGTTGAGACCAATTGATGCATCTTAGACGGCTGCTTGCTAGAGTTTAAGACCTCAGACGCCACTCTTCAAAGTGGGATACAGAATGTTTAATAGACTTTATTACGCCAACTGACTTAGATGTCCCCTGAAATCATGGTCCCCAAACCCCTGCCCCAGCTACACTGGCCTTCGAAGCCTTCAGTTTATTCAGGAAACTTCTTTGCTTTTGGTTTAGTCCAGTTGTGCTGACCTCCCCTGTATTGCGTGTTGTCTTTCCTGTCACCTAAAGTAGTTCTTATCTACCAACTAATTAGTGAATACCTCTCTCCCACCCTCCCTCCTCTCATAACCACAAAAGAATGTTTTCTTCTCAGTTTAAACTATTTCTCAAGATCTTATAATAGTGGTCTTATACAATATTGGTCCTTTTGCAACTAATTTCACTCAGCGTAATGCCTTCCAGATTCCTCCATGTTATGAAATGTTTCGCAGATTCCTCACTGTTCTTTATCAATGCATAGTATTGCATTGTCTGAATATACCATAATTTATTTATCCATTCATCCATTGATGGGCACCTTGGTTGCTTCCATATTTTTGCTATTGTAAACAGTGCTGCAATAAACATGGGTGTGCATATATCTGTTTGTGTAAAGGCTCTTATTTCTCTAGGATATATTCCAAGGAGTGGGATTGCTGGGTCATATGGTAGTTCTATTTCTAGCTTTTTAAGGAAGTGCCAAATCGATTTCCAAAGTGGTTGTACCATTTGCCATTCCTACCAGCAGTGTATAAGTGTTCCAATCTCTCCACAGCCTCTCCAGCATTTATTATTTTGTGTTTTTTGGATTAATGCCGGCCTTGTTGGAGTGAGATGAAATCTCATTGTAGTTTTGATCTGCATTTCTCTAATGGCTAATGACCATGAACATTTCCTCATGTATCTGTTAGCTACCTGAATGTCTTCTTTAGTGAAGTGTCTATTCATATCTTTTGCCCATTTTTAAATAGGGTTATTTGTCTTTTTGTAGTTGAGTTTTTGCAGTATCATGTAGATTTTAGAGATCAGATGCTGTGGAAATGTCATAGCTAAAAACTTTTTCCCAGTCTGTAGGTAGTCTTTTTACTCTTTTGGTGAAGTCTTTGAATGGGCATAGGTATTTGATTTTTAGCAGCCAAATTCTTAATCACTGTACCACAAGAGCTCCCTTCCATTTTATAGGAGAAACAAAACAGAAGAATGCCTACTAACCAGGACTCTCTTGGCAACACTGTAGGCCTGTTTCAGTCAGAGTCCCAGCATAGGTAAATTGATTATTTGAAGGGTGTTTAATTAAGGGCCTGCTTTAAAGATGTGGGCAGGATTTAGGGAAACCAAAAAGGGATAGTGCATACACGTGGACTAGTAATAGCAAGGAGTCCCTGGGAGTACAAATAGTTAACATGAAACTGCTAACTGTAAGGTTGGTGGTTAAGTCCACTAACTTCAGAAGAAAAACCTGGTGATCTACTTCCAAAACATCAGTCATTGAAAACCCTGTGGAGCACAGTTCTATTCAAATACACATGGGGATGCCATAAGTTGGAGTTAACTTGAGGGCAACTGGTTCAGCAACACCAGAATGCCATATCGCTTCTAGGTCTGAAGAGTCAAAGGGAGGGCTTCCAAGACCCTGAGAGGGTAGCTATGGGGAGAGGCCACTTGACAAGAGCTGTGGCCTTCAAAAGGGGTTGCAACCCTTCCACAGCAACCCAACAGGGAGAGATCTGGAAGAATTCATACCTCAGCATTACTCTCCTCCAGCTCTTTAATCCTTTTATATATCTTGTCGGCTAAACACAAACAGAAGCCCAAGTGCAAGAGAGCCTTTGATGCAGTCCATAGAAGTTTATCCCCGAGGGCCCAGAGCAGGGTGGAAAAGGATGAAGTAAGTCTATGAAAGGATCGATGGAAGATTCCAGCTCTGGACCACCTTAGGAGTGGAGATTTGAAGTTGGATAGACCCACAGGGCAGGGCAGGTCATTCACGGAGACCCCAGAAGCAAGTACCAGGAAAAAATTCACTGGGACTTTCAGCTAGAAAGAGCTTCTACAACAGGCAGAGAAATCCAGATGGCAAGACTGTTAGCTTCAAGGAGGTC